>NC_080596.1:16803000-17103166 GCF_027887145.1 Ammospiza caudacuta | reverse complement strand
AGGGAGCCCTGTGAGCAGTGGCTGAGGACTCTGGTCCTCCGGTCTGGTTTGAAGAGAAGGGAACTCTTGTCCCCAGAGCCCTGTTCCCCTCTGTTCCATTCCATACAAAAGAAGTTGCAGCATTAAGAGGGTCTCTTCCTTGACAACCAAGATAACCAACATGTACATGTTAAATAGCAGAATCAGCTACAAATCTCTTGCTCATAAATATAATATTAGCAGCACAATGTTTTCCTTGATGTAATGTAGACATGAGTGTACTTTCCTAAGGACAAGAAACAACAGTTCACATTAGCATCATTTTTCTTCAGTCTGCAGGTGGCTCAGCTTCACAGGGAAGGCTAAAAGAACCACTTAATGCAGTGCAGGTAGAGGATTACTTTTTTTATACTCCAGTTTTATAGAAATGGGGGAGGAGAATAGGAAATTATAGGAATCAGTTTATCAGCTCTACTGTCATCATAAAAGTGTCACTGTCATCAGAAGACGTTGTTCCAGAATACTTCAGAGGACAAAAGGATGATTTGACAGGCTCAAAAAAGCTATGGATTGTGGAGGAAATGGGAGAATATTAGAAGGAGTCAATTTACATACCTGAATCATGACAGGTTTATGGTTTAAATATTTCTGCATAGTAACTAATAAATGTGTCTCTTTTTTGTTTGCTTCTTTGTTACAAAATTATAGGGAAAAGTGAAACTATATTTTCATGAAGCCATGGGCAACTCTAACCGATCCATTTTTAATGCATGAGGAAGGATAAAATACACTAAGGAGGCACTAAGGAGGATGGTGTACTGTGCTCTGTTACTCTGCAGTGACTCTTAAGCAGTGCAGTGACAAGCAGTATCTTTGCCTTTTATTTGGTGTTTTGGAAGCAGTTTTATTTGCCACAATGGTTGCCATCAGTGAAACCATTCAACTCCAATATTTATAGCAATTAATACAATATATCATTTTATTTCACTGCAAATACACATTCTGTCTTTTCCCAAATATCATTCACTGAGAACTTAATTTTTATATTCTTCTACTGTTGTAATATTTATTCATTCTTATTTATTTATGTGGCTCCTCTTTAAATAATGGTGAGGGTTCTTTTTAGCATAGAGACAAGGGAGAACTGGAAAGAGCTTCGTAATATATAAATGTCTGAGCTGTAGTCCAGGTGGTAGTGGGGATACTGAACAAAATGTTAGATATGGTTAGATTTCATGTGTGATTATAAGGTTTTCAATTGCAGAGAAGAGTTTTCAGTTCCCCTGTCTGTTTTAAACAGGTTGCTTAGCTATGTGCTTGAGCTGGGGCTCCTAGACTTTGAAAGGGTAAAAGGATCACCAGGGAAGGAGCTTTGCTCCAAAATTCCTGTGTCTCTGCAAGAGCACTAGAATAATGGAATTTGCTATGTCATTTAGAGCTATTCTGCTCTAAAATGTTGTGTCATAAATGGATGCTGTGCCACTGAAGTTGAAACAAGTCACAGCTGTATTCAAAGGAGTGCACATCAGACAGTTTTTAATTAAAATCCATTAGAAATAATTCTTTGAGCAAGAGACCCTATTGTTTTTGCAGACTTCCACCATCTTTGCACTGAAAATTATTTGGCTATTAATGGGGCTTGTATTCTCATAGTTTGCTGTTTTCCTTTGAGATTTCTTTCACTTTGTAGCAATATTAAAAAACAACCCTACCTTGACTACTCATAGCTCCCTTCCAGTAATGCATTAGAGAGTTTTGCTTGCTGGCAACAGCAGCTTTTAAAAATGCCAGAGGGAGGCTGTGGTACCAAGGGCATAATAATGGTACAGCTACTGCAATCATTAGATACCAAAATTGCTGCAGGATATTCTTCTCTGGTGAATAGGACAGGAAAGTGCTCCTATGAAATGTACATGCAGACCAATAAATACACAGGGAATGGTAAAAGCCATAGGTGCACTGTTCTGCCATGGTAAGTAAGTGGTTTATTACACAAGTAAATGTTAACAAAGAGTTTTAGTCCTTTTGATCTGTGCCTGTTTTTCAGCTGATTTTTCTGGTGTGGAATTCAGTTAATTTATACAAATAACTTAAGGAATTAGCAATACGAAGGACAGGATATTTCAGGTTTCATTTCCTGTATTGCAGAGGAATCAAAAGATTTTGCCTTCTTTATGAGCTCTCGCTGACAGAAGTTTAATTTAGGAAGAGCTGAACTCTGTTGAAGGGCAATAACAGTGGTTTAGCACAGGGATAACTCCTAGGCAGCTGTAGGTTTTCTCTATCCATTTCTGACTTTTTTTTTCTCTGTCAATTAGAAGCAATAACAGGAGTTTCCAATTTTGATATAAGTTTTAGGAAGAAAATACATTTTTATTGTTTTTTCTGCAAAGAAAAAAATCCCCAAAAGTTTGCAGTTCATCTGTTCTTTATACCCCTGTAATACTGAGCACATAAGAAGTCTGGCTGAAGTCAATGATATTTCCTAGAGGCTTCAGTTTCAGACTGTTGTTTAAGTGCTTTTCTAGATGAGGACAAATCATTACTAAATTGCATCACATTATATCCATCAAACAAACAGTAAATTATCATAGTTTTTATGCCATGGGACACATGAAATAAACAACCCATGTTGATAAGTAAAAAGCAATAAGCAGTTGATAACTGCCATATTTTTGTATTCTTTTAGGGGCTAGAGATGGGGTGGCAACAATATTCAACCTTCCTTTTGCTTTGCCTTTACTTGAAAAGTTCCTCATTTGCAGTAATTGTGCAATTGTACTTAATTCCCCATTAAGTACTTGTGGACAAATATTTGTATGTGTCTTTAATAATTTGTCATGTATCAGGAAGGAACTGGTTAAACAAATGTGTTTTCAGAAGAATGGAACAAAAAGAGACTACAAGAAGCATGCCACTTCCTCAGCAAATTATCCAGCTTAATGTAAAAACCCTATAAGAAGTAGAACTTAACAAAATGTCAGTGAACAAGGTCAGCAAATGTTCATTTCATGAAGTTAGATCAAATTCAATGAATACAGTAAGGTCAAGGAGAAAAGCCACCATGGTATGCGAATAAGATTATTCTACTTGTTATTTTGTTTTAAAAAAATAAGTAGAAGGAAACTTTTTTATTATTTAAACAACAAAAAAACCTCCTAAGTTTGCGAATTTTTTTCTGTCTTTTACTGCCCTCTGCACACAAGAAATAAATGGCTTAGGACAGATCTAATGAATGTGTTGTAAAAGACAGTAATAAATCATAAATTAAAGGGAAACACAAAGCTTTTTTTTTTCAGAGATTCAGAAATATTCTCTGAAGCTGATTGTCTTACCATTAAATCTCAGGTATTGAAAACTGGAATAAAATTATATCACACTTTTTACTCCATCCTGCTCTGCCAGTCTCCCTTCTCTTTGTAAAAAGCTGTAATGCCACAGTAGGTTGAACCACAGAACTGCACATACTTCACATGGGTGTGTGGTGTGCCTGTGAAACCCTGGCCTTGCTATGCCCAACATAATGCATACATTGTCCTACACCCTCAGTATTTTGACCTGTTGCTGTTGTCCCCTTTTGTTATCACAGCTAAGGAGGTGGATTCTTTTTATAAGAGTTGTGGCCTTCTCTGTTAAGTAGGGTGCAGATGTGTTTTTTCCCTCTGCTTTCCAAATGCTGCTTTTATTTCCAGAATTGGATGATCATAGAATCATTTCTAAAACCACTCAGACAAACTGGTGTCTATATTTAGTTACTTAATGACCTGTTTATTTCTTAAAAGAAAATTGATCCCTTTTCCATGTTTTCAGTCTTCATTACCTTTGAGAAGATAATTATTTAGCAGATGCCTGAGATAATTGTAAATATGAATGTTACAGTTATGTATATAGATATCTCCATAAAATCTGTGGAATTCATTGGCTTTGTTCTATCTTGTTATAAATTTAGCTTATTTGCACACCTTGCAGATTTAGATTTGCTGCCAGGAGCTTGCCAGCTCTTTCACCTTGCTCATAATGTTTTTGTTCCAAATGGTGAAAGACTCCATTTAGTCTTCCCATTAAGCAGATGGTTTATTATGCCATGTTATTTTTCTTCAGCAATAGTCTGTTGATTCCCTAGCATTCTGAGGTTAGCAGATGCTATCACACCTATCACATGTCCAACTAAGTTGTCTGTTTTTTTCTCTCCCTCACCTGTTTGCAGTAATCTTTGTCCAACAATGCATCCCTGGCGCAGCATTTCCTATGTGACACTCAGAAGCTGCAGTGACCTGGTGGTTTGAAATCATAAATGTGTGTTTTCCTTTTTCTGTATCAATTCCAGTTTTGCTAAGTTCTAACAGGAAAAGTATGTCAGCAAAGGTGGCAAGCAGACAGTGGTTTGACTTGAAATTTTTCCTCTGCACCAAAGGCTCCCCTCTTTCTAGGCAATAGTCAGTCTTCATTTTCCCCAAGCCACTTTTGGTTGTTTCTAGTGCTCTACAAATGTCTTCCTCCTAATTTGAAGAATAAATCAGATTTGAAAATGAAGCACTTTGTTTGACCACCAGCTCAGGGGACATTTACTTCCAATTGCCAATCTCAAGCTACAGTACTCCTGGTCTTGTTTTTCTGGTATTTTTGCCTCTGTTGTTTGGAAGCAAGACTGAGCTGGTTGGAAGAACCAGTTAGGAGAATCAGTTGGAAGATGCCAATTCTCTGAGAGCACTGCTAACAGGAGAGGAGAGCCCCTCTTTCTCTGTCTTGGCTCTTTTTTTCTCCCAAGATTACTCTGTCAGCTCTTCAGATATTTGCTTAATTCCCAGCTTGATACATTTCTGCCCATACATAAAGCTACATGGAATTGAAAATAGCACATAACTTTAATCCTCTATTATAATGAAACAAGGTAAAGGAAAACAGTGCTGTGTGCAATTATATTTACAAAGACAAAGTAACAGGCAAATTTTCATCCTGTTAGTTTTGAGTGAGGCTGGAACCTGGACAGGATACTAATAGGAACCAGTGCAAGGCAGCAATTGATTATTGCTCTTGATCTCGTGGCTAATCAAGCTGCCAAGGCAGCATGTTAGGCCTTCATTACAGTCCACTGCCTTTCTTCTGAAAAGCTATTTCCCAGTAGTCATGCTCCTGCAACAAAATACTGCCTTTGAACTCATGAATCCAGCTGCTGTCTTTTAACACAACCTGTTTGCAGAGCAAAATTAGGTTTCGCTTGGAAGTTTAGAGCTCAATTTTTGAGTTGGAATGAGGATTTAAATGTAAAACCTCTAACACAGGATGCAGTTTTCACTAAAAACCTCTCATTAACTCAGTCTTATCTTTAATCCCAGTTGCACTGCAAATTTAAAGTTACCCCTCTGAAAAAGTTTTGTAGAGGGCTTTTTTCCTGCATTAAGTTCCTTCATTTTAGAATCTGTTTAATAAGTAATTTACCTAGCATTCTGCTGGGGTCTCCTCTGAGTCACAGAGTCCCTTTAAAATAAGCAACATCTGGTAAACATGTGGATTAGCTGTACAGGAGGTTCAGCATGTGTTGATGTTTGCCCCAAGTATAGACATTTTACTGGACATTGCAAGAAAAAATCTATCTGTGGATTTCTAAGCAGCACTTCCCAACAACAGTGGACATTTGCCAGGGTATGTTAAGAACAAAATGCAGCTTTTGCTGTGTGAAGAACACAGTATCTGTACCATGCAGTGTATCTGCTGATAAGTTGCTATCACACTGATCTTCACAGAGCAGCTCTCTATTCCAGACTATGTGTGAAGAGCTTGAAGGATAATGGCTTGAACTGTGCTGTCTGCATAGTTGCAGCTTCTGGCACACAATGCAGATGCAATCCTTTTCTTATAGTACAAAATATTTTAATCAAAAATCACATCCAGTCCCTGAACTGCTTATCTGCACCAATGCATTATTTCTAGTACTTGATTCTAGCTAGGTAATACCTGGGGAATGATCTGATTTTCAAGTTTCCACCAAAATGAACTTTTATGATTATAAAAGCTCAGCTCTGTATCTTGAAGCTGTGATTGTCTTGTGTTTCTCTTGTTCCTGTTTCCCATTCATGCACTTTTTCCTGATTGGCAATACAAGATCACCTTCGCCTGGCTTAAGTCCATCATGATGTCCCCAAGTGTTTCTTCGTGAGTTTTCCTTGTCTTACCCTCCATGAGAGCTGCCTTGGCAGTACTCACACACTTTCCTACATGGTATATCCACTGTACAAATGCCAATCTAAAACACCCACAAGTTTTTCACTCTCCTGACCAATCCCTTACTTTCTGCATCTCATCTTCCTAATTATGTTCCCGTTGCTTTTAATTTGCACTCATCACACACAATATATGAAATCACTTCCTCACTTGAGTCTTCCCATTTATGCCACCCTTCTGAAAATGAATTCAAAACTAAACTATCTTGTCTCCAGTTTGGGTTTTGTGATGTATATAATCTACTATTTTAAGTTTTTAGAAGGTAGTTATCCAAATGTGCATCATCCACTTTTGGAGGAGGTAAAAGTGAAAAAACCTTGTTTAAGTTTCCAGGGAAAGAGAAAAAAAAATCCGCAGACAGATTTAGCATCAAACTGCCTGTGAGTAGCTGCTGGAGCTTGCTGTGGGGCAGAGCCCTGGTCATGGCAGTGTCACTGAAGCTGCTTGGTGGTCAGAGGTCACAGATCTCAGTTGCCAGAAGGCTCTTGCTGCTGAGCGTTCTTATGGAAATGCCTACAGAAAGGATTTTTTACCAAAGGTTTCTAGCACAGGAAGCTGAGATGTACCTGTGGGTATGAGGGTCTCTTGTGCAGTCTGCCTGGTAGAACTCTAGGATTTTTTAAGTCAAAATTTTCTTTATGAAAATAAACAGGAAGAAGTCTAGCACTTTGCTCAGCAAGTGCTGTAACATCACAGAATGCTTATTTCCAGATCTGAGATAATTACTGTGAATGCATACACAATAAGTTCCCTTTCATGTCTAGATACATATATACATGCACACACGCATGCCATATAAAAATAACATTTTGAGGAGTGTATTTGTGTTCCCATGTGTAGGACTCCTGCGGTTTGTCAGCTTGTTCTCATGCTTGCATCTGAAATGTGCTGTTTCAATGCCACCCTACTGGGATAATTCCCTATTTGCACTATTTAACATTAAAGATTATATTCCTTTTTCAGTTGGCACTCTTTTTGGGGTTTGTTGAATAATAATGATAAATAAAGAACAGAACATGGAATAGTGGGAGGAGAGAAAGTGCTGGTTGTTACTGGAACAAAAAAGTTACGTGAGAATTGTTAATGATCTTACCCTCAGGAGTACAAAAATGTTCACAACATTTAAAGAAATTATGTAACTTTAACAGCTTGACTATATCATTGTCAGTGTTCATCCCATGAAATGTATCAGATCATAGGTGACATCCCCATCTGTAGAGCCTTTTTGTGTTATGAATCTTCTCTTTTGTCTTTGTCAGCTGCTGGTATGGTTGTCTGCCTCCCTGTATATTACAGCAGTGCACACACATTCTTCTGTGTGAACATCCATCTTAGAACATTAAAAGAAAACCAAAACAGAAAAGAGAAAAATAAGGAGGAAACCTTCATTTATATAATGCAGTACAAATCACCATGTCAGTGACTGACTTGTTTGTCAATAGTATTAGGTAGGATATTAAAAGAAAAACAATTTAATACAAATCAAGAGAGCTACAGCAACATTTAGAGTAATAGATTTAGTGAGTGAAACTAATTCATATGTAGCATGGTGGTCTGTATGGAGAGTATTAGTGGAGAGTATTAATGGCTTCTATCATCACATTTCTCATTTGATTTTTAAGGTAGCATATTTAATTGTAGCTGTACAGGTGGCTGAGAATGAAGTGTGGGGTAGAAATTCAAGGAGTCTTCCATAGATATGAAATTAAGAAATATTGCTAGAGAGTCCTGTTTCAATTGTCAAACAAGTGTGGTTTTCTAATTTTTTTTCACTTCTTTCTGCTGGTTAGTATGTATTTTTGTGGGGTCACATGTCCTGCATTTGTCCCACGTACCTGAAAGGAAATCCTAGTGCAGAAACCTTTGCTGCAAGGGGTTCTTGTTTAAGGTCTCCATTACAGTATTAATTCCTAATTTAAGACAAAATTCTACCTGCTTGTGGGGAATCCTTTGTCTTTAGAATTTGCCTTGAATATCACTGTCTTTTTCTTCATGGAGGCTACTTCCTTATTCCATTAAAGTGAGGGAAGGAAATGCTGTGGATGTGAGTCCTAGCATTTCAGTATATGGTCATCAACAGGTGTATGACAAGACTGAGCATCGCTTTTTCTGCAAAATACAAATGTGTCTATATCCATAGTGCTCATTACTGACTGCTAAGAAGGGCCTTGATTGCAGACCCTCCGATGTGACAGGTAGGATGCATGAATAAACTTCTTCCTCATAATGCCTACATTGTCAGAAGCCAGGTAGTATCCTTACCTGATATGTTTTTGGAAGCCTGATAAAATTTTTGAGTTATTAGAAATTTTCATATGCTTTTGTCTTCAAAGTGTAAGCAATGTTGGCAAAAAATTGTGGTCCAGATTCTCCTCTGTGTAACTTCTATGGAGCATCATGAAGTCACTGTAGCTTTATGAGACTATTTCTTGTGAGACTTTTAAAAGGATTGGGAAATGAAAAGAAAGATTTCATCAGAAAGTACCTCTGGTCCAGAGATTACTCTTGAAGGTAGCATCAAACAGTTGAATGCTCTTTGTTTTGAAATGTGAAATGGTTAAATTGCTTTGATCTGTTTTATATCCAATGCCTATGCATATGCTATCTATTTTGCTTTCTGATGCCTTTGTAATTGATCCCAGTCATGAAAGCAATCAGTTGTTCAGGTTTTGTATTTAAAGAGAGAAGCAGCTAGTCCTGGTGTGATATGCCTAGGCAAACAGTTTTGGGGAAGAAGAGTACAGAAGGGTAATGGCTTCCTCTTACATTACTCCCAAAGACAAGAAAATTTAGTTGTTACTATTGCCTGTAGGTTACCATAGGCAAAAGAGCTGTTGGTGGTGGGGAGCAGTAGTGGCAGCCTATTTTCCTTAAGATAAAGTATTTAAAGTGAAAACTTTGTGGAGATTCTTGGAAGTAAGAGATAAAGTCTTTATCCAGACAAGCTTTCAGTAAAAAAAATGATAGTTCAAATGCTGAATACTCCCAGCAACAAGAATACATGTTCACTACCCTGGTTAATTCCACCAGGATATGGGAGGAGACACTCAATGTGTGGAGGTTCACTGAGAGCTTTAATGAAAAAAGATTAGAAGTATTGAGTATGACTGAATGGCCAATGGACCTTCCTGGGCACATAGGTCAAATGGTCTCTCAAAAGTCAATTTCTCTTTCTTCAGCTGTCTTTTGATTTTATTATTAATTTACACTATACATCATGAAGTGGAATGTATATGATTTACATTGGATTTGTTCCTGTATCTAGTCAGAAGAAGTGAATGCAGGTAGAAATTATGCTGAAAGTTCAGAAGTGATCATTTTGATGTAAACTTACCACTAAACAGAGTGCATTTGGAAAGCATTAAGTACCCCATGTACACTAATGCAAATTTTTCATTGAAATTCTTCATGATAAATGATTATTTGCTGTAGGCAAGACCCCAGTCTGCTGGATTTATCTCATTTTCACCATAAAAGTTAGAATTTGAAAGTGTGTTCATCTTACCAAGTTCAGCCCCATATTTTTCAGTCTAGTCCCAAATAACCTCATGGTTTAATCTCCCAAAATAAACATTACATTGCACAGAAAATGCAGAATTTTTGTAATCTCTCCAATAAAAAACATGTGTACTTGTATTCAAGACATTGTTTCAAATTTAGGAGGTCAAAACTTAAAATAAAATATATGAACTGAGTATTTTTAATTTTACTGAATATGAAGACTCTCCACCACACTGACCTTACAGGTTATTGTTTTTAGTGCACAAAATGCTTCTTGCTTAGCAGCTTTGTGTTATATAGAAAAGAGCTCTTTCAGGTTTTCTTACCTGTAGCATTTTTACTGTGTTGTTATCACTTGAGCAGCTCTTTCAGCAGGTTCTGAATTTGTACCTTGCTGTCACCCTTCAGAAAACCCTGCAAGTTTTTTATCTTTGCACTCACAACAAGTGTTTGAGATTTTACAGTTCTCTGCCATTGGAACTTTTTCACGTGGTTGAGAGTCAGAGCAGCAGGGAGCAGAAAAAGCACTGACATTTGTGCAAGTTGTTGCAATCAGCCTTTGCAGAATACAGGTTTTCAGGGTTTGGTTTTTGAGGTTTTTTTTGGGGGGGGGAGGATAATATGGTGTTTCAGATGAAAAGCTGAAGAATTTTATATAGAATAGATACTCCTCTCTTTCACCCTTCCAAAAGTTTGACTCAGTGGATTTATCCATAGATCAAAAAATAATTTCTCAACCTTTTAAGTTGCTGCTTTATCTTTTGGTAGTATGAATTCTTGTACTGCACATTCTGCAATGCAGATGTCATCAGCTGTATTTCCAAATAACATATTTCATTATTTCCTATTAATGAGCTTTTTTTGTATACCAATATATAAATGCTGGTACTGCATGGTAATGCAATACTATTTTCTCTGCTAGAGTTTTGGTTTATAAATGCTGTTGCCCCTGCTCTTGATGCATTATGTCTTTTCCAGGGTAATTTCTTATGTAAGTCTATGATTATATTTTTTAAAAAGGAAAAGAAAGAAAAGGAAAAAAAAACTTCCCAATGTCCCTGTGACTATTATTGAATGTTAGACTTAGGGATTTTTTCTCTAGAAATAGACAGTGAAGAAAAGTCTATGTGCAGTTTAATTTCTGCTAAGGAAATACTGTAGCACACACACATTGACACTTGAATGGGATTAATCAATTCAGTGTTAGAAACTTGGAGAGAAAATTCTGAGAAACACTGGAAAAGCTGTTCCAGGTGCCCCATCTCCCTTTGTGGCATTTAAAAAGCAGCATTCTAACAGTTTTTAAAGCAAGATTATGTAACACCTCTGGCACTAAGCTAAGGTAACCCCAGGTCTTGTTCCCAAGAGTTTCATCCTGCAGTGACAGTTCTGCCTGGTGTGTCTGAGTGTCACCTCTGAGCTCTGGTGTGTGTTGGAGGCTTTCTTTGAGCTGGCTCCCCTCCTGGTGTAGCTGCATCCAGCTTTGCCCACGAGAGCTGTTTGCCACGCCAAGGCAGAGTCCCTTGGCTCCCTCTGTGTGAACCCAGCTGAGCAGAACCAGCACCTGGGGTGAAGTTCACTGCCTGTTCCACAGGGTCCCCAGCACAGCAAACCAAATCCTGCTGAAAAGAACAGGGGAAAACCCATAAATGCTTACTAATTGTGACAAATGAAACGTCATCTGAAATAAAATCACTCTTACTCTTCTTAACCCATTAGTTTAAAACCTGTTGGTTTGTTCCAGTGAGATTACTTACTGCTATAAACGTGCACCAGTTTTTCTGGTTTTAGTAGTTTCCCTTGGAGTCCAGGGAACAGGAAAGGAGGAAAGTATAGAGAGAAATGAGGAAAATCTCAAACTGGAGCCTAGTATTCTGTTTGCACAAAATAAAACCCTATTGAATATGTGGTCTTGTTGAATTAAATAACACTCATTGAAACAGGAAAGAAGTTTAAAATCCCTATGAAAGGGATTCTTACATAAGGAAGAATAGGTATTATAAAAGCATTATTGATCTGTGAATTATGTCAAACCGTAAAAGCCCATTCAGATGATGGTGGTTAAAAACCAAAATAAGTGAAGACAGCTTTGAATATAGTAATTTAGAATTTATTTAGGACCATGAATAATAAGTCACATTACTAGTAATTCATGTCTGTGCTGTTATGGGTCACTAAAACTGTCTTATCTTTTTATGTATTTATCTCCAGTAAGAAATATATGTTAATATGCCACATATGTAAGTGATAAAAAACTAAAATTTGAAAGGGGAAGGTTTGACTATTCTTGGATAGACATTTATGATAGAACAGCTGGATTTGATTCATTACTCCATGAATCTTTAAAATGCTTTTAGTCTTCTGACCAATCATAAGGAATAGCTGGTATCTAGTCCAAGTCATAGTTCTGTGAGGTGATCAAAATGTGAAAAGAAATTTCTCAGGGTTTTCCTCACCTTTCTATCATGTGCCCTTTTTACTTTTGGCCTTATTGGTGTTCTTGGTTTAAAGGAGAAGGGGAACTGTATGAAGTTAAACTTTTATGGCATAGATGGTAGAAAATCACTTTTCTTCTAGAAGAGATCTAGAGTAGTTGCACAAATCAGCCTAGAGGAGATTTTCAGCTGCAGAAATTCCCCCTATCAGGGGTCTGACCCAGCCAGGACAATGCAGAAAGGGGCTCTGCCCTCCTGTCTCAATCAGTCATGCTGTGCTAGTTCTGTACTGCAGGGGCTGCAAGCACTACAGGTTTGCTTATCAACACTTGCTAAGTCTTTTGTGGCTTTCCTCCACCAACCTCCAGAGGAACAGGTGCCAGAAAAGGCAAGAAAAGTCAGTAGCCAAGGAATCGCATGCTAAACCAGAAATAAATAAGTAAACAAAAGCAGAAAATTATGGCAGATCTTTCACTGGTGTGCTATGCAAGCATCCAGGGGGTAGTATTGGTGTTCAGCTCCTTCAGGGGAATGATTGCACCTTATGCAGTTAGAATTGGAGAACTTCAGTTATGCAAATCAGGATCCTGCACATGAGGAAAAATCACATTTTCCAGACTGGTGAGAAGACAAAAGTTTACCACTAAAATTAAAACCCAGTGAAACTCAAGTCTCTCTTCCCTTCTACCCTTTTCTACTTTCTATAACCTCCTCCCTTCCCACTTTGATTTTTTTTCTCTCAGTATTCAATATCAACAATACTTCCCCTCTGACTTCCAAAAGAGTATTCTCTACATTATGCAGATCAAGAAAAAGCAAATGCCGAGCTCTAGATGCACATTAGATAGTTCTTTCTAAAAATAGGTGGTCTCTATGGCAATATTTCACAGTGCCCTTGAAGGTGAAAATTCAGTTTTGCTAAGCAGAAGTCTTTCAGCAAAAATGACAGATCTCACTTCTATAAGGAGATTGCTATTGTCAAAGCTGTATATTCAAAAAGCCAGAAGTATTTTTTAAAAAGCCAGGAACTAGACAAACTCTTCCTCTAGAAACTGTTGCATGTTACTGTTTCATTACTTTGATATTATTTTTGTCTCCTTTTGTTCAGCTCTACAAAATTTCATAGTTTGATTTTCTCAGTTTGATGACCAAGACCTTAATGAACTGTTTAATTTATTATAGAAATTAAACGCTCAGCTCTCCTTATCACTTCAGGAATTCTTTGTGTTTGCAGAAGGTAAATTACTATAATTTACTAATATTGCTCTGTAGTATAGCCTTCATTAAAATTTGGCAGGCTAACTTCATTCCTATAGCTTTAGGTCATTTAAAATACTGGGCATGTACCATGACAAAGCAGGACCCTTGCTTCCAGCAAATGACATTACAAGGATAAGGCAAAACATTTGTTCTGCTGAATTCTTAAATTGTGGGAAATGCTAAGATTAGTACTGGTGGAATTTTAAATTACACTTCTGTCCTCCTGGAGTTTTGTAGCCAGTAGTTTAGTATTTGTGTGCATGAAACTCAAAGTGGCAGATCCATAGACATGGGCAGATCCATGCACATGGGTTCTGTTGTGGGTCTCATACAGGCAATAATCACGAGATTTTATATCACCTTATCAACTGTTTATATCTTAGTGTTTTTCATTAGAAGACACTAAGAGTGCTGTGAAATAAAATGGAACTGGAAAGGGCAATAAAGAAACCATCAAATTTAGTTATGTACTGATTTTCAGTATGCAGTACATATCTACATATATGTAGGACACATGTACAGTTATAATGTTAGTGAGTTCTGGGATGCTTTCCAAATAATAAACATTGAGATAGAAGCTTTGAGAAAGCCCTGAGAGTCACACACAGGATTTTCAGTGTCAAGTCACATCACTGCCTAGTGTATCAGACCCTCACAACATCACAAATCATCTGTATTTGCATATGGTCCCGCTGTACTGAATTAAGTCAGCAAAAGTGCCTTAAGAATCTGTCTAGTCTAGTAAGAATCTGTCATTATTTTATAAAACTTCTTGGGGATGTGCTCTTGAAGTGAATGTGAAGCCCCATAGAATCATATAAAAACTAATATAAAAACACAAATGTGGCAAACTAATGTGAATTATTTTCATAACATTTGTGTTAATTTTTGCTTTATTTTCCATGAGCATTAGATGATTAGATGTTGTGATGGAACTTATTATGATAATATTAGAACCTGCAATGATAATTTGCAGTGCTGCTCCTGTAATTTCTTTGTCTTCAGAGCAGAATTGAAAATAATTTATAATGTGACTCTACTTAGCAAGTTTTTTTTCTTTTTGTAGAGGATCAGAAAATCCCTCTTGGAATGTGAAGCTACCAGAGAAACATGAGAATTACTTTATCTGTTGTTGGGAAAGCCATTGCTTGATTTTCCTGGTCTAGGCTAAAAAAGAACATTCCCTTTCCCATGTCACATGTTTGAAGCATGTTCTGAACATTAGTATTGACAGAATGCATTGTAGATATTTATAAAAAAAAAAAAAAAAAACAAAAAACATAAGAGGGTAGTGAGAGGGAGTAGGGAATTTATTTACTTTTTGTATGTGTATTGCATCTCTTCCCTGAAGCACTTCATATCCCAAGAGCCTTTTTCTCTCCATTATGAATCATTTTCATATCCACTGAATACTGAAACTGCTTTTCAGATTAATAATAAATATACATTTTTAAGGCAACAAACCTGGAAAACAAAATCCTGTGCACATTACTTACATTGCTGCAAGACTTTCTTTTTCTATAAATATGATGAAAAACCCCACCTAGTCAGGAATAGAAGGCTTATGAGAAGCCTATTTGTTCTTTTGTTATTCACACTGATAAAGCAACCTTGAGGTTTGAAATGCTGCTATCCTAAAAGATATCAATTTGTTGAGGTGCTAAAAGACACTTCAGGTTGTACTGAATGGCTCTGGTAATAAATCTGATAGCGATATACATAAGTGAAATACAGTTTGAAAATACCTCTGAATGAATTATTTCATGCTAATAGATGCTAACTTCTTTAATTTCAAGGAGTATATGAGTCAGTTTCTTTGAATGTTATTGTTGTGTCCAAGTAAAAGAAATAGAATTTAGAAACACACCAAAAATTGCATCTCGTTATTGATTACAAGTGCTCAGCCTACCCAGTTGATCAGCTTCCAGAATATTTTTGTGCTCCATGTAAACAGCAGAGCTATGCTAAGCAGATTAATCAGTGGCTTCATGAACAAACATAGAAATGGAAAAAAGTTCTGTTGAATCTTAATTCCTCATGTATGCATTAGGTGCCTTCCTCCCTCTCTTTCTTCATTTTCCCATTTTTCTCTTCTCCCTTCTTCTTTTTCCCATTCCTCCCTTCTGCCCTTTCTCCCTTCCTTCCCTCAAGGCTATTGAAGTTTGTATCACAGACCATATACATGGTTTTTCCCCTCACCCAGCATTTTCTGCCCTTTGCCGACCAAACAGGCTTTGCCCCAGGCACTGCTGCCATTCTGGCTGAGGGGCTCAGCTGTGTCCTGTGGTGTGTTGGTTGCAGCTTCTCTGCCTTCTCCTTTGCTTCCCCCCAGGGAAGTTTCACTTTATTATTAATCTGAAAATGAAGTTAGTTCAAGCCCTGCATGCAAGGGGTTCAACAAGCCCTTGGCACTTCACAGTGCTGGAGCATTCTTAGCTGGAATAAAATTTGTCGCCTGGTGAAAAGCACAAAACCTGGGGATTGCTGAGTCATAGACAAATGTTCCCTAGTTAAATTCCAGAATGCAGCGTAATCTTTAATATTGTTTTGCTAGTAATGCATTATTATAAGACTGAGGATGGAGAATAGTGTGCATTGTGTAAAGTGACCGCTTTATTACACACCATAAGATAACTGGGGCTTCTGTTTCTTCTTGAGAATTGTTCTGAACAAGATCATTACAGAATATTGATTAGTTGTAAGAATTAAAATGCTTCTGGTTACTATCTGACTGTGCAAAATTAAGAAAATAGCAAAATAAATTCCTGTAGGTTATAATCTATCTTCTTGTTCCCTTGAAAATACAGAGGTTGTGTTTCAATCTTTCCCCTGGCAAATTTGAACCACAGTGTTAAAGTGAAAATTTGAATGTTGCTTTTCACAGAGCTCTGTGAGCTCCTAGCTGTGAGTTTTAAAAAGTTTGGATCCACATCTGATTTTGGCTTCCACAAGATGATAGGTTTACAGATTCACTGTAAATTTAAAGTAGAGTAAAATTGTATGCAAACTCTGTCATTAGAATCAATGTTGTTTCTTTTGAGGACTGTTGACTGTGCCACTCTACAATAGCCTTATCAACAGAATGAGACTCTTTGTGTGCTTGCTGAGAAGGAAATGGGCTGAAAATATTCTATGGTGGTTTCAGAAACAAATCTTAAAGAATTACCTGCAATTCAGTGTACAGTATAATGCTGAAAAAATTAGTATTTCATAAGGCAGCTTAATGACATTTTAATTATATTTAAAAAAAAAATATGTCGTACGGTTTTGCACTTTGTTATAGGAGTGCTACCACATTTATTATTTTTCCTTTTTCCAATTTTTTGTTACTATTACCAGCATTTTGTAGTCTGAGCAGTTTCAGAGTGAAATTTCTTACATTAAATCATTTGACAGTTTTAATGCTAATAAATTTTGCTTCTTCAAGAGGAAAAGGGTGAATTTGGATTCTTGTCCGTAAGAGAGCCTGTTGAACACAGGGAACTGGTCCTAAACCACAGCAATCCAAACAACTCCCCATCCTGTGTAATGTGGGTGACAAAGAACCCCAGTGGCTAAGACTGGCATTATCCAGACATTGCAGAATTGCAGTCCTAGGCCAAGCAGCTCTTTTTAGCTTTAACAAAACCTCTGAGGTGGGTAGGTGTCCCTTCCTTGAGAGCACAAACAAGAGTTTTAGCTTCTGAGATATCCAGACATGTCTAATTTTGAAGACATAATGATATCCCAACTGCCCCACATTGCATCCTAAAGATTGAATGTGTTCTTTATGAAACTGTTTTTCCGTATAAAACATGGTGAACTGACTGCTGTGTGTGGTAAATCTAGAGAACTGTGCCAATTTTCAGTGAACTGACAATCCCAAATTTATCTTGAGAGTACAATAGATGATTTTCTTCTG
The DNA here is from genome assembly GCF_027887145.1 of Ammospiza caudacuta. Classification (NCBI taxonomy): domain Eukaryota; kingdom Metazoa; phylum Chordata; class Aves; order Passeriformes; family Passerellidae; genus Ammospiza; species Ammospiza caudacuta. The sequence continues at coordinate 17,085,868 of NC_080596.1, read as the reverse complement.
AGTTCTATACAGTCATTTTCCTATGATGAAGGAGAAGGAGAAAACAGAGACCACAGAATTACAACCAACTGATGTTCTCACCCAAAGAGCAGTGAAATAAAATGAAGTTTTTGCCATTTGTTTCACTGAGGACCAAATTAGGTTGATTCTGAGGAAGCAGTTTCAGGAATAAAGTTAATAAAAATGAAACAGCTTTCTGTTATAAAATACTTAGCTTCCTTTTCCTTTTTCTTTATAAAAGCAACAGGGAAAAAATGACATAGAATACTCTCTTTGCCTAAATACTCCCTAGCATCTAGTCTTCAGAGTAAATTTAAATATTACATTATTACATTTTATTGTGACTTTTCAGAAAACTAAATACCATGTTCTATCTTTCAAACAAGGTCAGACTTAACTGAAATTGCAAAAGGTCCTATATATTTCCTCCAGACATTTTTAAGGAGTAGTACAAAACTTTAACAAAGCTCAAATCTCAATCATTAGGCAAATATTTTGATGTTTTTCTCCTTTTCTGTACTTAGTTTTAGTGGAGATTTTATTTAAATTCAACCTGTTGTTCTGCTGCATGATAATGGTACATTTTGGCCAGACTGTTGGAGTAATTTGAGAGGAGAAATGATGTTTTGGTTATTTCCATTTAAGCACTCAACCTTACTTGAGATCTATTACCCATGATCAGAGTAGCATTATGAGCTCCTCTTTTAAAATGTCTAATATATTAATATAATATTAGGGAGCTTTCTTTCCAGCAGGGTCCTAATGTGCTATGCCTGCACATTAAAACATTCAGAAGTAAATTCCAATTATTAAGGGCCTAATTTGGAGCTCACTAAAGTTAGGGGGTTAATTTGTACATTCCTTGGTAAGAAACACTGAGTTATTTCAGGGCTGAACTGAAGCCCTTAAGAATTTTATACAAGTGCACCCTGGAATACAAATTAGATTCTTTCTACATAATTTTTAAAGTATATATATATATGATGTAGTTTGCAATCCTGGGGAGGCAGGTCAGAAGTTACCCTTTTCAGACAGGAAAGCAATCTTGAATGAGTGAGGTGACAGCAAAAGTAGCAGTAAATTTATATAAATCATTAAAAAAAGACAGGGGGAGGAAATTAAAAAATACAAAAAAAAATAAGATTAGTATAAAGAAGATCAGAAGTTTGAGGTAGGATTAAAGCTGTTCTCAACAAATATGTTCATACCACTGAGGGAGGTATGCACTGGCTTCAGAGAGCTATAATTTAAACCTCAAGCAAGGTTTTTAGAAAATTCATAGCCTAAACTTGTGGCATTAAAATAAATCTATTGGATTGTTTTGAAAACACTATGTGCAATGGATGGAAGGATATATGCATGGAATACATGTGCCTTATAGAATTGTTCTTGGCCTCAAGAAGCCTTTCCACTACCTTTTGTGCAGAGTTCAGAGACTTGACATAAAAATAAGGAGGAAAGGGTTCTTGTATTGCAGCGAATTCTCTATTGCAGTGTCTGAGCTTCCATTATAATGGAGGAAGTGGGAGGTAAAGGTAGATTTCCCCTTTGAATCTAAAAGCTCAAAAGCTAGGGTTGTGTCCTTAATGGTCTTAAAAATATACTTGAAATACATCCTTAAAACATACTCTGATAGCAATATCTGCCTCTAAAATCTGATCATGCACATTTCACTGTATACATAACAAAGGAGAAAAGCAATTTCTTCCTTCTCAGTTGTCTGTAAGCTATCTGTAAAGCACAGGGACAATAAGTTCTCACTTGATACTTCTGGGAGTTCATATCTCTCATATTTGAAGTTACTAAGAAGATATCAGAAGGGGGGGAAAATACAAACAACTGAACAAAAGAGCCTTTTAGGTGTGTCCTTTAAAGCCCCAGTCCTTCAGTAAGAGTCATGGTGGTGTATGCTCAGATCCTCTCAGCAAGTGCTCTCTGTAAGCAGCTGGCCACAACTGCACACAAAGGACTTAAATCGTAGCAAAGTTCTGTTTTCAGCAACAAAATGTTGACCTTACAAGGGCTCTGTTTCACCTGAAAGCCACAGCTGCCATTTGTCTTGTGTACAGCTTTATATCACCATCTGCAGTCATTTGTCTAAATTCAGGATTCCCTCCCAGAAATCTGTAAGGAAAAGAAAGGTTTAATTATGAAAAATGCTTTGTCTGGGTCATTACATCACTTGGTTATGAGCAGTGTGGATAAGCAAAACCTTATTACCTTCACTCTCAATATAGAAATACCACAGTAATTCAAAGTTGCATAATTTTTGGAAACATTTTTTTCAATATATATAACAGGGCATGGAAGTGATTCTGATTTATTTATCCTATATTGAATAGTGTGTTTGAGAATAGCAGTAATGGTGATAAATAATAATCTGATAAAGGGTCTGTCACATTTTAAAGTAAGCAAATGTCTGCCAGAGCAGAACAGATGGACTTTGGGTGTTTCAGGACAAGAGTGTGTTGAGAATTTCATTATCTATTCTGTAAGAACAAACTATGAACCTTTTGTTTGCTCTGTGTAAAAGCAGGTACCTTTTACAAGCAGCGAAGGTGTAAGAACCATGCTCTTCTGGACTGGAATCCAGAATGCCTGAGTCAGTCCTGGGGTTGAAAGATTGTTGTGTAAAATGAGAAAATCCTCCTCTTTGTCATGTGCCTATTAGCTGATATTTCATCCTTTTCTCCCTTGATTGTAAATCAGAAGGATTGTATTAATATTTGTGAAGGGATCATATAGTGGAGGACAGTATTTGTATGAGTGGATACGTTAAAATGAGGGAAGTGTAAATGAAAAGGAATTATTTAAGCTGAACTTCTGAAAGATGAAACACTCAAGTACTTTATACCTGGCATCATCCTTCAGCTGGCACTTCCATAATATGGACAGCAATATTTTACATCCTCCTGTGACCCGTAGGCTTTCACAGCAGCATTTACTGAATCATTTTATCTCCCAAATTCAGTAATAAAATTTGTCTTAACAGCTTCTTTTTAAAACCCGGAAAAATATACATACATTACACTTTTGCAGATAAATTTTTTAAAATGTCATCCTACAGAACAATATATTGCATCTGGTTTTAAACAAATCTGATCTCAGTGGAAGTCAAGTGACAGCTAGTGCTTTAGGATGAGGTGGAGGCCATGCAAATCCCATGTAAATGTGTTTATTCCAATGCAATTTTTATTAATAATTTGCATCCTAGAAAGAATTATGAAGGGGTCTGTATATATTTTAGGTTTTGATTTGGGTTTTGTGATCGTTTACTTGAAGACATGACATTTACCATGATGATGGCTTTAATTTAACAGCCTAATAGGAACTAAGGTAGTTGGATGTTTATGGCATTTTCCTACTGAAGCAGGGAATATGAAGTTCCTTAACAGCAAAATCATGCTAGATGGTACCCTTGAGAAATTCCAGAGTTGGTGACTCCCACTGATGTCACATAGAGAAAAGTTCAGGCATTCTTAGTGGAGTATGCTAATAATGGGTGAATTCTCCCTCTTTCCTTTCAGCTGATTGTTCTGGCCGCTTTTCTTGTGTGACTAAAAAGCATCTGATCAGTGAACTGGTTTTGGTTGAAAAATAACTCTCCACATAGGGAGAGGTCAGAAAGATGTAGTTTTCATCCACGCCGCCTTCCTCACTTAATTCACTGCATAGCCACTCAAACCTTGACACTAGCACAAGGGAATTAGCAGGGATAGCTGCAGAAAGTTACACAGTAAAGGTACAAAGCTTAATACAGTGGGGTGAGTTTTGCACACAGAGGATTCTACCCTATATTGGCTAGCATAGCAGTGCCTGGTTTAGTTGCTCAATTTTAAAAGGTGTGGTTCCCAAGAGAAATATCCAGTAGAGAATCCCAAGTCCCCAGGGTAGAAGTATAAATAAATGTGGATGCTATGCCCTGCTTGAGGTGATTCCCTGCTTGGTAGATATCCTGTTACAGCCTCATGTTTGAGAACAATGCAATAATGACCAGAGTTAAACACACCAAATACAGCCTGAGCAGAGACACAGCTGCTAAATACCGGGCATTTCTGAAATGGCTTTGGAATGCACTGCATCTCTCTGAATACAGACACAAAGCTTGGCAAGTTAGGGACATTAGGGTTTTTTTTAGTACCTCACCCCTATAAATTATTTCATTCTCATACCTCATTTCCTTGTCTTCCCCTGATAATTTGTAAGAACCAGGATTCACCTCTGATTAGCATACTGTACTAAGAATGCCTAGTTAAAGACTCTGCTGACACAGTACAAATGGGAAGCTGCATATATTTTTCTTTTATGTGTCTATTTCAGATCAAGCATTGTGCATGCTAAAAAGTCAAGCTGTTGTTGCTTTCTACCAGTAATAGCCATAAATGTTAAGAATAAAGTGAAAATAGCTTAGCAAATTACCATATATTTCTTTCCCAAGAGAATGAAATAACATAATAGGTATTGTTTATGGCACTGTAGACTAGTTAGATTTAGTGTGCTTTTTATTTCACACCTACACTGGCTCTACATATATATAACATAATATTTCACATCTACACTGGTCAAATTCAGACAGTACATCATTTCAGCATTTCTAGCAACTTTATAGAAAATATTACCTGTGCAATGTCACCTGACCTGTTTCTACACTTCTTGTGGGTAGGAAATTCATCATTCTTTTCACTAATGTAAAGGATTTTTTCCTTTCTGCATTTTAAAATCTATGTGATTTTTTTCCTTCTCTACATTCATGAGCTTTGTTCTAGGCAACATTGTTTGAACACTATTTAATATTAAAAGCTCCACTGAGGAAGTAAATTATTTTTATTAAGAAGACTCTTAAATAACAATCAATAATATTTTTTTCTGTGTAAATATCTACTAAACCTAGAGAGGGAAGTTTGAACTGTAGGTATATATGTTTTTTCCTCATGTTAACGTACAAGTCTGCTTGATCTCATTTAAAGGGGATATCGTGATATTTAAATTTTATGAGAATAAAGCTTTGTGATTGTTACCAGGTTTTTAAAAAATAAGAAAATAGAAAATATTATATGTCCTTATTAGAGCTTTCAGGAGCATGTGTTTTAATATCAAGGAAAACTTACAACTGGTCATTTTGGTTATAGATTGCCATGAGGGTTTGTTGTTGAACTTATAGTATAAATTTAGATAAATCCACCATTATTATTTCAAAGCAGTGGTGCACTTATCTTGAAATCAAATTTGTTGAATGCAGATTATTTTTCAAATACATTATTTTTAAAACAAAGGAAGAATCTATGTTTCTGCTATTTAGAAGCAGTTTCATTTTTGCATTTGCATGGGATGTATTTTTCTTCACTTTTAAAGATTTGTATTCACATACACCTTCAGCGTTGCTCTTCAGGTACTAAAAGGAGTATTTTAAAAGCACTTTAAAAGTGCTTTTCTTTCTCCACAGCAACTGCTTATTACTTGTTTTCCTATATGCTTTTCTGAATTTAAAGGGAAGTAGTTTCAAAAGGTAAGATCCCCATTTCAATTCAAACCCATTTTGCAAAGGAGTCAGTCTGAGGGTTTTTGGGAACCCAGTTTACTCCATAGATCACTGCATCTCATGGAAAGATTTCAGGTGTCTGTGTGTTTCCCAACATTTCAAGAGCAGATAGTTCATGGAAGGGGAATCACAGTGTCATGTCCCTGGTCAAGCTTGCAAAAAGAGCATAATTCCAGCTTTGGTAGTCTGCTCCTCTTCTGGCAGGGTTGTTCAAACTCTTTGGAGCTCAAGGCAAGAGCAGCTCTCTGCACTGCAGCCTGGCACTCAGGCACATTCAACATTTTCTGTTGTCATTACTCAACATATTGTCACTCTGACTGTTGGACAGATTGATTTTTGGCATAGAAGCAGCTGCAAGCTGGAACTTGTTCTTCCTTGTAGCTGTTCCTCCCGAAAAATGAGGAAATGGAAAAAGGGCAAGGAAGAGAAAGATGAAACAGGGATGCTTCTTGAACCTGAGTGTTCAAAAAGCAGCAATGTTCAGTGCATTAAGGGATAACTGATGGGGGTGGCTGGGCTGTGTTGCAGGGCTGTGTTGGAGGTTTGGGGTAATCAGGCTTGGTGTAGAGCTTCTACATTTACTTTCCTTCCCTAGCACTATGCAGGCAGATGTCAGCAGGGCAGTTTGTCTGCTGAGAAGTGTGTAATTATTCCTCTCTCCATGAGGAGCCAGGAGTCAGCTGTTAACCTGTTTTGGCCCGTGGAGGTGAGCTGTTGAGCCTGCTCTGACAGGGAGCCTGGGAGCTGCTCATTGCACGTGGCAGGTACCAGTTGGTGGCTGTCCTACTGCTTGCCAACCTTCCTGAGCTCACTCGTGGCTCTCCATGCAATTGCTCAGCCAGTTGGAGGGAAATGTCATCTTGGGACTATCCTGGCAGCTGTAAAATAGATACATGTTAGGACAAATAGGCTGAGTTGGGTTCCAATGTGCTCCAGTGCCCCACAACTTGATTCATTATATTCTGGTTGACAGGAAAACGTTTGCGAATTGTACTTTTCAAAATTTCTCCTTGAGATTCCTAATAAGACAAGGGTGCTTTTTCAGCACACCTAGTTGTATAGTCATCGGCATATTTGTTTTTACTCCAGAACACCCTGCTAAATCAATCTCTTTCCACAGGTGAGGAAGGATTTTACTTTGGGATTAGAGCAGAGAGCTGTCAAACTAGTGCCTAAGCGTCTTCCACATCACAACAGAGATTGTGTTGAAGAGACCAAAATGTAGGTGACATGCACTAGGTGAATGTCTGGAGGCAGCAGAGTGGGTGTGTGCCCTGAATTAGAGAGTATTCCCTGTTTCCTGTTATAAAAGTGAGGGGAGCAATTTGCCAGTGGCTGAGAGGCAGAAATCCAGAGGTGAGATAGCAGCTTGTAAGATATCCCCTCCCAAATAATCATCTGTGCATGGTAATCTTAGCCTACAGAGCCTGCTTCAGGTTGGAATATTCTGGGAGTTGTTTGTGTGTGCTTTATAGGTTTTTGGGAGTTGGTGGATGTCAGTCAAATGTGAGACTATCTTTTATCAGTCCTCAAGGTGTGTGTTGAGTGTGTGCACTCACATTGTCCTCTTCCATGAATTTTAAACATTGCTCATCTTTTATCTCTCCCTGTATAGTTAATTGGAGTGTCTGGGATTTTGCCTTAGACAGCTTTGCTGTCTGTCTACAGTTTTCTTATCTACCTTGAAGCTTTCCTGAGTTGAAGCACAGTTTTGGCTATATTGACTCAATTTTTAGCTGTATTGGCTAAATTTTCAACCAGTTTATGTTGTTGGAACCCCTCAACCAGAAGGCAGGTTCGTTGCCTGTGGATTACATTAAACTGACCCTTTGTAGGTAAGCAGCCATTTAAAAATACGTTTTGGCTGGTGAGGAAAAAAAGTGAGAATATCTGCAACAGTAATAACATTGCAAAATTGAGGAATTCATCTTCAAAGGGATTTCAGTTTGCAGCAGAAAATCTGATAGGTCAGAGATCTGTCCTCTAGAGAGTGCTTTGAGAGCTATTTGTTGCTTGAATGGCTTGACTGCAAACCATGCAGGTCGTGCCACTTAAGCTGCTGAAAGCACTCGCCCCTTGGAAAAGTTTGTATTCCTTGCTAGATTGAACTGTAAAGTCTTCTGGTCCTGTTTACGACAAACCACTACTTCTGAGGTTCAGCCCTGGTGACAGTGGTGAGCAATAGTCTGTGATTTTTTTTTTTTCAAGTGAAAAACTAACATAATAGGCTGTAAAGAAAAAAATTTGTAAACTTTTTCCCTAGGCTAGGCATTGGAATAGAGAAGCAGAAACCAACAGAAGTATTCCAGTATTTTTGCCAAATTTTTTATGTCGGTTCTCCGAGAAGAAAAGGCAAAAAGTAAAATTCCAGTGGATGTTTTTGTTTTGTTTTGTTTTCTTTTGTTCATTTTCCCTTGCTGAGTTTGTGTAATATAGTTTCGCTGAAGGAAATAAGGAGCTTTTATGCTGAATACTTTGAAAATCTGCCTTTTTTTAAATTTCCCTCGTATTTCCAGGAAAGTAAGATAGAAAGGAAAGTTATTTTACTAAGTAACATGATCTTGGCATTGTAGGTTTGGGGTTTTTTGAAGTTTTGGGTTCTTTCTCATTTTAAGGCTGTACTGGGTTCCTCATGGTCATGCATCCTGTATAATCATTTGTGTAAGAGGATAGGGCCTTCAAATCATACATCTGATGACTTAAATGACCAGAACTTTCTCCAGGCTGGATTAGCTCCAAATCCAACCAGCACTTTCTCCAAGAATTGCATATTCCCGAATGTCTTAGACACTAGTCTCCTCTGCTCTGTAGGGACACTATCTCCTAGCAGCAGCTTTGTCAGCAGCAATATGCCTACTTTTTCTTGTTCAATGCTAATGTAGGATTTGTCACCAAAATATAGCAACATTTCCAGTAAGGACCTGGGTAGCATTGTTCTAAAAATATTTTAGTGAATTAAGAAGAAATAAAATACATTCTCCATAACTTCTAGTCTTCTAAATTATGCTGTAATTCCACCCCCTCTTCTAGATTACCTGATTTCACCAAGAGAAATCTATGGCTCCCACTACAGAAAAAGGCAAACAAGATAATTATAACAGCATTTTCTTGCCTTAAAATGCATAAAATACATGAAATTGTTTTACCTTGTTAGAGTTCATTTTCCTGGACACTGAGTAGTGTATCTCATAATGAATGCTGTCCTGCAGTAGCTGGGTTAAAGAGAGCTGAACTGAATGGATCCTTAGAGAGGTATAGTAAAAATGCTATGAAATATTTTTCTTCTTTTGTGTTAGCCACTAGTGTAGGCAGAAAGAGGTTATTTCGTGTACTTATCTGATGGGTTATTTTACCTATGTGAAACTGGATTTGTCTGAAATTACACAGTAAGGGAAATTTTCTATCACTGCCAACTATTGACAATTTAGAGATGTTAAGAAGATAAGGTTTTGGATATTTTTAGAACATAATGGATTGGTGGCAGCCAGCATGGCTTCGCCAAGGGCAAATTGTGCCTGACAAGTCTGGTGGCCTTCTGTGACAGCATTGCAGTTGGTTTAGGGAACAGCAAGTGACAAAAATCTACCTGGGCTTGTCAAAAACATTTCACGCTGTCCCACATAACATCCTTGTCTCTGAACTGGAGACACATGGATGTGATGGATGGAGCTCTCAGTGGATGAGGAGCTGTCTGGGTGGTCCTGCCCAAAGAGTTGTGGTCCATAGCTCAGTGTCCAGTGGAGCTCAGTGAGAGTGGTGACCTCAGGGGTGGGTGTTGGGGCCAGCCCTGTTTAACATCGCTGTCGGTGACAGGGACAGTGAGATTGGGAGCACCCTCAGCAGGTTTGGTGAGGACACCAAGCTGTGGGATGTGGGTGCCACCCTGGAGGGAGGGATGGCATCCAGAGGGACCTGGACAGGCTGGAGAAGGGAGCCCACAGAAACCTCAGGAAGTTCAACAAGGCCAAGTGCAAGGTGCTGTGTGTGGGTCAGGGCAATCCCAAGCACAAACACGGGCTGGGCAGAGCATGGATCGGGAGCAGCCCTGCCCAGAAGGACTTGGGGGTGCTGGTGGGTGAGAGGCTGGGGAACTCACAGCCCAGAGAGCCAAACGTGTCCTGGATCATGTCCTCATCCAGAGCAGTGTGGGCAGCAGGGGAGGGAGGAGATTCTGCCCCTCTGCTCTGGTGAGACCCCACCTGCAGGGCTGCACCAGCTCTGGGCTCCCAGCACAGGTAGGACATGGACCTGTAGCAGCAAGTCCAGTGGAGGGCCACAAAGATGATCAGAGGGCTGGAGCACCTCTGCCGTGAAGACAGGTTGGAAGAGTTGGGACTGTTCAGCCTGGAGAAGGGAGCACTCTGGGGACACCTTACAGCTCATTCCAGTGCCTAAAGGGAGCTTAGAAAAAAGAGGAAGAGTGACATTTTACACAGACAGATAGTGACAAGGCAAGAGAGAATGGTTTTAAACTAAAAGAGGAGATTTAAACCAGATAATGGGAAGAAATTCTTTCAGAGGGTAGTGAGACACTGGAACAGACGGCCCTGAGAAGCTGTGAATGTCCTATCACTGGAAATGTTGAGGACCAGGTTGGATAGGGCTTTGAGCAACCTGGTCTACTGGTAGATGTCTCTGGCCATGGCAGGGGATTGGAACAAGGTGCTGTTTAACATCCCTTCCAACCCAAATCATCCTGTGGTTCTGTGATTACATCGTTCAACTGCAAACACTCTTTTGTTAAAGCAGCTTCTCTTTCACATAAATCAGTTGTGAGGAATCCTTATGGAGGTCACATTTCCTTTGCAACTACTTAAACCTCTTGTCTGGGAGTCCCTTTCCTCTCTCTGACAAGATTTTCTTGCTGCAAATACATTTGATGCTGATAGATGGAGATTAGAGAACAGAATTTATATGTACCAATTCCATACCAACAAGGCTAAAACATTCTCGGGTCATTGATTTAACAGAAAAAAGAAAAAAAAAGGTGGAGATATTCCCTATTCCAAGAGAATGCTATTTATTCTTTTGCTATTGCTAAGATGCCCAATGCCTTAAAAAAAAAAAAACCAAACAAACTAGGCATGGAATGATTCACTCAGCATAAATTTATAACCATTATAGTTAGTAAGATCTTTGAAGAAAATATTTTAAGGTAAATTTCTCTGTTATGAATGAATTGTGACTCACTGAGTATTGTCCTGTGGTGCAAAGTTCATACAGGTTTTTTTCCTGACTGAATCCTCCAGCAGGGAGTCAATATCTTTCTGGAATAGTAATACTTCATCCTGTCATAGGAGTCCATTTCTTTATCTTGTTCAACACATTAAACCAAACAATTAAAGGCTAGGGATTGATTGTAATTGTGTTATAATTTTTTTTGGTCCAGCCCCAAGGAAAGGCTTAATTACAGAAAATTACTATTGGGATAAAAAAAAATCTGACTACTTTGTGATATTTCATTCCTAAAACAGGTGTCCTCATATATAGATATTAAAGTAAAAAGAATATTTTCCCTTTCCCTTCAAGATTATCATGGTCTCAGTAATCTCATCATAAAACTAAAAAGTCAAGTCAGTTTAAGGGTAATTAGGATTTCTTTCCTTGTCATCAGGATAAAATTTGCCCTTTGTATTAGTCTGCTGACTTCTCCTTTGCAGACTGTTTATTGACCTGAGGGGCAGTGTCACTGATTAATACAACAGCAGCTGATCATCACTTGCCAATGTATGCAATTTCCCCTGCTCTAGTTGCAACTTCAGCCCTTATGGCTTTCAACAGTAAGAATGCTAATTTATGGAACTCATTTATGAAAATTTAATATAAAGAATTTTTATTGTTGTTAAATAATGTAATGAAAAAAGATGAGTGTTGGCTAAGTACAATCCATCTGGGGTTTGTGTGTTCCTTTAAGCAGTGCTTATTTCAGATGGCAGACATTCATTAGAAATGTGATTTGTGGCATTCACTAATTGAAAGCTAGACAACAAAGACCTGAACTCAAAGATAAATATATTTTATTATTTTCTTCACAGAGGGTACAATATAAAAAATATACAGAAACACAATTTGAGACCCTATAATATACCCAAGCTATTAAAGCAAAAGCCTCACATGCCAAAGTATTAGGATTCTTGTCCTAAACATAACATCTGTAAGCAAAATATCTATAGTTTTACTTTCTTTTCCTAGAAGTATTTTTCAGATACAGAGAAATACAGGAAATAAGCACCTGTACAATGCATGTTAAAATCTTCCTGAGACTACCACTTCTAAGGCTGCTGTCTCCTGGTATATTATCTAAGGGAATACATCCTCATATGAATTTCATTTTATAGATGAAATTTCTAATACTCTGGGAAATCATGCTAGGTGATATTAGATTAAGAAAACATAAGTGTATAATTGGAAACATAGTAAAGACTAAGCATGTATGTGTTAGTAGCAGAAGTTGTCAAAGGTACTTGCCACCTACAAGTCAGTTGTAACTCAGATGATCAGGTACAGTGATCAGGTTTTGGTGATCACATGTCAGGCCTGAGGCTAGAAATGGACTTCACATCTTTCAGAGAGCTGGTCATCAGTAAAATAGATAAGGCACAAGGCAGAGATCCTCAAACATGTCTACATGGCACATCAAATGCAGTACAGGGATACTGGCTTGGCTTGCATAGCAATAAATGTCAGCTGAGCAGCACACACTTTCAGAAGGGCTAATTAGCACTTGTGCACTTTTCCTGCTTGTAATTTCTGAGCAAACTCCCTCATGACCTTTGTGTCTCACTTCACTGCCCACACTGCACAAACTGTGGTCTTTTGAAGTGACCCTTGCGTTCCCAGGAGCCACATCTCCTTTCCCATCAGTTCATTTTGCACCAGTTATGCCACAGAGGACCTTGACTGTACACACCTGTGGCTTTTTATATGACTAAAAGCATGGCATAAGTGGCCCTGATTTCTCTTGGGTTGCACAGAGTCAGTGAGACCTGATGTGCTGGGTGAACATAGGGCCTATCCAGACCCCTGGAATGCAGCCTGGGAGGTCCAAGGACAAGTTGGACTTGGGCATCTTATTCTGGACTCTGCTGCCTGTAACCAGAGGTGGAGCCTGTGCATGAAAAGAGCTTAATGAGGAGATTCTCCTCATTGTTGGCTGCAATAGCTGTGTCTGCCCAAAGAACCTGAGGGGGATACAAGATCAGTAAAAAAGATGCTAAAGGCTTCTTTTTTAGGAGCAGAAGTGTTATGAGAATTGGTGGAGATAGGGGAGCTAGTATTTGCTGAAGATAGGATGTTTCTGAGATTAGGGATTTATCAGATTTTTTAAATGTCTTTAAAAGTCCATTGCATCTACAACTAAAGAAAAGTTCATTCCGTTTTCCATTTTGACTTTCTGATCTTGGGGAAGATCTTAGATGTAGACTGAGAAACATAAGATATGTTATTTCACATAGAATGTCCTGCTGTTTGGTAGTTCTGTCATTGAAAGATCCACATTATTTAGTAGCTTTCATTTTCATAAGTATTTGCAGGATTTTTTTAAATTTTAAGCCATAGTGTATAAAAAGGTGTTCTTAGTATCTTCTAAATGAATTTTGTAGTATTTTTGAAGAATGTGATTAACAGCTCCAAAGTTCTAATTGTTTTATTTTCAAGGTGTGGCAAACAGTTGTAAAATGCTGCATCTTCTCCTTAGCTTTACTGATGAGAAAAATCTTCCACTTAACCCTTGCAATGCAGTATTGAGAGTGCAGAGCAGTGATTTCCTGTTACTAGAAATTAATGGGAAATCCTTTGTTGTTTTCTTCCTGCTTTATAAAACAGCACTACATCTTTTACACCTTGTTATCTTAACTTTGCATTATTACTCAGATAAATAAAATTTGCCAAGGATAAATCCATGGTATGAGAAGATTAATATTTTTTTAAGCACTCAGTCTGTTGCTTCTCACATTGTATCCTCACTACTATAAAATTCTTTTAGGATATTAACTCACCACTATAGTTAACTTTTATTCCATTTGCCTGTTTGTTTAAATTGCCTTATTGCAAAGAGGCAGCATTTTAGTATCTCATAATTTTTGCTTTCAGTAAGGAAATGGAAGCGTTTGAAAGGCAGAAAGAAAAATGTTTGTGATTTATGTTGACTGCATTCATTTTATAAAGGACAACAGTAGAGATGAAAAATTGATCAGCAGCTGGTTCTTACTCATAACCTGTTGATAAAGTCCATGCCTTATTTTGCCATGCTGGACTTTATTTCTTTCATTTGTCCTGTGCTGCCAGAAGGCAGCATGAGATGTACAGTAGATGCAGGTCTGGACTGTAAAAGCTACACTCTCAGTCCAGGTGCTACTGAAATCAATAGGAGTGAGTGATTTTTAAGAGACTTGAATGAAGAACAATTACCTGCTGCAGCTAAATTACATTTTGTGTTGAATCATCTCTAGGCTGGAAGCTGGTAAGCACAAAAGTGAGGAGGTGTAGAAATTAAGAAGCTGACATAGTGACAGATGTGGCATATCAAAGCACTGAGTTAACCTGTGTTTTGGTAAATTAGATCTGCACTTTTATAAACTGTCAGAACTGCAAAAGGCACCTGAAGGTGTATAAATTCAAAAGCATCATGAAGGGCTTCATCCTTTCCATCCTTAAAAGAAATATAGAGCTATAGCACCTTGTTTTGTGTCTGTACTCCTTTATGTTGCTTTATATTTTAAGAGTCTGGGCTAGGCTGCAAACTGGGGCAGTTCTGTGGCAGGTGCTGCAATCCAGCTGAGACCTGACAAGGACCAAGGGAGCCATGCTGGGCCACGTAGTAAATATTGCATTGGGAACACGTTTTACCTTCCTTGTGTATCAGCAAACACAAAATAATTAAGCAGTAGAAAACATGATGGAATTGAGAAAGTCTTCAGGTTCCTGTCAGAATAATTGCTCTCTACAGTGTGCTTCCATTAACACCTCTGAAAGTGTAAAATCCTTTGGGGTGGTAAAACCATGTTCTTGAGCTACAGCATTGTTTGGTTGTCGGGGTGCAGCAGGTACACCGATGAGAGCATGTTTTGTTTGGTTTTATTGTCTATGTCTGTTGTCACAATGATGCATTTAAGAAAGTTGCTGTGCTTGGAAGAATTACGTTATAGGCATCTAAGACTCCCAAATGCCTCTGGGCCCAAACATCTTAAAAATCTGCACCCTTTTTGGGGTGTTTTTGTAATTCATGTCTTTCCCTGTCATTTTTTATTAGTATTTTATCACCAGACAGTCAGAAACAATATTCACTTTCAAATGTCCTGCAGCAGTGTTGTCTTGTTGTTAACTCTTGTCATATTTCACTCATTGGCTTTGAAAATGGAAAATGATGAATGGCTGCAGTGTTTTGTTTATAACATCTCATTCTGGAGTTTTCTGTAAAAGTAGTACATTTTCCTTACTTACCACTGGGTTGTTGAAGGGCCTTGGGTTTTTTTCCTTAATATAAGAAAAAGTTATTACACTTACAAGCACAAAAATGAGTCCTCAAAAAATTATGGAAAGAATATTTTAAGAATATTGAGTTCCCATTTCGGTTCAATCCTAATTTATTTAGCACTAGTTTGGAATAATCAAAGCTAAATTATTTTGAACTTTCTTACACTTATGTACCTTAAAACAGGAGTGATCATGATAGAAATGGACTAAAATTGTACTGCCAATCAGATTTTATTAAAATAATTTTTTTCCTTTTTGGAAAGTAGACTCAAGCATGAAGGCATGCACTTCTTGTGAGTGTGTTTAATATCATCAGGAAATTCAAATCCAGATGTTTGCTTAAAGGTTAAGACATATTTGAAACAACAAAGGAGGCCTTTTCTTTCTGCTGCATATATTTAAAACGGGCTACTTTTGAAAGAAATTTCAGAACCCCATTTGCATCCTAATTGCAGCCCATTTCCTGAGTCCACAGTTAGGCAGACTATAGAGTGGCATTGGGGATTTCTGGGGCAAAGAAATTGTTGGTTCTAGCTGAGCTACCGAAAAATAAAAGGGAGAAAGATGAATGGATTTTTTGGTTCAGCAGCCACCAGCTGGCAGATCGGCTCCTTGGAGCTCTGCCAAGCAGCAGTTTACAGCAGCCCTGCAGCTGCTCTAGGCTGAGCTGGAGCACGACTGGCACCAAGCCACCTTCAGCTTTGGACAAGGACTCAGCCTTGGAATTGGCCAACAGATGCGCTGGGATTGTGGCTTTGCTCGCTCATGTCTGATGCTCAGGGAACGCGGTTGGTACCTGAAAGTTCAGTGCTGGGAAATTTGCCTTAATCACCTACAGGAAGATAAGGAGAAATAGGTTAAAAATAAATGTTTAACTTGGTCCAAAGTTGGTCTGGTTTGGGAGATTTTTTATGGGTCTCATTCTGAGACATTTTTCTTATTTTGCCCAGTTCATGAGGATCTGTAAAATAACTGTAAAATGGACCAGCAAGAAAATTTGGTTGCACTGCATTCTTTCAAAGTAAATTACCTGAATTCAACAAAATAAGAATTAATTACTTTCAATCCTCTACATTGCAATTTTTATAAAAATGTTACAATTGTACCAAAAAATAACTTGCATGAAAATCAAACCAGCCCTGGACTCTTTATTGACAATATTTTGGAGGGAGAATAACGTCATTGGGATGAGGATTTCTTGTTGATTTTGACTCCTCTCTGACAACTGTTCTCTCTTTTCCTGATTGGAAGCTGTTCTTCTGTAATTTATCATAGATAACAACAATAGTATTGGGTTTTAGCAGTGTTTCATTAAAGTCTCTGCTCATTTATGTGTAACTGTGCACCTGATAGAATGAATCTGTCTTTCCCTGTTAACCATCTTATTATCTTATTGCTGGGGACAGGACCAAACCAATTTCTTAAAATTATGATGGCATATTCTGAATTTCTGTTGGTGTTTTATTGTAGGTAGATTAGTTCCTAATTTGTCACCACCTGGTATTTGTTTAATTATTCAATAGGAGGGGAATTTCAGCAAGTTAGAGTTTCAGAGAACTAAGACCTTCCCGAACCACATGTATATTATTAAACATTTATTGATACATAAACACACTTTGTCTCCCCCATCAGCCAGTAACCAGAAGCCAATATTACATAGACCTACAAACCAAGCATTTATTTTCTAACTGGAAAATATTTCAAGTGAACTATAACCTTGATAAGGAAGAGGAAAGAAACACCCCAGTGCTAGATAGTCATAACAGCTTTTCATCAAGTTAAAAAGCAATAGGTGACAACAGGTAACAATAATCAACTGAATTTAGGTATAATTTTGCATTAAAAATCATGAAAATATTGTGGACAACTAGATGATGATGAATGAACAATTTCATGCTGTTGCCAAATAAAATCACTAGCCTCCTGTTGGAGTAATTACTAAGAAGCAGATGAAGAAGTCCCTCGTAGGACGCTAATAGTATTTGTTCTGCTTCATAATGGTGGGGGGTTACCTTGAGTACTGTACTCCTGAGCCTTCTACTTCCAGAAAAAAATAGTGGAATTATTGAAGGGGATCTGTAGGGAAGAGAAGTGTGAGTGACTCAGAGTCTAGCAGATGAGTCCTATGAGAAAAAAGCAATGTGATATTTTTTTATTCTAGAGCAGAGAGAATTAAAGGGTTGCTTGACAGCATTCTTTGAAACCATAAACAGGTATTCAAGATCAAACAGAAATTCTTTCTTCATTTTCATGAGAGAGAGAGAAGGAAGGTCTTGAAGCCATGTAGATGCAGTTTAGACATTAGGAAGACCTTTTCTAAAAGTAAAAGTAATATAGTGAAAAAATCTTAGAGGAGAAGGCTGTACAGTTACGTTGATGAGGGTCCTTAAACAGATGATTAAGGACCATAAATGTCCAGAGGGATAAACTGGGATTAACCAGAAGCTCAGGACAGACTGGAGGTCTCCCAGTGAAAGGTCCTATATCAATCTTTAAGTTTTCCAAGATACTAGGTGACATATTGTAACTCCTGAATCATTCCCTTAAAATAAATACTTGGATATTTGACAGGGCATTAAATTTGACTCTTGTCCCAATAGAAATATTATATTTACTGGCATGGAATTAAATAATGGATGGATGGATGGATGGATGGATGGATGGATGGATGGATGGATGGATGGATGGATGGAAAGTGTTTGAACTTACAGACAGATCCTCCCAAGAATGATACCCTAAGAATTCAATAGAATTTCATTTCAGCACCTATGTGCTGCAGATATAAAAACTGAAGTCATGTTTTCCAGAAGTGTTCAACTCCCATTTATAAATCTGTGTGCAATCAGCACTGAATAAAGTAGGAAAAAATTATGTTCCATTCCTAATAATTTTTTTTTTAAATATCATCTCTGATGCCTAAAATGCACTGCAATCCTTATACCCAAACCTGCATATGGCTCTGCATGGAATCATGACCATTAGCCTGCAGTAAAAAAAGGGTTTAAGCTATGAATACTGACAGTATCATTCTTCTGTGGTGCTTAAAATAGAAATGCGTGTCAAGTGATACAATTAATTCTGAAACAATAGATCTGAGTTTCCTGTGGAATCTTGGAAAGACCATGAAAGATTTTTAGCCAAATATTGTTGGAAGACTTGGTAGTATTTTTTATTCTCTCAGCTTTGTTCTGCAACATCAGAACCCATAAGTCAATGTAAATGTCAAGAAGCTGCTCCTGTGTCCTTTCAGAGTTCTGTGTGGAAAACATGTAAGGAGTCAAATTGGACATGTGTTTCAAATTAACCAATTTCTTTAACCATTCTCTGGGAAAGGGTACCATCATCTCCTCCCCAGTCAGGTGTTCTAGGGACAGTACGAAGCATCCACCAGGCACACACTGAAAGTCTGCAGTGATCTAATTTCCCATGCACAGATAAATTACCATAATTCCAACAAAATCAGGTGCATGCATGCTTGCACATCAGAAGTTGGTAACATGCTAGAATCTTTCTTACATTGTATTTTTTTCCAGACAACTGGAAAAATATAAATAAAAATATAAATAAAATTTGTGCTCTCCTGTAGCATGCATTTGACTTGTAAATACACAACAAAACACCTGGATTCAAGGGACAGTGAAAATTGAACATGTTCAGAGCTTAACCGAGGTATGAAGATATTTACAAATATGTTCTTTATATTTTGTAAGGATTTGAGAGTATTAAGTGTTGAACTGTATGCTATCAAAATTCTCTTTGTTTCATTATGTGAAATGCTTTTGAAAATCTGCTTACAATTCATGAAAACTTCTTATCCATTTATTATGTTCTGAAAAAGAAATCCTCCTTTGATTTAAACTATTTTTTAAGGAAAATGGCCAAATCATTTCCTGTAGAAAACATTTTTCAATCCTAGTGCTATTAAATGTGAATGAAGTTTTGGAAGTTTTACCATCAATTGGACTCGTCTTTCATTTTAATCTACCTGACCCATGTGCTGTTCATGTGTAGTGAGGAGTGGTTTATGTACTCCACACCATTTCTCTACTGTGTTCCATTGGTATTTGTCACAGACATCTTTTCATTAAAATCCTTTCATTAGGATTTTTCCTGCTGAAGCTGAGAAGTTTCAGCCACAAAAGGTAAACACTGGTTATCTGCTGCTGTGGAATGCAACAGGTGGATCCGTGATTGGTCTCCTGTGGATGTTTGGATTTACTGACCACCAGCTCTCGCTCTCTGCCGAGACACAGATCTTTGTTAACATTCCTTTCTATTCTATTATTAGCTTAGCCTTCTGAGAAACCTTTTCCTTTCTATTTCTTTTTAGTATAGTTATAATGTAGTATATATATCATAAAATAATAAATCAAGCCTTCTGATCATGGAGTCAACATTCTCGTCTCTCTCTCATCCTGCAAACCCCTGTGACCGCGGTCACAGCTAATACTTTTTGTTTTGCCTTCTTTTGTTTCCCCAGACTACATATCCAGTCAGAACGGTGAGCCAAAACCTCAGCACAAGGGACAGAAAGTCAGCACTTACTCCCACCGAGGACCCTTTTAGACACCCACCAGGCAACCAAGCAGCAGCGTATGAGAGCAAGAGCTGCCAGCTGTCCAATTTGTGTCTGAGCAGCCTCCTGAAGGAGAAGGAGCTCGTGGAAGCCATCAAGCACACGCGGGGCACATACGAGAGCCTGGCCCCAGAGGCGGCCCAGAACGGTTTGGCTGTCACGGCCGCCAGCCCAGCCCAGGCCGCGTCCAAGGCCGACGGCTTCCCCGCGTTCCCAGGAGCTCCCAAGGACCAAAGCGCTGTGCCTCGGCAGCACAGCACCTTCACAGGGAGACTGGGACAGCCCCCCAGGGGACCCATCTCCCTACACATGTACAGCAGGAAGAACGTTTTCCTCCACCACAACCTGCACACGGCAGAGCTACAGACTTTAGGTCAACAAGATGGCTAACAAGGTGCTTATTTTCTTGCCGTGGAAGGAGAGTTGATTAAAGAGGGATGTAAGCTCACCTAGAGCTCTGTCTTCAGTTCTCATCTGCTGCTACTTTCATGTGAAAAAAAAAACCAATAAAAATTTAACTTTGTCTGTAGGTTCCATATTTTCCCACCTTGGACTGAGGCAAAAGGATGAATGAGATTGTTAAATATCTGGGCTGATTTGTCATGCAGAAGTCACCATGAGTTAATAAATGGGACCATTTGGCTGGCACTGCTAGTCCAATATTGGCTAAATATATTTTACCCCTCTATAAGTCACTATGATTCCCTGAAGTTCTAGAAGATGATCTTAAATAAAACCTGTATGTTTAATAATATTACTGTTAAAGTAGATGTGAGGAATAAATAGATAAGTAATTAGTAAACCCTCTTGAATTCCATGGAGATTAGGGAAATAAGGAGTCAGAAATCTTTAAGGACCCTCTTTTTACACATTTTTTTTAATACAGTGAAATTTGGTAACTTACAGAGTGTTACCACTTCCTGCTGTATGTGTTTCATGAGTGCCTCATGCTACAAGTGGAGGAAGTAATTGATTTTCCTCTAACAGGTTCATAGAGAGTTGCCAGGTATTTGAGTCAGTAAATTGGGTCCCAGACTGAGGATGTCAGCTTGTTTCCTCAACCTCCCCTTCCCTCTTCACACTTCTATTTAGCTACATTTCTCTGAGTGTTTTGGTTCTATGAGGGCATGTCAAGTGGTGGTGATCTTTGTGCTTTACAGGCACTGTAGCACTCATGATGCGATGTGACATTCTGCTGTGTAATTCATCCTATAATTTCATTCCACTTCCCAAACCAAAAATGTGTGAAAGCCTAAAGTAAGAGAAATCATCTTATTACCCAGGCTGAACAACCTGCATCAGTCATAATTTCTGTGGGCTGTATCATCTGCACTTCAGGACCTGTTGGTTTACACCAGCTCACTGGGTTTGTTAGTCTTGACATGTAACAGACAAGTGAGATTAATTTATTGCCTGGTCTCCAGGAGTATGAAATAATCTGAACATGCCACAGAACCTGGAGACCTGTTGGTTGCAAAATATCTGGTTTTTCCCTCTCAGAGGCTTGAGAATCTCTCAGTCAGTTACTCCAAACATGTCAAATATGTGAAACATGACACTTTCTGGTGCAGGGTAATCTGTTTGAGTTACAATGGCACGTGCAGTGAGTAGTTTAAAAATAATTTGGCACATTTAAGTATGATTGAGGCAAATCTGAGACAAGTCACTTCTCTGTGTAACCAGTGATTAATAAGGAAAGACAAGGTTGCAGCACATTCTCACACACAGAAACAAGCCATTGTGACTTAACAGATAGCATATAATGAAAAATAAAGCTTCTGTAGCCACTAAAAATCTGCAACTTTTAAAAGTTGTCACATAGAGTGTATGAAATAAAGACAAAATTTTACCTAGTGTTAAATATATCTGCTTCACTACTTAATATTTGGATTATTACAAGGAAATTTTATTTACAAGTCTTGCTTAAACTAAGAAAAAAAATAGACCATTATCTTGGCAGATATTCTGTAAAGTAACTCAGCAGCCTGAAATTTCAGGCTTCTGTTTATTGAGGAATTTATATTTTTTAGAGCAGAATGTATTACATTATCTGATATTGAAGAGAGCAGGTTTTGTCTGAATATTCTGTAGTGATAATTTTGGGTATCCAGAGAGGGATACGTAAGAACCAAGACAAACATTTGCCAAAATTCTTCATGTTCATGTGTGCATTGCTACTGCCAATACAGAATGTGCAAAAATTGCAAACACAGCTTTACCGAATTAACTGTGGGTATTCAAGACTACCAGTCCTTCATTGAAACTCATAATTTAAAGTCTACCAAGCAACTTTAAAATAATAATAAGATAATTTCGCTACTCAGAATCACTTCTTCTTAGCAATATCTTAAAGTCATGGTAGATTGAAAGGAGACTATTAATTCTTGCTATCAATTCATTTCAGTATTGCTCATCTCAAGAGCTCATGTATGCAATTCAATTTCAGATCTGTAAATAAATTAAACAGACACTGTAATCAAGGAATTTTTTTCCAGGATACAAATGTATTGTACTATGTTGAAAAAAGGCAAAGCAAAACAAACCAATACCCTCTTCAGTTTTAGGTTAGGTACTGTATCTATAGTTGTTTTTTTCCTGGGAAAATGGACTTTTGGATTACACTTTATTTAAAAAATCCATCTATAAACTTCAAAAATAGCATTTCAAATGCTACTATTTTCTTGGAGAATCTTTTATAGAGCTGAAACTTAGAAAAACTGGAAAAAAACAGTTCAATAAATATGAGGGATATTTTTAAAATGTCATCTTGAAGCTGTTTTGTATCAGTATTTTCAGCAATGTTATGTTATTTGTAATACTGAGTGTAAATCTCACCCAGAGAAGGGTATTAGCCACATGTTAATGTACAGTACAGCAGTAACTGTAAAAGAGGTCCTTTCTTTGGT
Source organism: Ammospiza caudacuta (assembly GCF_027887145.1). Lineage (NCBI taxonomy): Eukaryota > Metazoa > Chordata > Aves > Passeriformes > Passerellidae > Ammospiza > Ammospiza caudacuta. The sequence continues at coordinate 17,063,373 of NC_080596.1, read as the reverse complement.
CCTCTCGTGTATATAGGAAATCATAAAGCAACAGCATGTGGACATTCTTGCAGTGAATTGCTTCCTTTGTACTAAAAATCTCTAGTTTTTTAAGAGTTCCATGTACAAAATTATTTATACATTTCTCCAAGGCTGTACATATCCAAAGACATGACACCGGGGGAAAAGGCATTTATTATTTTTTTCCATGGATGTACCTTTCTTCCCTTCTTTTTTCTCTCTTTCTGTACTACAAAGCATAACTGCAAAGTTTCTGCTTAAAATGACTGGTTAGTTCCATGTCTTTCAGTGTGATAGAGGGCATTATAAGGAGGAGAAAATCCCCGAAGAAAAACTGTTCCCACTTGAAGCAGTGTCCATCCCACTTTTTTAGAGCAATCACTTGGAAAAATAAACCTTAGATCTGTGCCCTAAATATTTTTTTGATAATTTACCAGAGCCACACCTGAAATGTGCTTATCATGATCTCTGGCCTTACCCTGACTAGGACACCTTCATAAGATGTAATAACATGCTAGGGGCAGCCCTGGTGATAAAATCTTGAGATGGAAAGAAAACATTTGTCCAATACTGTTTTTATGTTTGGCCCTCAGAGCAGTGGAAAGAGGTTTTTTTATAACTTGTGCATGCAGATGAAGCTCAAGCTTTGTGCTTGTGCATACTGGAAAAAGGAACCTTGCCACGAAGCTCTCCTCTATTTAGGCTATTTAGTAGCCTATGAAAGCATCCAGCAACATAAATTTCTGCCACCTTTCCAGGCATGCCAGCCCTCTCTATGAAAATGAAACAGCCAGAATAGATGCCTTTACTTCAATCCAGACTTACTGGTTTTTTTCCACACACCTCCACATAAATGTTAGAAGAGCTTTCCTTATGTGTCTTTGTTCCTGGAAATTGTGAAAGGGTGTTTATCCAGACTATGATGCTCAAATGATGTTTCAATAAATATTTGAAAGCTTACCAAAATGTTAATATTTGTCCTACAGGGTCATTCGAGTCATTACAGGTTCATTACCAATAAAAATTGGTGGTTTTTCCAAAGAGCCAGTTTGGAAGTAATGATTCCTGTCTGTGCTGTTTCACTTTATACTGTTAAATACACAGTACACTTTTCAGACTAATAAAAATAAGGTGTTTACAAATCAGTAGTGTGCTTTACATGCCCTAAGAGTTGTGCCATATCTCCACTGGTTTGATTGGTATGACACTGTCTTTGATTAGGTTCTGCTGAGTTAAGTCACCTGATGATTGGGATTGTGGCCTTTAATCCAGCTAGTCTCAGTTTATGCATAGGAGTTCTCTAAATCTGGAAATCTTTCCTGGGTCAAAAAAGACAAGAAAACCATCTAAAAAAAGCATCAGATCATGATCTATGGTGAATGCACTTCTTTTTCCCCTTCACATTCAAAAGCAAAAAAACCCTGCAAACCCCTTTGTACATCTGCACAGTTCACAAATGAACTAGAGTAACATCTAACAAAAAGCAAATTCTTTAAATAAATACCTGGAGAAAAATGTACAGGGGAGTCTTCTCACAAATATTTGTAAAGGTGATACGTTTGTCAATATTGGGAACTTCTCTATCTGAGTGCAGTAATGAAATATGTTCCATGGCTTCTATCACTCTCACCCCAATGAATTTTTTTGGAGGGAGAATTTGCTGTTTGAAACTTGCTCTAGAGAAAGCAAGCCCTACAGTGTGAGAAATAAATTGAAAGTATCCATGGAGGTCTTCCCTCAGCTGGGAATAACACACAGCATCCTTTCCAGGATATATCTGAGTGCTCTTCAGCCAGCAAGAAGTTGACAGAGATTCCTCAGGAGAGCAGCCTCAAATCATGCAGACCACCGTGTCTTTAAACAGTCTTTACTTTAACATGTCCCATATAAGACACTTCTAAAATAATATAGAAATTTCAGCAGCTGCAGAACACACCTTGCTGGGTTGTTGGGGTTTTTTTTGAGATAAAAATGCCATGTGCTTGTTTTAACCTTGTAAACTCTGTTTTAACCAAGCAAACTCTGTTTGCTTGCTCACTGGTGATCTGCCCAGGAGGTGAGAGTTCATCCACTGTAACAGATCTGATCCTAACTCCTCACAGAATAAAGACATTGGATATCCTCCCAGAGGAGCTTGAGATTTGCAATATATTTTCAGTCTAGAAAAATCTGGATTTAATTATCTTCTTCTTCAATGACCTTCGGTTGTTGCAAAGTCAGTAAAAAAGAAACTTACTTATTGAAGTATTTTGGAAAGATTTTGTGGTTAATTTTTATTTTAAAATGCACTTAAAATTTATCTCCCTATGTCTAAAGACAAGAACATAAAAAAGGAAAAGAAAAAAAGAAAAAGCTTTTATCAGCATATGTTTCCCATAAATCTGTGATTGTCACTAGCCACAGCTGTCACTTGCATTCTGTACAGCTGTGAAATATTTTTGGATTTGTTGGTTTTGTTGCCTTCATTACCTGGAAATCATTACCTCTAGTTCTGTGTGTTTTTTGCCATCAATCCAATACCTGAAACACACAGGGAGGGCTGTTGAGGATTTCTGCAGAGGTAATCCTGCTACTCTGAAATCAATGCAAAAAGAAAATACCTGGAGGTCTCTGTGTGTTTCCTGGGGATGGGAAACCTATCCTGAGTGATCCTAACTATGAAGGATTTGTGAGAATCTGATGGAGCTGGCAAATATAAGATCTGTTTCTACATCAAGGTAAAGGTTGTAGAACAGAAAATACTCCACTGAGAAGATTTTTCTAGTGGGCAAATACTGTCTCCTTATATTCTGTATCCTGACCCTTTCTGTCTCTCTGGATTTCAGGAACATCTCCCTTAGGTATGGAGTTGTGATGACTCTGTAAGACAGGATGCACCACAGTGTTTTTCCTGCTATGAGAAGGCTCCACTGGATTTTTTTTAGAATTTAAAATACCTCATCATTAAAATATTTTAACATTTTCCACTAGAACTGCTGTTCTGCTGGGGCAGTAGAAAGCAGTGCATTCACAGAAAATGTCCCTTTCACGTCTGGGTAGGCTGTGTTAGGTGAGTTGAGGTCACAGCTGATTTACATCCACCCAAAAACTGTCAAGACTTACTTATGCACCTGCACAGATAAATACATTGCCAGGTTTGACCCTGCTTTTTGTCACATTGAAAAGGCCCTAATAGTGTCATTTTAAAGTGCATATGGATATCAACAGTAGTAGTAGAATTTTAATTTATTTTGAATTTTTCAATTTTATGTCAATGCACTTTATAGAATGGTTTCATATTAATTACACAGGCACTTTTATTTTTTTTCTAACCTAAACTTGATTTCAACAGGGTTCATAATACTCTACTTAAATTTAAGCATGTAGGCAGTCCCATAAAACAGTCAAATCCCTCTTCTTTTAAAAGCTAACTCACAAATATTTTTTCTGACATAAACGTCATTCATGTTTATTGTTTGAAAGGTATGATGTATAAAAAGTATTTTTCCTAATATCTAAATATAACAACTTTTCAAACACTCCACATAAGTAGAAAAGACAAGAAACGGCCTTCATACTAAAGTTGCTTGTCCAGCTATACCATTAGGCTTTGTTTGCCAAATCATTAATTACTTTTTAAAGAAAATCTATTTGTTTTCCATGGTTAAGAGTGTGAAAAAAATAAAATGTTTTAGTATGTGCTCTACAGAATGTGTGGAGAGATGATCAACATCACAAGCAGAATATAAGCAATCAAAGTCCTTAATCAGTGATTCATCTGATGTGTTTTAAGCAAGAGGATCAACAGGATATAAAAAATCTGTGTAGGAGGAGAGCAGATGTTTTGTTGCTCAGAAAAGTCTAATGGAAGGGTGAAGGCTGACAGATTATTGGCTCTTTTTCTGTTCCAGGACTGGTGGTGCAGAGCCATTTGCTGTGAAATAACACTGAGGCAATATATTTATGAAGTGAATCTATTGGAAAGCAAGAAATGAGATAAATGAAATGTAATGTAATATTACGCCATATCACATGGGGCCATGCTATATTACATGGCCCCATGTAATATTACGCCATATCACATGGCCCCATGCTATATTACACCATATCACATAGCCCCATGCTATATTACATGGGGCCATGCTATATTACGCCATATCACATGGGGCCCTGCTATATTACATGGGCCTCTGTAATATTACACCGTATCACATGGGGCCATGCTATATTACATGGCCCCATATAATATTACACCATATCGCATGGCCCCATGCAATATTACATGGGGCCATGTAATAGTACACCATATCACATGGGACCGTGTAATATTATGCCATATCACATGGCCCCATGCTATATTACATGGAGCCATGTAATATTACGGCATATCACATGCCCCCATGGTATTTTACACGGCCCCATGTAATATTACGCCATATCACATGGCCCCATGCTATATTACATGGGGCCATGTAATATTACACCAGATCACATGGCCCCACATAATATTACATGGGGCTGTGTAATATTACATTTTCCTTGAGGTTCTTTATTCGCTTAATGAGAACTCTAGGTTGAAGATATTTGTTACTGTGCTAATAATAAAGTACAAACACCTGTGCAGAACATTTTATTAAAATCTAAAGATTATATACAAAAATTCTACTGTCTTGCAGGAAAACAAACAAACAAACAAAACAATTCTGCCTTGATATTTTGAAAATTCCTTATTACACTATTTCCTGGGTGTCCAAATAAATTTGCTTACACAACATTTCTCAATTCCCTACTCCACTTTTCAGTGGTCCTTAGTGTGAATGTAGCAATTTCCATGAATAAAATTAGGCTTCACTTCTGTTTTTTTTCTCTTCAGTGTCTTGTCCCACTACATCTTTTGCTTTTACAGTATGTGTGTATTTTTGTGTTGTCCATCCCAGGTTTCAACTGAGGATATTATAAAGCACTCCTCCAATTTGCTTCATTTTCCCCATAGCATATCTAAATGATATGTCTTCACCTTCAAGGGCCAAAATCATTCATATTACTTTAAGTCAAATATAGAAGAAATAAGCAAACTTACACATTTGTAAGGCTATAAAGTATTTGTCATCGCTAACAGCAGTGTGTAAATACAAGAAGCATGAAGACCAAAGTGATTGCTCATAGTGTCATAATTGAGTTCCATTTCAGCTTTTCCCTGCATGTACATAATGTACACACTGCATTCTCAGACTAGGAGGTTTATTTGTTTGTGGGGTTCTGCTTATTGGTTTGGGTTTGTTTGGGGCTCTTTTTGCATCTCTATCAGTGCACCATTTTCAGTGCCTGCTTTGAAAGCCTCAGCTCAGCTTCCAATTCTTCAGCTAGAAATGGCTGCAGCTCATTTCACAGTACTTAGATGCCTACTACTTTCTCAGTAATACTGTTTAAAATATATGTCTCACTCTAAGCTGTTTCTTCCTGTTGCTATCCACTCTTGAATAGCTGCTCCATTTCAGTGCTGTTTATGGGAATTCTTTGTAGCATTTGGGTCCCTGGCAGGAATATGAAGCTTAATAGCTTATTTGACTTTATATATAGTCTTGCAAGGAAAAATAAAGCTGAAATAGTAGAAAAGTTTTTAATCTGATATTTTTCAGTGAATTTAAATTACTGTATTATCAGCGTTCTACTAAATGAAGCTAAAGAAACATCAAATTAGACACAAGTTCTGGAAAGTGGAAGATTCTTTGAAGTTAGCACAGGTTATGCAAAGTGCTTGGGAGCTAAGGAGCCTTTCCCACATAACATCACTTCTATGAAACTTGAGTGTGTCCGAAATAATGACCAGCTTAATCTTTGTGTTGTGATGGGCTTTAAAGTGCCTGAAAATGTTTTCATAGTTACATTATATATGTTTTCTTGCTTCCTTGTAAAGGATTCTCTTCTTTTATGAAATGACAGGACAGGAATTTATTCCCTGTCACAAAAATGCCTCAAAAGCTACTGATTACTGAGAATGAAACAATATTCATCAGACAGCAGAGTAATTCCTCAATTAGCATTATAATTCATAATATTTTATGTTGTGATATCTCAGAAAATAATATGAATGTTGTTGCTTTAGAAAAACTGCGCATCAGAGAATGAGCTAAGCCTTAAACATAGTTTCAGGTTGAAAAAATACTAATATGAAATTAAAGGGAATTGATCTCTGATTTTTCAAGTGTTGGAAGCACACTAATAATCAGCATAGCTCGATTTCACTCGATGACAAACATGAAATACTTTTTCTAAGCATATTAAATGTAATTCAGAAAAGTATTGCATACAGTGACTGAGTGCAAGTCAGATTAGTGGCAAACATGATTACATCTCCATGCAGCACTGCTGCAAGCACCCTGATGCTGTGCAGAGCAGTGTCAGAGGAATCAGCAGCTACCCCTAAGCTGCATTCCAGCCCTGCTTGCAGCACTGGCCAGATGCAGATACTGCTCCAAATTACATCAGTTATTTTAATCCATTCCTCCTTCCACCCTTCATTTTTTCCTCTTTTCATATTTCCTTTATTAAAACTTTCTCTCTGTACTCCTAACTGTCCTGACCCCTTTGAGACACTGGGAACATGAGGAACTGAGTTCCACATGTGATTGATTTCATTACCAGGTGGTGAGAGAATTACCAGGCCTTAAAAGGTAAGGGTGTGGAAAGGAAATTATTGCCCTCATCAGTAGCAGGTGTTTAGGGTAGGTAGCATCCAGGAGAAGACAGTGGTAGTGTGTTTTGGCGTAGCACAATGTAAAGGCCTGTGAGTAGCATAATCTGATTTAAGTGGGTTTTTTTGTTGTTTGCTTAGTTGGGTTTAACACTGTATTAGTTTAGGCTCTTTACTTGATTCAAATGCACAAATTCAAGACTTCTCTTCACAAAAGAAGCTATAAGCAACCAGTTGAAGAAGTGCTCTGGTAAGTCCATGCATTCCTATGGTTTACTGTTCTGAAATATTTAAGCAGAGATGGTTATGCTGTGGAGTCCAGTGGTTTTTTTTTTACCTATTAAATAATACTGGGTTTTGTTTAATCCCTTAGTTTGATATGCTTATGGACCTTTTGAGTCATGTCAGTTTTTCATTACTCATCTGTTGTATTTCTCCTTCTAATAAATTGATTTTCGTTATAAAATTTGAATGGTGCCTACTAAAGTGAAGGCGATATTTTTTTCTGTTAATTAATATGGCTTAGTGGAGAGAGCTCTGATTACAAATTAAGGTTGTGTGAACCTGTGTTCCTAATTCTGACATATGTGTGTGAAAATTTGGTGTGTAATCCTACGCTTACACTTGGTGTGTAATTTCTTTTGTGTTACTGCATTTGGTTTTGGCCTTTTTTTTTCAGACTAGGTAGCTTAAGGCCCAAAACTCTTGATCTTTTAAGATCCAACTGCGAAAAACATCCAGATTTGTGCTTGTTCTAACCCATGGGCATACATACACATAAAATCTAGTGTAAAATTTTATAGGTGAACGTACTGTAAGTTTTCTCTTCTTGAAGCCTTTTTGCTTTCTTGCTGTAGAGGTACAATTCTTCCCATGTCTATTAGATTCTACCTTAAGATTTTTAAGCAGATCAAGCTAGATAAGAAGATGGGAAGAAAAAATACTGTGATGGGATGTTGGAGGAGGAGGAAAGGGAGTGAAAAGTAGCTCTTATGAACAAACAGGAAAGTGTTGCCTCCAACAGAGGAACCTTCCTATGGGATTTTCTATGCATTCCACTTCATTAGCAATAAGAGGAGCTAAGGCACCTCAGTGTCTTAGCTGCACCAAGACGTAAAAAAGTATGAACTAGGGAAGCATCAGATGAAGTGCATATGAAGTAAGCAATTTTATTAGTTTCTATGGTAACACACCACTACATAAAGCTAAAGAAGTTGTCCACAAAATGCAACATTAATTCACCCATGTGAACAGTGTCACTGTCTGTCTGATGTGTAAAGGCATAGGAAAACTGTAATGTGTAGTGGGCGCAATCTAACTTTTAAATCAAGAGTCTAAATCTTGGAACCACAGCGCTGCAATATTTTGCTGTGATAAAGCAATTTGTATGGACTGGGAGGTGGCACTGCTAGATATTGACCCCCATCATTTCTCAAAAGGCTTATACCCTGCAACAGGATTAATGAAAGCAAAATGAAAATCTTCTTTTGCTGTGAAAGGAAGGTTTTTAACTCCTAGCCAGTGGAAAAGCTGCTAAAATGGAAAAGGCAGCACTTCATGCGGAGTAACTGGGGTCCTTTTTAAAGGTTTTCACACATCCAAATTAAGTTCAATGGGACTTTGGCAGCTCTGATATTGCTCTCAGGTTCCTGAACTGAAAGGCAGGCTCCAAGGAAAAAAAATTCAGAGCTAAACTCTGGTGTATCTCTTTGTAACAACCTGGAAAACCGTAAAACCCTCCTAGGTGATGCCTTGATAAAGAACTTCATTAGCAGTTCCAGCAGGCAGTGCTGCCTCAGTGACCAGGTGACTCGACATGACATTAAGGCCAATTCGGCTGCTCAGAGATTACTTGCCCTTCTGCTTTCTGCCAGTGACACACGTTTTTTATATATTAATTTCACCTCCTTAAATTGCTGATATCCTACCTCTATTTCTTAGCTGTTATATAATAGTCACCTCAAGAGCCTGGTATCTTGTTTCAGTGACAGTTTTGTGGAATTGCCCCAGTGTTTCATGGAATCCCAGCTCTCTTTCTGCCCCACTCCCCACTTGGACTGTTTGCTTGTACCAGAACTCTGACTGGCCCTAACAGCTCTGCCCATATACATATATAAGGTAAGGAGGTGAAAAAATGAAAGTAAAAATCAAGACCTGAGCTCCTTCAGAGCATTAATCAGATGCTGGGTGTGGTATACTAGGACATATAAATTAACAGTGGACAGCTTTGAGTAAATGACTGCTGTACTTTATTTCAAAAGTGATTATAAGTTAATTAGAAATTCATTTATAAATTTTACATTCTTGTTTTACCCTTTCAAATATAATTAACCTTCTAATTGTACTGGAATGTGGAAATTTAAGGCTGATGTTAGTAAGCATTTCAATATACTCAGTAAATGCAGTCTCAGACCCAGCAACTTGCTGACATTTTTTTTTCCTTTGGAAATTCCTGAGGGCATATTCTGGTGACTGTTATTTCTATGTTGATTGGAAGAACAGAAAAAAATCGGAGAATGTGCATGTGTATTGATATAAAATTTTCTTAGGTCTCTTCTGTGGCATCCTCCCTTGAAAATCTCCTGACACCTGATGGGATGCACTTTTCCCAGAGGTGAAAAAAGATTTTACTACAGTTGCTAGCAGGGCTCTTTAAACTAGTTTGAAAGGGGGAAAGGGACACAACAAGGCTTGTCAGTGATAAGCAATGGGATGGCATATCAAAACTCTGGGAACTAAGTGCTAGTGAGATCGCTAAATCTGCTGCATGAGGTCTTGGTGTAGTTATCTGATTAATAACTGGGGAATCATCTCTCCTGTCAGCAAACTTTGCTGTGAAGGGTACTTGAAAAAAAATTCTGTGACTCATGTGTATGACAGGCACTAAAGACTTGAGAAAATAGATATTTGCAGTGTAAGGCTCAGAAGTGGGTAGAAAAAGAATGCCTTCAGGACACTGATGCTTGAGAGATAAAAGCGCCTTAACAAGTATCCTTTCCCCCTGGAGTCCTGCGTTCTCAGATTTAGGTGTGATTGTATAAATTGGTTTTGGTAGAGCTGATAAGGTAGATGTTGAAAGGAAGCTGTTGGCTGTGGCAGTTCTTAGGGAGGTGCAGGGAGAGCTTGGCTTGTCTGTGGTGCCCTGGGAGCAGTGATACACTCTGGTCTGTTCAGTTCTCCACTTTTTTTACATCCTGGTGTTTGCTGGAAACAGCTGATGCATTTCTGTTGTCTTTTTAAGGGTTTAATCTATTCCAAACATCACGTTCTGTGAGCCACAGTAGGGCTGATGTCATGGTTCAGCTAATCCAGTGGTCACTAGAAAACCAGAAATTGGAGAACTTCTGATACTACTCCCATCAGCTTTTGGATGGTTTGTACTAAAATGGCCTTCCTGTGCTGGCTTGGAAAAGGATGGGTTCAATTAACCAGTAAATGTCTTTCACTTGAGGAGGAGTTAGATATCTTGGTAGTTTTCAGAGAAAATTCTGTCTGTGTTAAATGTTTTGTACTTTGCATATGAAATCCCTTGAGGGACTGTTTCTGTAGCCTGTTTTCCAGAAGTTACTCTACTGAGGATCCTTGTCATGTAATCTTTCTACATTTCACGAAACCCTGCAAGGCTGGACGTGGGTTGCCTTCTACAGTAACTAGCTTACAAAATCAGTAAAGAACTTGGACAGTGGAGGCTGACCAATAGGAGACCAAGAATTGGCCTTTTCCTTAAGCTTTTTCCTGCAAGTTGAATCTTACTTTCTTTATCTGTAACTTGGAGCTAAATTGTGTATGGGGACACAATTTAGCTGGCCCTTAATTGCCCTGGTGAGGAATACTTTTGTATTTCTAAGAAATCAAACTTGCAGTGTTTTAGCCAGGCTGCTTCAGGACAAACCTATTATTTCTTTGACTCATATTTCAACGATGTGTTGATGTGGTTCTAAAGCCTTTCCAATAGGTTGCCTCCATAAAACTGGAGGACTGTTCTGTAAATGAGACAGAAAATCATCCCAGGTTTAAAAATTGCCCTCCCCCTTTTCTTTGAGCATCTCTTTTAGAAATGTGTCGCTCCAGTCTAACTTAAATAGCTGCTGCAGAGGTGTTGCTGAACAAATAGGTAGTGAACCCACAGGAGCACATAGGGAGCATGTGCCCTGACCCATAAGGAATGCCGGCTCTGCCCTTGGTGCTGTGCTGTCAGGTCATGTCAAATTCTGCCTTCTGCAAGAGCTGCAGCTTGTCCCACAGCAGCATGGGCATGTGGCCACTGGGTCACATCCTATTATTTGGACCTGCCATATGGCAATCTCAGTTATCCAGGTGGTTTTAGCCTCCTGTCTTGTGACATAATGAGAGATTCTTGCAGACTCTGTGCAGCTCCCAAACTCCACTTGTACATGGGTCATAACTTCACAGACAGCAAGCCTTTAGCCCATAAGAGATCGAACTCACTTTGTGCTGTATCACAGAAACTGAGATGTGCTCCCCAGTGCAAAACCTGCTGTGGTAAATACATCATGGTAGGAGTTTACATATGTATAATTAAAATCTGGCACTAGGAAAACAGGAGCCACAGCATCTTCCTGTTTGGAAGGAATATCATTAAGGGTGCCAAGTCTGTGTTTTGTTTTCTTGTTGTCATTAGAGTCAACTAGGAAAGTGAATTATTTAAGGTGTTTTCAAAGTAGAAAAATATTCATAGGAATTGTTTAAGGCCCTTTAAATATTTACACAAATAATGACAATTTCCATCTGTCACCATAAAAAATCATGCTGATGATTATGCAAGATCTGCAGTACTTGAAACTGGCACCCTGAAAAGGGCAGGGAGAGAATCCATTTGTTTGTCTCCTATGTAGGTAAAGAAAATTGTGCATGTAGTTGTATGTATACAGCAAACCAGGAAGTAGTGTCTTTGACTTAGCAAAGTAAGTTTGTTTTTAAACAAAAAAACTAAATCCTACCTTAAGCTCAGTAAGTCTTTCAAACATGTCTCTTATATTTTCATAATGAAGAGTCAAAGTAATCAGTATGCAAGACAACGTGGGTGAGTCTATTAATGCCTAATCATCTGGGAAAGGGATGTGATGTGTGTAGAGAAATGGCTCCAAGAGTATTTTTTTTCAATTTGGAAACAGTGCCCTATGGTGTAAAGCTGCTGCCGCAGAAATGCTTTACCAACACCCCTTCTTGTCACACATGGAGTCAGCTCCCCTGTTATCAGTGGTGTGGGATGGTGTGGGGAAGCCTGAGAATCTCTGGGCAGTTTCTGGTTTATCAGACAAGCAGAGGACCTCAGCAATCCCTGGAGGAGATGCTGAGGCTGAGGGTTCCAGTTACAACTGTAAATGCATCCTGAAGGACTGGCAGACACATCTGTGCTTGGGTTTACTTGAGTTGTGGAACTGTGCTGCTGTTGGTGCTAATAGCAAAAAATGGTCTCATCCTTCAGAGCAACTACCTGGCATTCCCTTCTGTAATCTCTGAGGATACCTGGGGCTCTTCACACTTCTGTGGGGCCCCACATTTCTCTTCTGAAAAAAAAAGTATGGTTTCCTTGATAAATTACTCTCACTGATGTGGATTTTATAGTCTTAAGACTGCGTGCATTGCTCTTCTAGTATGCTGTTCTTGCACTTTTAGGAAAAATGGTTGTTTTTTCTGCCCAGTCTAGAGACCTTTACTCAGTGTGGCAGCAGATTTAAGAATTTAACACTGTATTAGTGTGTTATATTGAGGACTAACAGGGTGAAGGTCCTACTGTTATTAAATGAACTATGAGGGTTGTTTGAAGTAACTGACAATTTGACTTGGAAAAATCTTGTATAACATCCAGCAACACTACTGTTTTTACTGTACAATAAGTTTGTTGAGCCACCACAGCCCAGTCAAACTTCTAATACTCAAGGCTAAGAATGAAGTTTTTGTTTAACAACATGACCATGTTTTGCTAAGCTAGGGAGAAAACAAGGAGGCTTGATTTGAATAAGTAAACAAGTTGTTTGCACCCAAAACAAAACAAGCAGTTTTGACTAAAACAACAATTTTAGTAAAAATTACTATGTGGTTATGCTTATTTTTGACTAAATGCAAATTCTAGCACAAACATGTTGCTGTGGTACTTTTCTCGTCTTTCTCTCATCAGCCTACTTCCCAAGTTTTGGCTAGGTTTTTAAGCTCATCCGGAAAACAGGCTGGGTAAGGCAAGTGAAGCAAGTTACAACATGGGATGAGGGAAAATGGTGAAGTTGAGTTTAAGGACACCAGGCTTGGAGCCAGGTATTGATCTGTATGGTTTTCCTGCTTTCTACTGCCATAATTCCCATCAACTGGCAGGATAGAGGAAAACACAACTTGTGCTCCTCCCAGTAAGGACAATCAGGAGCAACCTCAAGACCTTGGGATGGCTGGCTGAGGCATCTGGAGCCCATTTTGCTATGGGCTGTCTGGTGGTTCTCTTGGGGCTTCTGTCCCTCTCAGAAGGAACTCACCAGTTACAAATGGTCTTCTCATTCTCTTAATGAGGTGGTCATGATCTGGGAGCTAGAACTGACTCACCCTTGGCAATTCCTCCAGCCTTCATGAAGGATCTTCATGCCTGTTGTTTGCCTGGTCCCAAGTGCCCTATTGTGCCCACTTGGGTGGGTGGGATAAGCTGGGAGATAGTTGCCAAATGCCCTCGTCAGCAGAAACCTGTTTGCACTCCCCTTGGTCCCCTCCTGCCTGTGGTGTGAGAGGGCATCCCTGGCTGTTGGTGCATTTCTCTCAGGGGTAATGGACTGGGGGAGGGATATTGTACCCTCAGAGTCCCTGAGGGCCCTCAGCCTTTGCATCCTCCCTCAGCTCTGCCACCAGGCTGGGCAGATTTTCCCCCTGGTCACTCCAGGACAGCTGCTGGCTCTGCTGACCTCTGGCACCAGTGACAGTGCTGCAGCTGCATGCTTCATGGGAGCTTTGCCTGTGCCACCACGTCCTTTCCAGGGAGAGCAGAGGATGGATCTCCTGCTTGCTCCTCTCTGGAGGGGCTGATTTTGTCTCTCTGTGGGTAGCCACCATCTCTCCTATTGTCAGTGTTGTTGTAAAATATGATCAATATCTAATGAGAGAGTTTGGCTTGTGATTTCCAAATATTAGGCTGGAGCAATTCTTGATCTTGCCCCGTCAGTTTTAATTTTTGATGGTGGAGAACCTTTCAAAGTGTGTCCCTAATGGAAGTAATGGTCACTGTGTAAAAATAAAAGCAGGTTGCTATATTGGGAGGTAAAAGAGACAGAGTTGTATTTGCCCTTGTCTCTTACACTTTGTTGTTTGGAATTACAAGGATGTTGCTTGCCAATAATCTGGCTGACAGTCACCTTTTGAAGGTTATTTCTTCCTGATAGCCGGCAGAGAGCCCAATCAGGAAGGAGAAATACACAAGCTTCCTTCTTAATTTGCAAGGACATCTGCTGAATTTCCAGCTTTAGAGAAGAAAATTGAGAAAAGGAGTGGATGGGAACAAGGGCTAAGTACTAGGCATCAAAATATCAGGCAAGGTTTTTAGGGGGGAAAAAGGATGGATGCTTTGAGAAGATAAGGTTTATTTGACCCTTTGTTAGCCTATCAGTGTTGTTGACAAATGCTTTCTGTCTGTCAGGAGCATTATTATGCTTTTCCTTTCATTTTTCTAGGTACTGATAAATACCATTAAAATACTTTCTGCTCTGTGCCACTATATATGTGATTATGGTGACAGCATGTCAGCCTGCATGACAGGCCAAGGAGTAATAGATTGCTGGAAATTATATGTATTACTGTTAAAAGTAACCTTTTCTGTGTGATATGACAGCCCAGGACCCTGTTACCTCTTCCAAGCTGCCTGCTTGAGTTAGGGTGGTGTGTGTTCTGTGTCGTTACCTATTCCATGCAAGGGTCATCTGGAATGGAATTATTCCTGCTCCAAGCATGGGGATAAGGCGCTGTAATAGCATATCCTTCTGCCTCAGGGAACAAAACTACATTATGCAGGAAAAAGAAAAGTGTTTAAAGTTGTAAGTGCATCCCAAGTGATGCATCACAGCAGATCACAGTTTGGATACTGAACTGTGTAAGCAATGCTACAAGCTGAATTTGGGCTAACCTCTCAAATATTTGGATATTTCTTTTATTCTCTAAATTGATATTTGAGCCAGATCATGGCAAGTTTTTGCAATTTTCCTGGTCCATATCGTGTCTAAAACTTTGGCGTGTCCATATTGATTTTATAAACAACAGTGTTGACTTGATCTTTGTAAAATTATTTTTCTCATTAGTAAAAAGTGCAGTCTAGTTCTGCTCAGGTTAATGAGAACTTGTTTTTGATTTGAGTGACCAAAACCATAAATGCCAATTTTAACACAGGCTTGCATTTCTTGTATTTAAGAAAATCTTCACCTGTTATTTAATATATTTTTGATTTTGACCCACTTTTGCCCTATTTTTCTTTGCTGTTAGAAATTTAAAAAGGAAAAGCTATGTGTTTTCAGAAAAAAAATTATCCAAGATCAAAGGTTTCTTTTTATCAGTAAGACAACCCTGGAAAAAAGACATTTCTGTGATAGAGAGCTTGGAAATTTTTGGTGGCACTTTAAATCCCAAAAATAGTTGTAAGGCTCATGCCCATTCAGTTACCTAAGTGCTAACTATTCTTGGGAGGAAAAAGTTATCTGATCCTATGGAGGATTTAGATTTTCTACAGGGCTTCAGTAAACGTCGTAGTTATAAGTGGTATGGCCTTTACCCATTAACAAGTATGCTGTGGCCAAAGTTCTTTGCTAAGAAGGATCTGTATTTTTAAAAAATTAATTATTTATTTTAATTTTGCAGTGTTACTTCTGGTAGTGATTGTTTTTAGGAGTTTGGTTTTTTTTCTTTACTTGGCTCTTTCAAGTACAACTGCTTGATTCTGATACACATTCTGATTACTTAGATAAGGTCTATTGTTTCTGTATCTGCCTACCTCTTGCTTCAGAGAGGCAAGAACATCTTACCTTTATCTTCTGTACACATGATAATTTTGAAAACCAAGAAAAAAGTGAAGACAAACCAGCTTATAAATCCTGACTGACTTGTTTTAGGATGAAAGAAAAATTTGCTTTTTAGTTAATTTATTTTCCAAGACCATTCTAGGGATTAAGTTTTTCTCACAGCCAATTGTTCTTAAGCCGCTCTAGGGGGATGAATTCAACGTCTATTTTGGAACTATTTCATTTTCAGGTATTTGTTGCCAGATCAAACAAACACCCCTATTGCTAAATGAGCAGATCTTGCATACAGATTTCCCAGCAATCTCAATACATGCCTGGGGTAACACTGATTTGCAGAAACACAGCTGAATGCTGGACACTTCATTGTTTCTACCTGACCAGTTGTCTTATTTCACTGGAAAGACGGCATGAGTCTTTCCCCTTGTTTAGACCTCTTCAAAGTTATTTGATTTTGATGGAACTTTAGTTTCTAACTGCAGGTAGGAAAGAGAGTAGTTCAGACAAAATGGAGGAAAGCAAATAATGAAATTGGAAAGGCATATTTTGATGTCTTTGACAGATTTTAGTAAAAGTAATTGCCATATTTGTACCATTACATTGTGATATTGGGACAGGGTTGTGCCAGTTAGAAGGCACACAAAACCTAGTATGGATTACAAAGAAGCCTGACATGTAAAACATGTAGTTCAGAGATGATGGTCTGAAAAACTACTAATTTGTCAAGGTTACAATGAGAGAGTAGGGCAGCCACACATATAATAATAATTTGAACTAACTTAGTTATTTAGGTCAAACCTATCAGAAGAATAAATGCAGTGCCATTGAACTGCCAAGCAGTTCAAATTGATCCCTGTATCTCGTGTCCAGGAAGGACAGGTGTCTGACTTAGAGTAATTCAACTCCAAAAGAAGCTTACCACCTCTTGGCAAACAATTTGTGCACCCATTATAGCCATTATTTGCATTGTGAGGTGGGATTTTTTTACTGGTATACATCACTGACTGCAAGTCTTCAAGAGGTCAATGTTACTTTTAGACCTTGTCTAAAATTTGAGTCCCATCTGAAAAAAAAACTTGTTATATAGGTGTGAAGTACTAAACATTGATTCTCCTGTGACGAAGGTAAACTGTCAATGGAGACACAGGAAGCTTAAAGTACGCAAGGAAACTCCTGGAGATCTTAATGGTATAGATGTAAATAATGTATTTCCTGAAATGTACTCAGATCAGCATGGAAAAAGCTACTCCATTATGCACTCAAAACTCAGTTGTGGGGTTGTTTTTTTGTTTGTTTGTTTCTTTTTTTACTCAAATTAATGGGTTTAATTTCTAAGAAAGTTTAATATCAGGAAGGAGTCTGAATGGAGTGTAAATGTAAGAGAGGTAGTGCTATCTTCAATAGGACAGTTAAAATGAGTACATGATTGTTGAAGGAACAACAGTGAAGGTCATTATCACTTTTTTTTTTTTACTGTGAAAAAAGCCTACCCCAAAGACACAAATTCCAACGTGCTATCTGAACATAAATCTTGCCATCTGGGAAATTGGAAGTGCTCCAACAGTGCTGTGGCACCGCAGAGGGATCTGGAGAGCAAACTGCTTTCTGATGAGCTTCCATGCCTCCAGGGCTTAACTGATGTTGTCTCTGGCTAGGACGAGGACTCAGGACTCAGAGACAGCCCCTGGAAGAGGCTGTCCCTGGCTTGAACAAAGACTGCACTTCACACGATGAGCTGTGTCGTCTTTAAACTGATCATTTTTAACAAGCTTCTTCGGTCAGAACCATGTTCAGGCACAGCCAGGAGGGATTCTGCAGGCACACTGTCAGCCCCTAAGCAAGGTGATAATTGAAGTGCATCTTCCTATAGGTTTTCATATGAGTAGAGGATGTTGCATTGTTTTTAATGAGATGTTAAATGTACATCACTTTCCAATGCCAGAAGCTACTGTTCACTTAGAAAAGTGTGCTGCGTACAGATGCCAAGGGTGGAACTGTAATTACGTGTGACATGGCTCCAGTTACCCACAATATACTTTGAGGATTAGAATGCCAAGGTTGGGATACAAATCTGTGACCCCAAATGTTTCAGTATTTTTATTAATTTTAACCTGCCAAACAATGACTGGAAATTTCAGCAGCAGTGGGGGTCCAGCAGTGTTTTTCTGCTACCGTGCGAACAAATGATGATATCTAGATTGGAATTGTAGTTTTTGTGTTTTGTCACCAATGTGAGTCTCAGGGGAAAGAGAGGGGAAAAATAATCTTCACTGCATTAAAAAGGCCTGTAAATTAGTTAAATCAATAATAACTGTTAATTATCCACAAATTTTCTATGAACAGTTTTTTCTTTTAGAGGGTCTACAGACAGTAAAATTATTGATGTCTAACTTGTCTTGTGAACAAAAAGATAAATAGTTGAAGTACCTTTATTTTTTTATTATATTTTGGTGAAGGCATTTGCTACTGATTGCAGGAGATGAATACTTCACTCATCTACCTGGTGCCGTTTCAGAAAATAATTTGTGAGAACATCATTAGTGCCACTTCCATGGCTTTCCCTTATACTCTGGTGATAGGACATGGAAAAAGCAGCAGCAGTTTGTGATATTGTCATCACACCTGAATTCACATTGATGAGCCCATTACTCCCCAGACACTCAAGCAGAGCTAATTTAGGAAGAAGGATGATCCAATGTGAGCTTGGCCAATTTCTTGGTTTATGTAAGTTAAAATTCATGCAAATATATCTAAGTAAGTTCTACTTCTTAAGCAATGCTTCATGAAGTTTATTTCAAACTTGTTCTCCTGGAGGTCTGTTTTTGAGGGATGTGGTTTTGTGTGTGTTGCAAGAAGAGTCCAAAGCAGGGAAGTTTTTGGTGAACCTTGATTTCATTGAAAGAACTGATGCACATACCTACCATGTATGTATTATCACTATGGTATGAATGCTGTTTGAGAAAGACTGGTTTTAGCAGGCTCAGATTTTGTAATGTTAGTTCATGCAGTTTTCATGTTCTCCTAACATGAAATTGAACTTATGCTTTTCCTCTAACAAAAAACCCTTTTTTCTATAAAGAGAACACAAACAGTTCTGTGGGAAAAGAGAACTGGACAATTTTGTGTTGCCTCAAGGACAGGAGGATTTTTTTTTACTACTTTTCCTCTAAAATGCCTTGTTCACCAATACAATTCTTCTGGTAATGACAGGGGAAGCTCTTGCTACAAAGACTCTGTGGATGGTCTAATAATACTAATGTGAATTTGGGTTGTGCCTTGTGCAAGAAGGAGCCTACATTCAGCAGTGGTTGTTGGTGGCTGTTGCTGTGCCAGGCACTTGGGCTCCTGCTGCTGATCACAATAACTGGGAGGTGCTCACCCTGGTGAAAATGGCTCATAAGGCTGTTCAAGGGCAACCAGAGCTGGGAGGCTTTACCAGCATGTTTCTGCTTCACTGGCCATATAACCCTTACTGGTGTTCTCAGTGTGTAGTTGAGCAAATGACCAAAGGGAAAATGCAGATGTTCCGTCATCCAGATGTTCCATGGAGAGTAATTTTCTTGTAGACAGAAACTTCAATGCAGAGGCAAGAAACTTGATTGGAGAAGCAGCCCACAACTGATTTTTTTTATTAAATGTTTCTACTCTCATATTTTTCATCTATATCATAGTGTAAATTGTTAATCTACTATCTTTCTGGCACTCAATTAGCATAATTTATTGTTTCAATGATGTTTACGTAATGAACAGCATAATCCCACATGGATATTGGTACCAAGTAAGTTTGTTAATGTTTAGATTTACATCAAGTTAAGTAGTGGAGTTCCTTCACTTGTTATTGAACTGTTATTTCAGTGTGACTTATCAGTTGGGAGGTAGAAGGGGAAAATCGTTGATTGAGCAGCCAAGTATGTGAGGCTGTCTAACACAAACAGAATTGTCTACCTTGGAAGTGTGAAAACATCAGTTTAAAAACCTGACAATTTGAAGGATTCTTGTAAGGTAAAGGCAAACAATTTTCCAATGAAGAGGAATGATGACATTTGATAAGTCAATTTTTGGCCCCTGGAGGCACTCAGAAGTGCAGAAAAGCAATGAAATAGGTTGTGATAGGTGGTGATTTTTCTAATGGATGCAACCAAACAACAGGTTTCCATTATAAGAGGGACAGAAATTCTGAGAATTTCCTGATCTTATCAACAGCAGTCCAACTGGCTTAAGGTAGGGAACAAATCTTCACATTTGTTCTGAGATATATTTGAGATCACTGAGCCAAACTCAGCATTGTACAAAGGGGTGATCTAGGTTATTGCATATATAAAAATATAATAGTGAGAATAGTAGATCATCATAGTTGCAAAAAAAAACATGTGAAGGTACCAGAGGTTCCATAAATCTTCCAAGAGATAATCTGGAGTAATTACAAAAAGTGGTCGAATCATGTTGATGAAAATATAGATGAGTGAAATCTGACAATTTAAATCAAAAACTTAGGATTCAGATTTTAGTCCAGAAAGTTTGTTTTATGTTATTTTTTCCTCTCTTCAACCCCACTTTGTATCCCCCTCAATATTTATCAGAAATATAAGCTCCAATTCCTATGTCAGAGAGAGAATCATATACATTGTTGATGCTTGAAGGAGAATCAACATTAATCAGTGTAATCATCTTACTGTTATTCATCCTTATTTTCATTGCATTTTCTTCCCTTAGTGGTGGTTTATCCTTGATAGAGATCAACTATTGATGCAAATGGAGGAAATCAGTTCACTCCGTTCTTCTTTTAGTTTGTTTGTTGGTGTATTATAGGACAAGACTTGTGAGAACAAAAGGAGAGGATGTGCCTGTGGTCTTTTCATGTCGACTGTAGATGCACTTGTATCTCACTATTTGAGATGACTTTCTGTTCATTGTTGTGTTCCAACTTGCCATAAAAGGTAACGTTATCTTTTTAAGGAATAATATCAGAGTATGTTTCTCTTATTTTGCTGTTTTCATTGTCTTGACCTGTAAGAACACAAGGATTGGTCTTTGGTTATGTGTCCAGTTAGTTTTCCTGTTTTTCTGAACAAACAATGGCAGATGTTGTAAATTTTTCCACTGTTGCTTCCCAAACTGAAGAGTTTGTGTTATTGCATGCTGCTTTGCAAGTCCTAACAACAAAATATGAAAATGTTGAACTCTGACACCAGTTCAGTAGTCTTGTTGTGAACTGATTATCTGCTAATAATGGTCTTTTCCCTTCTAGTGTGCTCTCTGTAAGGATTGCTGCTCCTTTTTCCCTTGGGTTGCAATCACTTGGTGAATGAGCTTCAATGCCAAGGTCCCCACTGCTCAGTTCTCCCACAAGTTACAAATACAATGGGACACTGCATTCCCTGCTCCTGGGCAAAGCTGCTCAACAAAGCTGGCTAAACTCATCCTTCACCACCTATAAAGACTCTGTTTGCTGAGCCAGCTCTTCCCCAGTCATTCACCACATGAAATACAAAATGTGCCCCTGTTTCTGGAGCCACCTTCTGACCACCTTCTCTTCTAAGAGGCTTTATTCCTGCTCTGTAACTCACCTCCTGCCTGCCCTTGCTCTCCTTTCACTCTGATCAAACTCTGGCAGAATTTATATTGCTTCTCCACTTGCGGCTCTGTTTTTCCTTTGAATGCTTAAGTCTCTGAAGATAAACGTGAAACAACAATATGAAAATTGGGGGAGGAGGGGAGAAGAAGCAGATAAAAAACCCCTCTAAAAGACAATTGCCAGGCAAGGCCAAGTCCCTTAGAACATGCAATAAATCAGAAAAACACAAGGTAGAGTGTTTATACTTTTTCGGATGACTAAATGGAATATGGTACAATATTAGGAGAAATCATGTTACTTGGAGCTGAAAATTATCTGTGGACTTCTATTAATTTTCTGCTAAAAATATCAATTTTTTAATGTAACATCTAAGCTTCTTCTGCTTCATTATATTTCACTTTAAAATCTTAAAACCTACATTCACTTTTAATTTTCATCTTTTTCCATGCAATTTTATTCAATGCAATAGCTCTTCAGACTTTTCAGATTGGTATAAAATTTAAGCTAACAATGGCAATAACATCTGAGAGATATTTTTTACACTTATGAAATGTAATCTCCATTTGGTACTACATACCAACTCCAGGCACCTCAAGACAGAAAAAGGCATTTCTTTTCCACCCATTATTATCCTTCTGGATCATTTCCCTGATATTTACCTTCAATCTTCTCCAAAATACAGAGTTCAAAACTAAAATACATCCCCCAGATGATTTCTTGAGCATCATCTAAATTCTAACACCATTCTGAATGAGTATGTGAAGAATGTTTTCTTTAAATCGATGATTTAATTTCTCTGTAAATTATTTGAAATGTAGTCAAGGTACAGTACTTTCTAATAATACAATGACCACTAACTAAAGGAAGGACTGTTAATTTTATTGTAATTTTTTGTCTTACCTCTGGAATAGAGAAATGAGATTAATATGCCCAAGGAAGTGTGTACTAACAGAATAGAAAAACTTCAAGGGAGAGGATGCATCATAGGCAAAAAAACCAACTACTCTTTGTCAAAATGGATTAGAATTATTGATTCATCAAATTAAAAAATACACTTGTAATGGTGGAGTTTTAGAAGAATTTCAAATGGGAAAGGACGCTTGAAAAACTTGGTAGGAGAGCTAGCCTGAGGACAGTGAAGCAAAATAACACATTAGAACTGAAACAAAATAAGTAGGAGGAAAGTGATTTATACAGAGACTTTAGGTGATCAAAATAAACCTGTGTTAAATTTGCAGGGGACTTTTCATTTTTTCCCCTCAAACTAAAAATGCATTCTTGACTGTATACACACGTTTATTCTTTTGAATACTTAAGGGGCGGTAAGTGAACTAATAAAGTTTATCAGTGTTCTTTCAGGTCTTGTAAATTTGTTATCAGAAAATGATTTGCCAAAAGGAAAACTTTCTGAAATTTCTAACTGGGACAACATTTTGCAGAACCTGACAGTGGTTAAGAGTAAATCTCAGAACAGGGTGGCATCATAGGCTATTCTACTTGGCCTTGTGATACTTCATTTTTAAGGTCTTAGGAAAAATTAGAGTAATTGACTAAAAGTACAGACCCAGTGAGTGGGCTGACATTTATTAGCATAGCCCATGTGTGACAGGAAAGTAGCAAATATCTTTAAGGTTTTTATTTCAAAGAAAGCAAAAGGTTACGAATTTCCCTTTAGCAGGGGTTTTATTGTTTCAAGTAATTCATACATTGATTATGCCACAGTAGGTGTGACAGTGGTTACAGTGATGCTTTTAACTCTTTCACACTCCAGTAGCTGGGTAGTTTATAAGCTACAGGCTCCCAGGCTGTTTGAGGATGTGATTCCTACAGAGCAGCAGAATAAAGGTGTGACCTCACACTGTGCGCTCTCTCACTCTATCAGTGGCTGAAATGTAGTAAAATTTTTCAACAAGAAATGCATCATTAACAAACCCTTTAATGCATCTTACTCTGCTGTTCTGAAAAAGATTATTTCCAGTAATTTTCATTTTGGGAAACAATACAAGAAAGTTGATTTCCTATGGTACACTTAGTGTGTAAAGCATTGAGAATGTTTGTTAATGGGTGTGCCACCAATGTGAGCATCCTAACATGAAAATATCACTTTCACTCTATATATCTGAGGCACCGTATGTGGACACAAATTAGTTTATGTGCAATAATGCACTTACACTCAATGTGTAAGTACCCAGTTTCTGATGCTGAGATTTCAGGGAATGTTTGCTTCTTTCCTCTGCTGTTCTTGGCTAACAGGACTCTGTTCAGAATAAAACAATCTGCTGAAGATGAGTGCTCTGAATCTCTTTATTAAGCATCTGAAGAATACATCATTTTGTGAGGATAATGGAGGAACTGGATCATTCTAATTTTGTCTATCTTGCCTAATTTAGTGTATCCTCTGTATTTAAGTAATCTTTACAGCATTCCTTGTTCTTGCAGTTGGTTAGTTTTGAGTGTTTAAAACATTGCAAAAACATTGCTGGTGATTTCCTTTGGTAAGAAATGGTATGATCTTTTAATAAACTTAATTTTGGATCATGCTAAGGTTTTTTTGCGTATATATGCTTTTGGGGTGATTTTCTTTCTTAATGTTTTTTTCATGTCTTTACTAACTAGACAGAATTCATTACACAAAGGTATAAATTTCTAAAGGCTAAAGAGGACAGGTATTGATGTGACACGTGAAGTCATTGTGTCTGATGATTTTTGTTTGGTATAGCTTTACATTTATTTGTACCACTACATAGAAAAGACATGCTGAAGGAACTGAAACATGCAAATAAGTGAACTTCATTAAATAATGACCTAAGTGAAGAGGAAAAGAAAATACATCTCAGTTGATACTTGATAATCAAGTTCAATCACACAATGTTTTAAATGTAAATATTTGAAAATGAATATTTATTACTGTGTGTTTTGCCAACAAGTATGGAACAGTTCAAATTAACAGTACAATTTGGTTAACTAGGAGTAATTTGAAATAATTATAAATGTGCTCAATTATTTCTAGAAATATCAATTATTTACTATGAAGTGAAAGAGAATATGTTCAAATTAACAACTGAATGTTCACAAATGGCAGACATGGAAATATAAAGAAATTAATCATTGTTTTTGTGAGAAGGAAGGATGAGAACAGAGGAACGCTAGGATGTGTGGTTTTAGCTACTTCTGTAATAATGCATTTTTCCGTGACTAATGCACAATAAACTCATCTCAAATGCGCACATAATTGAAAATGGCTAAATGCCATTTAAATAATGTCTCCATATTGTGCATCTAAATCACACTCAAATCCTTCAAAAACTTGAGGCTGTTTTAGAAAAGATGTTGACCTGCTTCAAAATCAGGGTGACTAAATTGAATTAGGCATTTCATTACTTTTTGACACCCACTCATGAGATTATGGGCCCTTCCCCAAAAAGTGGTATCTCATGAGTTGAAATATTCAAGTTTCATGTAAAAGGAGTAAGTGCTAAGTGAATGTGAGTTGTGGGGGAAGAGAAGGAAACTACGTGTTGTAGGTTATATGGACGAGATTAGATTAATTTAAAACAGAGGTTTTCCCCATAGTTTGGAAGTGAGAAATTGAAGAATCAAAGAATGTCTATCTTTTAGGAATAGAACTCTTTCTGGCCCCTCAGACAAACAAATTCTTTTCATCTATTACCCACTTGCACTTTTGAACCTGGAAGTTTAAGGCAATTACTGTAACTAGTGTAGCCAATACATTTTTTTCTTCTATAAGTCTTGGATCTTATCTCTTCTATAAGTCTTGGAAGCTTTTATTTCTCTTTAGCCACTGTAGATGCAATGGCTTTTCAATTTCTGCTCTCTGTTCTGGAAAAAGCCTTAATGGCTAAAAGGATGGCACAAGTGTGTCCTTGAGGGTTACCCAGGGGCCTACTGGCACTTTATTACTGGTGGAGATGCACAAGAAGAAAATGGTGCAGATTTCAAGGCAGTGCAGTAATGGTACCCTTACAACTAACAAATAATGACAGGAAACAAAATCTGACACTCACCATAATATTTCAGAAGCTGTGTCCTATGAATGGTACCAAGGTGCAATAAAAGTTAAAACGACTCTTTGCGTGTCACGAGGCCACTTTATTTGATGCTTCTGTGGATAAAGCTGTCTTGGTACCTATACCTATTCCATGAAAAAAAGGCTTTTAAACAGTGGTTTTCCACAATGAATCTGACGCTTGCAGCCTCAGATTGAATTTTAATTGATTCTGCTTTAACATCGTCTTGTTGATTTGAGACAGTTTCATTACAGTTATTTGGACTATAGCACTCAAGTCTGTAGTGAGATGGATTTACTGTGTCAATTACTTTTCTGTGCAGAATGCAGCACATAAGGTATCTCACAGTGTTCATTACAAGTGCTTTATTGTGTCATGTGATTTGTATAAGAAACAAAGTCAATTTAAATGAACTGTAACAGAGGTTATTCCAATAAATTCAGTGCATATTTCAATGAATAATGCATTGCTGAAGGTGTTTGTGGATAGAGAACATCAGCTAGCTTTACTCACTCTCACTTATTTATAAAGTAGTGTTTGTTTTTCAGGAAAGAGCGGGAAGCCCACCAGTTGTCTCCTGTGTGTGTGTTCAGGCAGAGTAAGATGCAGCTGCCAGATTCAGTCTGAATCAAACAAGTTATAAATTCTTTCAGTCATCATGCATCAGATAATCTGCATTTTAGATCAGTATATGCATATTTTATACGCATAGTCCTTTTTAATTAGTAAATATTATGCTTTTTCTCAGGTGATTAAATTGGGTTATATCTCCCTTCACTGAAATGGATGTGAACACAATAACATTCATCTGCTGTTTCCTACTGTTCCAATAAGCCTTTCTAAAAAATTCTAAAATTTCATATTCTAAGCATTGAGGTCTTGTCCATCTTAACAAAATGACATGAACTAGCCAAGTAGACTTTAACTACAGTGAAAGCTATTAATGAAAAATCTGCAGTGCTTTGGGAGGAAGGGGTTGAGTCTCACTGCAACTGGTCCATTGTATATTTTACCAGTTAGGAGGACAAGAGACAGGAGCTTAGTACAAAACGGAGAGTATTTGAATAAAATAGTCTTGCCTGATGAATAAGGGCCTAATCATCTGAAGTATTCCTTGCTAGGAAATACACTTCACAGGATGCACTTCAGTTTTCCAACATGAAGCTGTGGAGAGCTGTGTCCAAACTGATGAACAGATTTTCGTTGTATACGAGTAGATAGTTGGCCATGGAAGCCAGAAGCTACAGCAGGGACAAGCTGTCTGCTCTGTTTAAAGTAGGATGAGAACAAAAGATGAGGCATTTTCTAATTTTTTTTAATGCTAAAAAACAAAACCAGACTGAAAGTCTTCTCTGGGTCTGTTGCAGTGTACCCTCACTACTGCTAGAGACATTGAGAGCAGCACCTGTAACTCTCCTTCCTAAGGTCACTTTTAAAAGAATGCTGACTGAATTTATCTAATACTGCAGTCTGTGCTCCTCTGGCCTTGCATACTTGTAGTCCCAATATGCTTTGCAATTTATTGCTCTTAGAGAGCATTTCTCTCCCACTATTCCCAGTACAGAATGTGCTTGGATAGCTCCTTTGTCCCTCCTGCAAGGAGAGGTGAAAGTCCCAACCAGGAAGTGTTAGCTTCTGTGAATGTTTTTTCTCTGTTGTGCTACCTCTGAAAAAACAATGCCATTTTTGAACACTGAGCATAAAATCAGCATTATTGTTTTCTCAGGCTTCACAAACAAGCAAAAATAATACCCAAAGTGTTAATGATTGCTTCCCTTTCTTGAACTCCTGTGGCAGATTGCCACATCAAGTTTTTATTAGTAGACTGGAGAATTAAAAATGTGTTTTAGCACAGCAGATGCATGTTGCTGGTTGGAATGTAACTCTGAAAACACTTTTATTTATCAAATATTGAAAATATTTTGATTTATCAAATATTCAAATAAATAAGGTTTTTTACTGTTGGTTCAGTTACCAATACAGCAAGTAGAGAAAGTGATTGAAATTTGACTTGCAAGATGCTTTAGTGGTGAGTTCTGGGTGAGGAACTTGTTTGAATTATAAGGCATCAAATGCTGTTAAGACTATTTAATGCCTTGTACCTTTAATAAAGTAACTCTTCAGTACTTTTATTCAATTGAAATTTTCCATCAAATGCCTGGAGAATGAGATGTAAATTCCACATGCAGTGAGCAGTTACTAATGAGAATAAATATGTAAAATAGAGTTAGTTATTGTGTGAGTGCAGTTTTGAACTCATCAGGAAACATCAACTGTCTATTCACGATAATATTTATCACTATTGAATTAAAAATTATATTCCATCCATCTCTTCATTCAAGAACAACTTGTGTAAATCCTGATGCTCAGCAATAAAAAACATTGCAAAACTTAGAGTATAGGGAAAAATGTTGTTGGTATACTGTAAGGTGAAAACCACAAGGTCATGACTTATCTAAAACCATATAAATGATTTGCAGAATCATTAAAATATTCAAATTTAGATAAGAAAAGATAGGGTCATATCTTTCATGGTTTATCTGATTTGATTTCTGTTGTTTCCATATTCAGTTTTAATAATACCATATTCTGTTCTAAAATTTTTCATTTATGAGTAAATATTCTATTTCTTTCTTTATAATGAGTATATATATTTCCTTTTTTTCTTATTAACTTTCATTTACTTATTGTTTACACTATTTTCTTCCACCTACAATGGAAATATTTCTTATACACTGCATTCACAATCACCATCTTCATTATTAATCCTGGAAATAGCATTACCAATGGACTCATTATCATTTTTGTCACTTGAAAACCAGTTCATTATCTGAAGAGATGCAATTCTCTTCATATGTGTTTTAAGAGCCTTGATTTTCTTTCTTTAGAATCTTTGTAGACAATACTTCCTCATGAGCAGTAAAGAAGAAAATTTATTAATAGATTAAGATTCTCTTTGTTCCCTGTGTACTTTTTCTCTGTTACAAGTCTGTCTATATATGCTTGTGGAAAAAAATTTATCCAGCCTTTTTTTTTTTAAAGTAGAATTGTTAATTGTTTAAGTTCTCTGTGTTGAGCTGACTATCTCACTTTAAAGGTCTTTGAGGCCAACAAGAGAGGTTCTACCAGAAATATTTATTTTTATTTTTACACTGAGCATTCCCTCTTATCTCAAACACACACTCATATGTAATTCACCCATTTTAAGGTATCTTTAGAAGTGCATTCTATAAAATTTAATTATTTACTTCTTTTCTACTGGTGCAGTTCTATTGACTTGGGGTAATTTGTATCAGCTTATCTGACCAGGCTTTTTTGTCCATGTGCACATTTTTTAGTGCTTATAGACAGATCAATTACAGGTGTTTCAAAGGAAGAATAATTTCAGCTTTATGATGTGGTCTTCACTCATTGTGACAATCCAACTGTGCATGGAGATGCACATGTATGCACTTACACACAAATGAAAGAAAACCACCCAAATATTGTTCTGTAGTCTTCTGGAGAAAACATTCTACTTTCTTCTGGACCAAGTCAGAAGATTGACTTCTTTAAAACGTTTGGATTATAAATATGCATCACAAAATCAAAGCTTTTGCTTAGTATAAGTTGGCTGCTAAATTAAATGAGAGGGAATAAAAGACATAAGCCCAGACAATTTCACTAATAAGCTATTAGTTAAGCTCCCCCCAAACCCTCATGAATTTTTTGCATGCAAGCTTGTGAATTTTTAAAGTGTGACATTGTAATGCTGGATGAAAATGTATGATTTAAGGTATTTAAAATTTATTAGTATAACTTAATTACTAAGGAAATATTCTAGAGTCCCTGAAGTATTGAATGTAGTCAAATAAAATAACTTCTTATTGCAAAGAATTATTGGGAATGTGAGCCTCTGTTCTAGTAGAACTTGAGATATATAAAAACATTCTGTCAGCCTAACACAAATATAATTTCATTAATTGACTAGCATCATATATTTGTAGAAAATGTGTCTGGAAAATAGTTCTAGATGATTTGTATAAAATGAGATTCATCTTAAATTAAACCCTCATTAATCAATCATTCTCATAAAAGTATATGCTTGGCTTTGAATATTTGCAAGGAGAAGAGTCAAATGGTGCTCTCTGAAGTGTGTTAATTTTACTTAAGATAAAACATTTTACTTATAACTTACTTAGTTTAAAAAGACATTTTGCAGAAACTTGTGATGATTTGTCAATCAATCCAAATACTGAA
This sequence comes from Ammospiza caudacuta, assembly GCF_027887145.1. Taxonomy (NCBI): domain Eukaryota; kingdom Metazoa; phylum Chordata; class Aves; order Passeriformes; family Passerellidae; genus Ammospiza; species Ammospiza caudacuta. The sequence goes on along the minus strand of NC_080596.1, from coordinate 17,033,859 downwards.
ATGTGACAGAACATATACTTTTCTGCTCTGATAGCCTGTAATAATCATGAAGAGTTCAGGAGAAGACTGACTTGGTAGTTTGTCTCAATGTGTTAGCATGGAAGTTAAAAGGGGATTTGAGCAAGAAATACCCTAAAAGGGGAAAATAAAACCTTTTTGTTGGATATGAAGTAGCATCTAAAATAAAGACATCGATTAAACAAATTTTCTAAGAGATAAGAAGTTTTTTTTTGAGCAATTGTCCGATGCTTTTCTTTTCCCTTCCACTGAAGACTAAGACTGTGGTAAGAGCCTTCAATGGGTCAATATCAGCAACTGGCTCTAGAACACCAGTAATTTACTTTGAGGCTGTTGCAAGGGAAACTGTAAGGAAACAGCTGTTTTAAGAGTGTAAATTGGTTTTCCACAACATCACCCCTCACCCCCAGTTTAACAAAAATAACCACAAATGCTTGGGTTTGGAGAACAGAATTAAACATAGGATGAGTTACTCCAGTTTGTTTGCTTACTGGCAGCTTCTTCCTCTGTTAGCAGCTAATAGAGCAACAAGTGACATCGGATCTGGCGTTTTTCCAATTTTCTGGACAAGATTTTTCCTTCCTGCTGAAGAAAAAAAATTTTTCTTTCTCCTAATCTATCGGAAAGGAATTTTTGGTCCTTGGTAGTTTGATGCTTGTTTTGGTTTGGTGTTTTGCAGTGTGTTAGTTTGGTCAGTTTTGTTTGTTTTGGTTTTGGGGTTTTTGCTTTGCTGCTTTTCTCAGCAGATGTTGGGGAGGATGAATAATCCCCATGGTTGGTTGTCGGCCTGTGGTCTTCACACAAATGTCAGGCAATGTTAAAGATGTAAAGACCAAACACTTTAATGTGTGCAAGAACTTCAATGGTAGGAACCACAAGGCACCAGCAATGCAAGAGGTCAGCAACAGGAATGAGTAATGAGGCTCTATCTGTTTTTCTTCTAGATTTAGATCTTGTTAAGTCATAGCTGTAGTCACTGATGACAAAATGTTAGCTTTTTTGCCTTCCCATGTGTAATTTTTTGCATTTTTCTGTTAGGTATATAGTTTGTCATGTTTCATTTGCTCTCTGTATATGAATTCTGATGCAAGTAAGAATTTATCCAGTTGAGTGGGTTAAATTCAGATGGAGATGATGTGACATACTGTAGGAAGATGATTGATTGCTTCCCTTTCACTTCCTGCTGTCTGTGCAATGAACAAATTCTGCTTACAGAACAAATTCCTGAACTGAACTTGTTCTGACACCAGGAGTAGACCTACAATAAATCTGAACTGACCTATTCTACCTTTTGTAAAAATCCCAGGTCAATCACCTTTAGGTATTACTTCTCTCTTGTCTCCTCTTCCACCCCCATATATATTTATTTATATGTTATTTTTATTAGTTCACATTTCTTTCAGCTGAAGTTACAGGATTCAAAGCTTGCCTTCTCATCATAAGGTTGTGGCTATGCATATTTACACATGTGCTTGCTCACTCTTGAAACTTGAAGGGGATAACAAATCTTTTGTTACTCTGTCCATTCATGCCGGAAAAAATCATGTGGACCATTGAAGTCAGTGCTACTTCATAGCTGACTCCACACTGTTTGTAGTTGTTAGAGTTGTCCTTTGAATGGGTTGTTCTGGTTTTATCCCCCCAAGTCCAGGAAGTAGATATACATTTGTAAATTTCATGTCCTCCAGAGGTGTGAACTGTCCACTGATCCAGGAATACCATGAAAGTTTGTATCCATGAACCATGAGAGATGAATAAAGTAGGGAAGGGTGTAAAATAAGTCAAGACTTCGTGCTAAATGGTCAGCACCTTTTCCAGAGTAATCTTAAATAGAGGCCCAAAGAGTGAGAAGAAAATATATTCAAAAGAAAATTATATTAGTAAAATGATACAAAAATAGCCTATGCAAAGTACTGCACTCAGCTGAAAACACACACACACATTTTATGGCCAAGAATTCCATAACTTGGCATGGCAGATAGCTTCATACAGCAAAACATTTCTATTGTCAAAAAAAAAGTGTTTTAAGTTTGCAGAGGTATAGCAAGAGAAATTAATTAGAATACAGATGAAAAATATGATCAAATTAACTATCATGGTATCTGGAATTTCCAAAGCGAATTGCAGTTATTCCTTAGAGATGTGTTGGAAATTTTGATGGAACAGTAAAGGTCATGGTCTTAACAATTCAAAGTAGAAATCAATTTTGAACCATGACACAGCTCTAGTAAATATGAGTAGCTAAAAACAATTCTCTAACAATAAATGTGAAAATAGAAGGACCGAGTATTTTAAAAGAAAAAGTAGTTTTGTTAAATATTTGTCTTAGTACCTATCTTGAAATCAGATTTCGTTAGTTCAAGGAGTAGTTCCCATAACTTAACCACATGTTTGTCTACTCACATGAGGTCCCAAGTGACAAATTTCATGCCATAGTCTTGTTTGGAATTGCACTTTCTCTTTTACCTTCTTAACTGGCAAAGTAGGACTTTGCAAAAATCACAATATGAAAGGCAACATACAGCTTATCCTTGGTGAGTCAAACAGGTGGATGGCACTTGTGCATTTGAAACCTGTATTCAAATGGTTTAACAAGGGGATGAGGGATTGATGACATACCTGTGTTTTGCCACAAGTTATGTGCAGAAAATACCTTTTGTAGACTGGAAAAAAAGCTATCTCAGAAATAGTTAGTAGAAGCCTGCTAAATGACTTTTCCTTTTTGAAAGCCTTTTATTTTCAAGCTGAATTCCAATATTACTATTGATAGGCTATTGTACAGTGCAACATGAAATATAAGTAACTTTAGAGTATTTATGTCAGTATATAATACCCTGGTCAGCTCATGCTGCAGTGTAATAAAAAAGCCACCTAGATATTCACATGGAACTTATGTTAATAAATATATTATTGAGTAACATAAATTTTACCTTATTAGTCTCACAGTGAGCTGAAACTATATTGGCAGCACAATTCAGCATTTATAATATGCAGCTTTCTGAAATTAATCACTTTTATCTGCATGTTCTTAAACAGCTTTGGCCGGGGTGGGGGGGGTGTGGTGGATACCATTTCTTACTCTGAAATACTGTATTGCTGTTCTGGGCACTATTCAAACAGGGCATGTCTTTTAAACAATTATCTCCTGATCTTAGAGACAGAAGGAGACCGTCTCATCCAAAAGAAGGATCATCCAAATAAGGTTCTTTTATTGCTGTCACTCCAGAACACAGAGTTGTAGTTTTGATAAGGCACGTGTGTAAACACCTGATGCTGAAATCCCTGTGGCTTAGTGAGCCATTTGCTGTGCTGTCACTGCCCAGGTCAGCCCAGCCTCCAAACTGAGCTTTTCCCACAGCAAAAGAGGCGCTGGCAGGGGTGTCCTTGGCATCTAGAGTGGTGTCAAGTTGTTGACCTCAGGTCTCTACCCACAGGGATTCCTCTGGGGTGCTCAAGAGGTGTCCACTGGTGCTTGGGAGAAAGGTGCCAGTCATGTAATTCCTAGCAGGTGGCAAAGACAATTACTGTGCTTTAGTTTTATGGTACAGGTTTGATTCACAACAAATTGACAAAAGTCAGGAGAGTTCTTTTTGCATGATTGGTGCAATTTTTCCCTTATTTGTCTTCCCCTTATGCAGCACCAAAAAATGATAACAGGAAGTGGGCTGGTATCTCCTTAGTAGTTTTTGTCTTTTTTCAGAAGCCTAGCAGAGCAGCGATAGGCAGGATGGCTTTGTTGGCTTCTTTCTGTCTACCAGGAATCACTTGCTCCAGCATGTCCGAATGGTCTCTTCCTGAAATCTGTGCTTAAGAGCAAAAAATGACCAAGATATTTGTGACTCTACAGAAGCTGCTAAGTACAGTGATACTGCTGCCACAGAAATCCTAGCTTAGCAAAACAAAACTATTGACAGAAACATTCAAAAGTGAGTAGTAATTTACTGCTTACCAGGAAATAAGTAACTGTTGGAATGCAAGAGTGTTGTTGGATTTGGAGATGTTGGTAAGAATTTCCAGGCTTTTCACTAGTGAGAGAGATCTGTGCCCATTGGATACCAACGCTTTGGTCCTGTGTTCTCTGAATAAAAAAGATGCATGTGGGAGCAACAGCGCTCTGTAGGTGAGTGAGAGTGGGGAAAACAATAATATTCTGGTGCAGAAATTAGAAGTAAACTGAAATCACAAGAGTCCAGTGTGGGGGGACTTGACATTTTCCTGCTGAACAAGCAACTCCCCATCTAGAAGACAGAGTCTGCTTTTCCTCAAGTCACAGTAGTACCAGTGAATTTATGGCATGAAAAGCAAGAAAGAAAAGCCAAAGCAAAGTACAGTTAGCCTAGTGTAAATCTGAGTTTCTAATGAGGTGAATGACAGATCTTTGCCACAGTGTTGATCAAATTGTTTGCTTTGTAATTAATCTTAACAACAGAAGTTTTTTTCCTCATAATTTTAATGTGAAGCTTTAACCCACAAAAAGTAACATTATGCCAAGTAAAGTATTTTACTAAGAGATATTTTGCAAGATGCCTGCAAGCACTTCTTCCTGCTATTCAGACCTTCACATAAGATCAGCCATATTCAATTATATGGTCAGATTTTGTTGTGAAATATAGGGGATTTTTAAAAAGTCCCATATATTTTCCCTTGAGACTTAAAAGGACTAGAGTCTTTCAACATAAAAGGAAAACAAAAAAGAAAAAAACCCTGGATTTAGATATCTAGGCATTCCAGATCTGCAATAAAGATTTGATTGCTGGGCTAGAGGCTGAAGCAGTTGTGAGAAGTCTGAGCTCTTTTGAAGTGTCACAAACCTAGCAGTTGGCATGATAGACAGCATATATTCAAAATCTGGAAGGCATCTGACAGCACAGCATACAAACTATGGCTGCAAAATTGTGAATAAATAATATTCATATAGTATACAATGTCTTGATGTCAAGCAAATTGATACTGTTCTGAGACTGTAAACAAGGCAGATATTTGTAATTAATCAGTAGAATGAAACTGTATTTAAACATGGTGTTGCTGGCTTCATATAAAAAGGCAGGTCAAAAAGTGCTGATGATGGCCACAGTAAGGATTGCGTCTGTGAGCTTGTATCAAACTCTTTCAAGGAGCTATATTTTGCTTTGATCTGGTGAGCACTAGATAAAGACCTGTGACTTCAACTCATTTTTTTTTCCTCTGAACTTTTTTCCTTCTTAGAAGGCTTGATCAAGTCAGTGTCATCTCTCTTGACCCATTTCATTAGTTCTGGTATTAGAACAGTTATTCACTTATCTGTACTGTAAATCTCTACATGTGCTTTATACAATTTGCCTCTCACTTACCTTGAAAATATAAAAAAAAAGTTGAAAAATTTTTTCTTAAAGAGAATCTCTTCATGGTTGCTGATTGTTCGGTAGTAAAAGTAGGAAGATATAATATACATGATCTGGGTTGGGGGAATTATCAAAATCTCTGGCAGAAGCAGGAAGAAATGAGGAGGTAGAAGAAATGGCTTGAGGTGTAGGATGGGAATGGCTTTTAAAATAAGAGTGAAACTTTGGCATCAGTGTCTACTCTTGTGCTCCTGGGTTATGCAAATCCATTCAATTCATACATGAACAAAAATGAAGAGCCAGTGGAGTGGCAACACAGAAATTAGGATCTCACCACAGAGTTGCGCCTAGATCTCACCTCACCCTGCCTGCAGGTGGGTGTTGTTGGCAGCAGGAGCAGCCTGTATTAAATCTGTAGCAGCAGTGGCCACCATGTTAGGAAGAAGCCACCCCGTAATTCTGGGACACCCTGTAACAGTGATGTCCCACATGAGGTGCAAGTGCTGTTGGAACAGCGTGCAGCACAAACATTGAGCAGACTTTGGGGTTCAGGCTGAGGGAACAGTCCAACAGTATGGTGGTAATTGTGCCAAAACCAACATTTTAACTATCCGTGGCACCCCTCTGTAGGGGAACAAGTTAAGAGCAGGCAAAAGTTAGTGTGCTCCCTTTGATATTAAGTTCGATAAGGAATTACATATGGAAAATTGCAATATAGCTGCATTATTGATGATTCTTTGATCTATGATCAATTTTTATAGCATGCTGTTGACCTGCACCACACTATTTCTTGTTGTAGCCAGTATTTGATGGCCACACAATCTGAAAAAGCCTCACTCTCAATTATCCTTTTTCTCTTTTTTTTTTTTTTTTTTTCCTGTGCTGAACTTTTTCTCTGTTTGCTTTTTCTTAAAATCTTGCTTTCTCCATGGGAGTTCTGTTTTGGTTATTTCTAGTCTTTTAGGTCAGATAATAAGTGATTAACACCATAGGACTACAAGTTAGAATTAGAGTAGAGCCAGGGAACTTGGCAGCAGGACTACTGTTTTTTTCAGTAGATGGTGGAGGGAAACAAATTCTTAGTAAGTTGTGTGTTATTCTCTTTCCTGCTATTTCTATAGTGTTCCATGGGTTTTTTTTCCCCTTCAGCCTCCCAGTTAGTGAAATGTGCAAGCTTGGGCCTCAATGGAAAAGCAAAGGAGGGAGAAGAACAATCTAAATTTTTGTCCTCCATTTAGCATTTCTGACTGCAGAGAAAAATGAATCTAACCTGTGGCCTAAGGTCATATTTAGGCCCTTATCCCCTTTCAAAAGCAAGGTCTGTATTATCTTCCTTTCCATCTGTCTCCAAATATGCACAAAAGCTGAAAATGGAGGGCAAATAATCTGTTTCCTAGGAAATAATGCAATAGGGATGTGTTTGATTTTACAGCCCGAATAACTAAAGCAAAACAGTTGCCTGAATAAGAAATGCAAAAATTGTAGAATTTGGAGTTTTGAGCAATCTTTAGTAAGATTTTTGGATGGATGAAATGAATTCTAAGCAGAAAATTAATTCTGTTTCTATTGTTAAAAATGCTCATTACAGTATCTTTTTTTTAGTTTATCAAAGTTATTGGCAGTGTGATATCCAGAAGTAGTCCTGGTTTTGCATGTGTGAATCTAGAGAGAAATACACATGACTTGAGTTAATTTGAGTTATTAGGCCGGCTTTCAGGCTGAGAAATGTAGCAGATGCTTACTCTTAATGGCTCCAACACAGAAGCGAGTGGCTGGTGCATGGATAAGTGGAGTACACTTGGATAAACTAACAGCAGAACATTAAGGATCTCTATTTCCCTCTTTAGTGGAAGGAAAGTGCTGCTCTATTTTGTAATCTAAATAAGCTTGAAATAATATCCCTGTCTTGTTTTCATGAGTGCAAATAGTCTCAAATGTTCTTTTGCGATATTCAGTACTATCAAGAACCACGTAATTTTTAAAATCACAATAATTAGGGTACTCCTTTTGATGTCTACTTTTTTATTTTCTGAAATAGTATCTAACTCTTCTTTTTCCTCTAAGAAAATATTTTAACATGGATCTCAAAAAGTGTAGTTTATACAATATATTCTCCATGTGCTGTTACCACGTTAGTCATTGGTGTTAAGTAGATTTAAAATAACCCGCAAACACAAATTTCTATTTTTCCATCTTGACCTGCATTTTGCATGTAGATAGCATAATTTCAGGAAGTGCAAGCATAATGATATTAGTGGCAAACTCTGGTTTGGTCTCCCCTCTCAGTTTCTATTCCTCTTAAAATTGTTCCTTTTACACCAGTGTGCTCCTTTATAGAGGAATGCATTCTACCATTCTCATTACTCATTCTGCCACTGCAGGACAAACCAGGATTTTTTTTGTCACTCTAAGATAAACATTAAACAAAACTTGGCTTTTTTTTTTAATCTACCTTTTTACGAAGTAGTACCTCTATCAATGTTGAGAGGGCTGAAGGAAACTGAATGCACATGCCAGTAGGGAGAGCTCTTTAAAGACCATTGTTTCTAGGGTTGGCTAATTTGAGAATCACAGGGACAAAGAAAGAATGATGCAGATGCGTGGTCCTTGACTGTAACTTTCTTCAGACAGTGTTGATAGATGCAAGTGTTGAGAATATGCAGAACATTTCAGCACCAAAAGTCCTCAAGTATCCTCAGAAATCTAAATAAAAAATCAGATCGTTGATTTCAATGTCCTTATTGACTTACTTCAGACTATGTTTAAAAATGCTTATTGAGAATTGTAGAAGGCATATTTTCCACGAGTTCTCAGGAGCAAACCTTCAAGATGAAAATTGGTTCATGCTTACTTTACATACAGGTGTGGTGAAAAGGGAAGCAACAAGCTCACTCCTCGTGTGAAAACATCCTTGTTAATTTATTTGTGTTTTTCCCTTGTAAACGCATATTTCTTGTGATAAAAATATCTTCCTGTGCCTTGAAAAGAGTGATAGGTCATGTTGGCTCAATGCTATTCTATCTCTTTCTAGACTTGACTAGCTGACAGGATATTTTCCTGGTTTTCTCCATTCCTCCAGCTGAGATCTGTTATATGTTTGTTATAAAGGAAAACAGAAAAGTTGCTAGTATTTTCTCCATCTGGATATTTAAATTAACCAACCTGTGCTGGGAAAAATGATGCTTTTGCTTTTGAGAGTTAGGAAGAAAGGAAATTCAAACTGTACATCTGATAGCAGAAGTGTGGGACCCTATTCATCATATTTGTCCTCAGGAAGAGAGCAGTCCAACATGACAGTTTGCAAGGAGACTAATAAATTGCATGGAAATGCAGCCCCAGGCAGGAATGGATGGGTAGGAGCTCATCTGCCATGCCTTTCCCATTGCTGCTTGTTAGTAAGCAGCTTTGTTTTCCATGGCTCTTGTGGGAAGAATGCAGAATTATCAATAATACTTGAAGGTAATTCCCCAAGGAACTGGAGACTGGAGGGACAGAACTCCTCATCCATTGATTTATCACTATGCCATGTGTTCGACTAGAGTACAGATCTTTAGGATCTGTGAGTTTTGAAGATTTAATTCCTATCTGCATTTAAACCACAATCCTTTATGTTCATCAATTGCTTCATAAAGTGCTTTAAACTGTCAATCTCTCCATCTATTTATTCTGAAATTTCCAACAGGTACTTGTCTTTTTAGAAGCAAAAGCAGTGTTACCTGAGGTTTTTAGAAAATAAGTGCTTCATTGAGCACTGCACCCCAAACACCTTTTCCCTACTTCCTATAGAAATGAGGATATAATAGATTAGAATCTGTTCAATCATCAAGTTTGGCACAGGCTATGATGTTAGAAGTGAAGGCCACATTTTTTCCCCAGTTCTTAATGCCTTATATGAACACACATTTGGGTACTTGTTTATATAAATATTTATCTTTATGCACGCCTCTCTGTGTATTGTATCTCCATGGCCTTGCTGCTGGAAAAGTGATTCCTGACAAAATACGCGAAAAGATTCATTACTTATTTTCCAAAGATTACTGTGGTTTGACCTTGCCCTATCAGTTCTTAGTCAGATTTGACTTCAATATTCAGAAAATACATGTCCCTGCCAAAACCGTAGTCTAAAACATAACTGACAGCTGTCTTCTTTCCAAATCTTGCTTATGAAAGAACCCTTGAGAAAAAAACAAATAAATTTAAGCCTAAAATGCAAGAGAAATTTACTTATCTTGGCAGAAACTTGGAGATTATTAATAAACTGTTAAGTGAAGAGATTGACTGTACTCGACAGGGACACCAGGAATAGTGATTTCTCTTGAAGAGCATTACTAACAAATAGGAATATTGGTTTGAAAAATTTCTTTAGTTTTTTTACATACAGGATGTTAATGACTGACTTTATTATCTCAACTGACTTTGGAGTTCTGGTGCCTCTGCAATGAGCCTTTCTTCTGGGAGAGACAAGCTAGTTTTGTTTTCTTAGTGTGTCTAGTTGGTTTTGAATGTCAATATTTTAAGGGGTTTTTGTTGTCATAAGGCATAGCTAAAAGCTACATAATTTTTTTTGTGTGTGTGGTTTTGGTTTTCTGAATGAATTTCATTAAGGGAAGGTTTTTTTGTTGTTCATTGGTTCAAAGCCCCTATATGATCCTAGAGAAGTCTAAGGGCAAGTCGCAGGAGAGTCTACCAAACCTCCCAAAATTTGCTTTGCAAAAAGAAAAAATGGCCTCATAATGCCTTTCCCACTTCCAACATCCTCACACTTACATAAGAGGAATTAAGTTTTTTACTTATGTGGGCACTTTCAATTTCCTCCAGTGTCCTTCCCTGTCCAGAACCAGGAATTACTATGTAGATAAGCATGAGAAAAATCCTCAGAGGAGTCAGGGAAAATAATTTTGTGGCATCAGAGTATAACTGCAGAAACATGACCTTGTTTATTACCATGCTTCTTTCTTTCCCTAATTTTGACAGAAATTTATTTTTACCCAATAATTAAATTATTTCTGTTTATCTGATACTTTATACTTTAGCTAATTTTTAAAATGATATCTAAGACATGTCTATTCTGCTTGCACATAGTTTAGCACCAGCTGTGCTGCTTCTAAGTCTGAGAAGCAGTGTGGGTGCCGGGGGAGTGATTCCAGGTCATGAGTTGATGATTCCATAATATGATGGAATATATATCCAGAGTACGATGTGGATATGACAGCTGAATAAGTGGAATTTAAAAATTAGTCCCTGTAGCAGCACATATGGTGGTGCAGGGCCTATTTCAAAAGCAGGAGTACAGTGACTAAAATGACTCTTTCCCTGTGCTCTCCCAGTGGCTGAGTGTGCATTTGTCAGTAGTATTAAGCTATATCCTATTTGAAATTAGGATTGAAACTCCTACTTTTCTAGTTGCTTTATGAGAATATTATCTAGGGCTCAAGTAATAAACTTAGCAATTGAAGAAGCTTGATAGCAACACTGATCTCTAAAAGTTTGGATGACCTCTCTATCAGTACTTGGAAGCAAGAGTCAGTACCTTTTGAAACACACTGTGTATTTCAAGCCCATTAAAACTTCAGATAAAAACATTAGTAAATCTCAAATTTCAACTCTAAACATTTTCAAACAGCTTCAACCCTACTTTGTTAATGCTGTCATACTTTTTTTATCTCAATTTTCCACAAGCACATGGAAGGCTGCTTCTCTTCATGCCTAAAAGAGTTTCAGCTTTGATAGGATTGGGTAGTCTAGTTGATGCTTAAAAAGAGTTGCTATCCAGAAAAGAGTTATTTTCTCCCCTTGCCACTTTCTGCCTCATGGATCTTGACACAGTAGTCACTACTAGAGGATACAGGCCATTTAAGAGGGAAATAGGGATATCTGCTTTCTCTGCTCACACAGCTGCCATGCCTAATGTCTTTGTACATGACTACGAGAAATTCAGTTTCTTTATTCTCTACCTGAGATCATTCTCATGTCCCTGTTGGGTTGATTGTAGTGATTTTTATGTAAGAAATTTTCCATAATTTTTTTGATATTGAGAGAAAAGGGGAAAACTACAAATAGATGAAAGTGAGATTAAGATATCATGATCTTTTGCACATCACTGGGGAATCCTATATTTCATTTACTACTCCAAAGTTAATTCAGAAATTTTCCTCAAAAAGCCACTGAACTTTAAACTCCTCTGGCACAAATTTGAGTTTTTCTATTTCCCTTTAGTAATCAAGCTCTTAATCACAGAACACATCATATGAACTCTCCTTTCCCACAGCCAAGATTATAAAAGATTTATTATCATCACCACTTCCACCTTTTTCTCCCCCAACCCTGCACTTTTTAATGAGCCTTTAAACCCACTATGAAGCTTATGGTCTTGCTCCGTTTTATAATTATGGCTTATGGATTTTCTCTTGATGCTTTTATCAGTGTTGCTGGCAAATTTCTGACTTGCATCTTTTAGTCCAGCTTGAAATTAATGAGTAGTTTGAGAGGAAAAAATCCATTTCCCTTGTGCTGAAGCAGACTACCAATCTCAGGAAGAAATCCTCTGAGAAAGCAGAGCTCTTTCCATCTTCTTTGTCTGAAGAGGAACACCACATATACTCAAGTGAAGAGTACTTCTTTCATTTCTTTATGAGCACCAAAGAGTATCACTACCAGAGTAGTGTGTTTTTAATGGTAGGGCTTGGGTTTAGGTTGTTTGTTTAGTAGGCTTGTTGCTTGGCTCAACAGGATTTGTATGACTGCTCTAGTGACTTGTGCAGTCCTACATGTCCCAAGAAGAAGCCCTAGCTGAGTGAGGATCAACAGCAAAGCCCAGGAGATGAGGGAACACCATGGGTCTGGCAGCAGGTAAAGCTGGGGCTGAGGGGTCACCTGGTCTCCACTGCCCACCAAATGCCATCCCCAGCCTCAAGTGAGAGTCAGGCATGTCTCCTCAGGCTATGCCTACTGAGATGGGAAACTGCTTAAACTCTTATTTTGTGTTTAAGGGAAAAGGGCAGTTTGCATCTTCTGAGTGAACAGCAGCATTTCTCCAAATACAGGAATTTTACCGCTATTGCTTTCTGCAAATAGTTAGAGCCAGCCCAGAGAAGTCTGCTTGGGTTGAGAAGGGTCAGCAATAAAACTGTAGGCTGTGACAAGGTAATTAGCTATTTAAATTAAAGAAAAAAGGAAAAGTGATCCATCTGAAAGAAAGTGTAAGAGAGTAGAAGGACTTGTAAGGTGATTCAGGTTTAATGGAAGATCTGAGCTGAGGCATTTTGATAGTGAGATACACACTGTTTTACAGCTCGTGCAGTTTGAGTAGGTGTCTGTGGAAATTTGGAAATCTGTGGAATTGGTTGTGACTAAGCTTCTTTCCTCAGCTGTCCTTAACGTACCAAATTTGATTCTACACATCTTTTAAAGGCTATCACCAGGCAAGAGAGTTGCTTGCATTTCAGCCCCTGATCCTCTTCTCACAAAAGCTGCCCCTGCAGCCCACCCTCCCCATGCCAAGAAACAACATGGCAACATACAGACAATTCAGTGATATTTCTGTTGTTGTTGTTTTTCGTGGTGCTTGATTACCTGATAATGGCCTTTTCTTATAGGAGCCATCACCAATGGTGTGAGGGAAAAGGGCAGATTAGAGGCAGTGCTAAACTAGGAGATAGTGCTGGAAATTCAGGGGTGTCTTGGGGACAGCTTCAGGGTGGTTGTAGGATGACTGATGCACACATAGCCACAATCATATAGGAATGTGCTAATATTTAAACTTTGTTTTGGAGGAATCTGCTTTGAATAGCACTAATATTGATGTTCCTACAGTAACAACTGCCATTATCCTAAAAAACAAAGCTAAACCAGAGATGAACTGGGGAAAAAACATATTCAAATATTATTGTCATTTTCTGCACCTCTATACTGAGACGACTTAAAGTAGTAGAAGGAAAATGAAAGATAAAAGTTGAGCCTGGCAAAGCTGAAATGAGGGATGTATTTTTGAGAGAGTAGTATTAGATGTTTCTCAAGAAACATCTTGGAGAAAGCAGGATCTTAGTTATTTTAATGGTCTGCGGATGTGGGGCAGGAAAAATGACATCTTAGTCCAGTAACTTTTAGGCATTGCTTTTCACCTGAAAAGGTGTAAAGCAAGATATTTTTCCCTATGAATATTGAGCCCTTTTCATGTCCTTACTAGTTTCTTTCAGTGTTTACAATAGTGTTTAACAGTTGCTGTATCTGTTTAATGTTTTTATTCATGTTTGGATGGTAAACAGTTTCACGAGCCAATCTTGTGGATTAGTTAATTTCTATACACCCTTGATGAACTCTCTTTAGAATTCCATTTAACAGTACCATAATTACTCCTGTGAGCATATAGAACACCTGACAGGCTGCTGAGGCTCTGATGTAAGCCAAGGACACAGGAAGAGCTAAGAGGTTTTATTCTTCTTGAAGTATTATTACGCATTTTTTCAATGAGGCAATTTTTGAGCAGGAAAAAAAATTATAATGGTGGCCCATGGTTTACTGCTGTTAAGAGGGAATATGATCAGCTGAAAGGAGTGCAAGCACCCTGTGCCTTGAATAGAAAAGTGAAGGAAATATAACACTGGCCTTGCTTTCTTACTATTCTGTGGCAAAACTCTCCAGTTTTCTTACCTGGAAGAGGTGGAGAGCAACACTTCACTTCTTTAGTGGTATTTTGAGAACTGCAGATAAACAACCTGGTTACAGACTCTTTGGTTGGTAATGTTTTCCTATGAGCCTCTTCTTGTTTTGCTCAAGCTCTTGGTCACAACACATGAAAAATAAGCTTCTAACTCATCACCACTAAACCCTCTGGAAGGACAATTCATAATCATTTGGGACATCTCTAAACCAGCTGCTCTCCTTCAAGAGTTTAAACACTGTTCATAGAGTGTCATCATCCTGAGTGGAAGTCAGTGATTTTGCTGATGCTGGTGCTAGGACCTGTGATTGCCATTCCATGTGATCTTAATCATCTTGAGACTCATGCTGACTTTCAAAAGCATACTCAAGCATCTCTAATTGTATTTTAGACAATTGGATAATTTTAAAAGTATTATTAACCAATTCTAGTTGAACCTGTACAGGTTAGATCATCTCAGTGTCTTAAAAGGGAGGCTGCTTTGAGCTTTAATTTTCAGTTTTATTCAGACAAAGAAGCTACAAAAATAGCCCTGTAAGGACTGCGTAGCAAGTTTTATTTCTTGTAATCAATAGCTAGTCACACATCCAAAGGTACAACCATAGAAAAGTTCCAAGGAGCCAGTTTTACACCCACCCACCCCACTTCCCTCTGTCCCCCAGTCTTAACTCGATCAACTACCAGGTCGTTGACTTAAGGGATCTAATTTGCTTTTGCACTAATGGTATTTCAGGAAGCAGCAGTTCTGTGAAGAAGTCTTAGTGTAAATGGCAGTCAGGTTTGACAAGAGCCAGCACTTGACTTTAGTCTTGGTTTTGGTAGAAATAGTAGAAATATCAAGCATCTCTATGAAATCAAATGCACCTTATTATCCTGTTATGTTAAGGCCACACCAAGAACATTTATTCACTTCTTAAAGCAGATAAATAGGGACCGATTGCTGTCAGTGTGTAAGATTTTTAAAGAAGGAGAATACAAATTTAGGAAAACACAGACCTGCCGTGTCTCCTCCTACATGTTTTAAAAATATTTATTAGAACCAGCTACATTGTTACAAAATAGATTAAGCCAAGACATTCAACTACACTGTGAGAGCATATTTGCAAGGCAAATGCAAACAATAAATGACTTGTGTGAGATACCTGTAGTCAACTTAAAAATGTCCAGATAATTATTAGTAGTCTCTGCAATAGTTAAAAGTATTTTTTACTTACAAATTTCTTACTTTTAATAATTTTTGATGGAATGCATTTGAATATAATACATTATGCATAATGTTTAATTCTTTTAGTTTTGCATTTGCCTTCTTTGTTTATAAAAGTATTGGGAAAGGGAAACTAAAGATGGAGGGGAACTATTGTCTGGAGAGGAAAGCGAATCACAAAGCAAAACATAACTTGCAACCTTTACTGTGAGAAGAAAGGTAGGAGGGAGTTATTTCAATAATTCTGGATAGCTCATGCTCTTACAAAGCAATTCATAAACCATGTTCTTGTGCACATGCTTTGCCATTAAATATTTTGATATGAAGATTCCTTTCCATAATGTGAGAAATAGAAAGCTCAAATGGAAAGTGCACTTGTAGCTTGAATATTTTTTTTTTCTGGATTCACTTCTACCTTTGAAATGGGACTGCAACCCTATGAAGCCTTGATTTATACAGAAATTCTTCTAGTGCTTCTATTAATGAATAAATTGCTTGTAAATTATGGAAAACTGGGTCTTCATCTTGAAAGGAACATTTACATCCATATGAGTTTTAAATCTTATTCTGACATGCAGGTGCAGTTCTGTAATATATCTTTAATTGGTAGTATCTCAGTGGATGGTTTTGATCCAGTTCAACAGCTTTCCCAAAATGGTAGGAGGTCATTTTTCTTCTAAGTATGAAAAGACTAAATTACATAAAATACATCACTATATGAAGATGCAGAAAAAAGATTAATCTGTTTTATCTTGATTTGATCTTTGCATCTTTAAATTTTTAGTTGGCAACTTCATTATTAATAGACTAGCTCAGAGTTTCACACCTAATTAATGCTTGGTTAAACATTTAAAATATGATTTTTTGTTTCCTTAGAAGTCAGTTCTAATCCCATAATTCCATCTACACTTAAAATGGCATTAAACGCTCATCTGCCTAGAAGGAGGAATTCTTCTTTGGAGGTTAGGTCTGCACAAATAAATAAACAAATAAATCTGGCTGGTTTAGCTTTGAGCACAGATCACTTCCTGACCCATTTCATTGGGTAGGCACAGCAGTGTTAATGTCAGTATTATTGCTCAGAGGCAGAGCAGGGCTGCTCTTTAGGAGACAGTTTCATGGGCAACACCTCTCAGGGAAGAGTGGGGATTTTACTTGAACTGTCGCCAATCAAGGCAAATTTCTCATTGCTGATTTTGATGCTGCTGAACAGGACAGAAACTTCAACAAAGCACTTGAGGGAAAACTGATTCTCCCCCTTCCCATGCTCATATTTGTGCCACAGAGATCAGAACTGGGATATTTTTTGACTCCCACATGTGCATGTCATTCTGCCCTGAGTTCCACATTAAGCAGCTCAATCAGCTGAGCAGAAGAATGGAAGGGTATTATTGAACTGCCACCTTTTTAAAATATTTTTTTCCCCTTGGATTTTTCATAGGGATTGCAAAAGACATATTTTTGACACCCAGACATTTCACATCCTGATTTCAAGCCTGCACTTCAAAGCACAGAAGCTTTCCAGCATAGTGTAAAGCACTGTATTTTTGTCCCCTAAAAGTAGGCTGAACTATTTTAAATGAAACTTAAAAGAAAAAGAAATCAGCCTGAGGTAGACATGCAACATAGCAAATTTCAGTCTGAGCAGCTTAAATTTGTCCGTTGTCTGTTGTTTCTAGACTAATTTATGCCACAAAGGATGCAATCTATGTATGGAAAATTTATTTAGAGGGAAACACAGATTTTTTTGTAAACTCTCTATGTTCTTACATATAATGAATTTAGTGTACTGAAATGCAGTTCTTACTGTGGGAAGTTTCCAGTAACATTAGGGCCAATGTTGTTCTAGGTGGATCTGATACTGACCACAAATGTAATCCCAGTTCACATTTGATTATAGCTTCAGACTTTAATTTTTTTGAAATTATAACCTCTGGTTATCTTAGGGCATAATTTTCTTAATTTTTTAAAGTATGAAAAGGTTTTATTCACTATCAGTGGTACAGCATTCACAACAACAGCTTAATTATGTGCAATTACAAAGATAGATTAATTTCTTGTGGGTTTACTAAAAAATGCAAAACTACTATCAAAACTTTGTATTGTTCCTTTATCACAATATTTACAAAATCTTATTGAAAAAGAACCATGGATAGCCAAAGTAATAGAAGGAGATTCAGTGTTAAGTATTCCGCATCAGACACCTAAAGGGTATACTTAACATAATCATACTGTGCTTGTTTAAACAAGGTTATAGCTCCCACAGCAACTTTAATTAAACTTTTGTTGCATACAGGTAACCACTGTACTTGTCATTGTTGTGTCTCCATATGATGAAGCAAGGCAATATTGAAGATTACTGACAATCAATGTGAAATGGAGGACTAAACTGAGGGACCAGAACTAATGTCGTCTATGCAATTATTACCACATACAATCATAAAATCATGAAGGTTGTAAAAGACCTCCAAGATCATCCAGTCCAACCTTTGACTGAGCATCAACATGTCAAATAAACCATATCACTTGCAAGTAAACTGTAGCACCAGGTTCTCTGTTCAGTTGCTTCCTGAATACTTCACCACTTCCCTGGGCAGTCCATTCCATTGCTGAAACACCTTTTCAGTAATGAAATTCTTCCTTGTGTCCAACCTGAAACTCCTTTGCTACAGCTTGAGGCCATTTCCTCTTGTCCTGTCAATGGTTACCTGGGAAAAGTGACTGACGTCCACCTTGCAGCGATCTCCTTTCAGGCAGTTGTAGAGAGTGATGAGGTGTCCCCTGAGCCTCCTTTTCTCCAGGCTAAATAACTCCAGCTGCTCCTCAGAAGACTTGTGCTCCAGATACTTCACCAGCTTTGTTGCCTTCCTCTGGTCCTGCTCCAGTGCCTGAATGTCTTTTTTTTTTTTGTCATGAGGGGCCCAAAACTGGCTCAAGGACTGAAGGTGCAGCCACCCCAGTGTCAGAGGAATAATCACTCCCTAGTTCTGGCCACACTTCTGATATGAGCCAGGGTGCCACTGGCCCTCTTGGCCAGCTGGACACACCAACAGCTCATGTTCAGCTGGCTGTCAACCAACATTGGTAGCTCCTGAAGTCACATGAGCCGATGATAATCTCCCTGTTTTCCTCCCATTACTTCAATTTACATGGTATTAATTTTAATAAAAGTATTGTATAGTGTGAACTACACTCTTTTTAGAATTGTTTGGGATCTATGGAAATATTGACTAAAATTATCTAAGAAAATGTTAAGCAAAGAAGCAGTTAGAATCTTTATCCTAATGTGCTTCTTTTCCCTCGAGTTGGTTCCAGTTTCATAAAAGACACTTTGATTTTTCTTTTTTCTTGACAATTTCAACTTGATACCTAGTTAAAAGCAAAGAAGCTCATTAACTGTGTCTCCAGACCCCAGTGTTCTATAGAAAGTTTAAAACTTTGAACCTTGAAAACTCTTTAAAGTGTAGTTGTGTGGACAGAGTAGTACCTGTATGTTGATATAGAAATATATCCAGATATGTAACGAAAATTGTGTGTAAATATATTTTGTAATACTTGAACTTTTATGGTACCTCAGAGCAATTAACAACCACTGATAGTATGTAGCAGGGTTAGAAAAGGAGAAGCTAAAATGGGGACTAATATTCTCCTTGGATCCTACTTGTCTGGTAATAGGCAATCCTGTTACCACTGGCTTGCTCATCATTTACTTCCTAACACCTTAATTGTTTAATTTTAAATGAATGCTCTTTTAAAGACTCCCTTAAATATCATTCAGTGCACCAAGTTTCTGAAGACATGTGAAAAGAAATCTTCAGTATGCCAGGCTCTGACTGCCTTTTTCACTTGGTCTTTTGTGGCTTTCCATAAACCTTGCTGTTGGCCCTTTTTCAGTTGGCCCTTGCAACTTTTTGAACCCAATTAAAAATACCTGGAAGGGGAGGTATTGAAAATGTGCTTAATTCCTGTCCAGTCTTAGGGAAGCTGGACTTCATTGCAATATTTAATATTCCTAGTAGTCCTTACTTACAGTGTTTTGTTGGCAATCAGAGGAAAAGAATTCTCAAGATGTTTCCCCATGCTCATTAAATGTTCATTGTACGCAGTTCTCTGAAGTTTCTAATGAAAATTCTTTTCAGCTGATGGGAGTATTAGAGAGTTGGCCAATACTCAACATATGACTTGTAGTTTATCAGTGTCTCTGAGATCACAAAGGGACAAGCTGCCCTGCTGAAGTGCTCTTTGTAATGAAAAAAGGAGCAGGAACACATCCAGGGTGTCAAAAGGTACCTTTATTCCCCTTGTTTGTTGTGAAAACAACAGGAAACTCTGAGGAGGTGGATTTCTCCTGCTGGTGCTTCTGAGGAAGCAGTACCTTTATCAGATTTTCACAGTAAGGCAAGCTGCAGTTATTGCAATGCAGATTGCTTTGGAAAGCTGCTAACTTTAACAGCTTATTTTTAGAGATAACATGAGATATTTCCTGTTCATTAAACTGTGGAAGAGTTAGTGAAGTTAATACTTGTAGTTACCTCTGCTGAAGTCATTACATAAATTCAGTGACAGGGATGCAATTTACTGATTATGACAAACTGATATTGTCCTAGGATATCTTAAAAACAGTTCTTACTGTAAAAACTGCATTAAATCTGTAACAAGCCATTTTCCATTGCCTGCTGCAATAACAATACTTGCAAATTGGTTTTATTGTAATGTAACTGTGTGTGTTTAAATTTAAAGAGGTAAATAGCTAATGTTAAGGTAAGGAAAATCTAAGCCGCAGAGCTAAGCAAAATGCAATTGGCATTAGGTTAAGAGATTAAGGCTTTCTGTTATAAATAATAATAGAGCTAATACAACAAAATTAAGTTTTGTTCTCTATTGCTATTAGTCTGAAGATAGGTAAAGATCAGGGGATTAGTATATTCTTAGTGAATCTGACTTCAGGCCTTAAAAGATTATTCTTCAGATGGTATTAACTGGAGCAAAAGCTGAGCCCTCATCAGCAGGGGCTGTGCAGGAATGAAGTAAATCAGGAGTCGGGTCACTGCTGTTGTGAACCTCCTGAATAAGGAGGGGAATTCAGTCCTTAAAGAATTTGTGCTTTGGTGATATCTAAGCAGTGCTTTGATTCTGTTTATAACTTTTTCTGTGCCTGTCCACAAGCATTTCAAACCTACCTGGTCACCAGCTGCCCATCTTTATGATATATTCAATGTTGGACCATGCACACTCTCTACCTCTTGGCTTGGAAAGTACAGAGTGACTTTGTAACCCCTTGATAGTGGCATGTGACTGTGGAAACCCGTGGAGAGTGGCTTCTCAGCAGGACTGCCCGGTGGAAGGCGTAGATGTTAGCAGCTGAGGTTTCAGGATGCATTTAAGGTCAGAGCATTTGCCCTGCAATCAGCCTGTGCCCTGACAGAGTGTGCAGCGGGCCTGTTGCTGGCTTTGCTGTGGTGATGGAGAGGTGAACCACATTTATGTCTCTAAGTCTTTTTTTAGGTGCCATGCCTAGGTCTGAGTTTTAGAAGTAGGAAATCATGTTTCCTCCCTCCCTCCCTCCTTTTGAATTTTCTTGTTTTCCAGCTAACTCTGAATATATGCTACAGTTGCATGCACCTACTTTTCCTCTGTCTTTGATCCTTTTATATTTGCTCCATTAAAGTTATCTTTAGATTTGTTTGTTTGTCTCTGACTCAGACACCAGTCAGCAGCATTGCCTTTGATGGCTGGATCAGTCTAACATTTGTGAAAATACAGTAATTTTTCCACAGGGAGGCACCAGTCTTCTGGTTTGCTTTTCTACTTTATATGGCCTTCTCTGCTTGGTGATGTTACAGAGGACAGGCAGCAGTCTCTGGCTGCAGCACTGGTTTCTGGTCTTATGAAAAAACAAACCCCTCATTTTAGAAGCTTTGGACTTGTTGGAAAGAGGCATGAAAATTTCATAGGTGGTTATTTTTTTCCCCTCCTTTGATATTCTTGAATGTCAAAGTCTTACTATGTTAGCAGCTAAGATGTAGGGACTTCCAGCCAATGAGTTCCAGCCAATTAGTTACTAAAAATTAAACAAATAATTTGAATATTTTTATTCAAAATGGAGAGGAACCTTGACTGCTTTCTATTGTGCATGTAGTGCTAACTTGGATAGATAAAATCCGTAGCTATATCAAAAAGATATATTAGGGTTGGAAAAAAAACAAGCAAAAAGCATTTCCTAGTTGGTTTTTAAAAATTTAGTTGTATCTCAGCAACAGTCTTTGTGTTCATGCTTCACTAAGAGAGTAAGTGCTGTATGCAATAAACTTACCTACTTGAAATCATAATGAGAGCATAAAAAGGATTGTTCTATCATGGTGTAACAATATTTCATTGCACTTCTCACTTTTAATAAAATCATCTGCATTTTTGTGGTATGCAGATAAGTATTTTAAACAGTTAAAAGAGTCTTGAACATATTCTGCTATTTTAGCTTGCACTTTATAGTCTAGGAAGAAACAGTGTGGCGGGGGGAGTAGACAGTGATACAATCAGTTTTGGAGAATAAAATATCTTCTTGCTAGGTTTCAGGAACAGATAGTTTCTCATTTACAAATCTACACTTCAGGCATAATTCAATAAAATGTATAAAGCTTTTGTGGCCTTGTGAGATTTAGTAGTGCAGAAACTGGATATATTTTTATTGAACATATCTTTCAGAAAATTACTGAGTAACAGCCATGAGCTTCTGTTTCCTCTTCAGAGCAGTGTTGCAGTTTTATTATAGTAACATCCAATTGCAATGCTCCGTTGAAGGCTGTTGAGCCTAATTTTGCTCTATTCCTCCTATTCAGATGCTTTGTTACTAAGTCAAACTGAAGTCTGGAATTTTTGATAAAGAGGGATTTTAAAAAGATCTCTGAACAAGAGCAAATGTTGATGTATTATGAAAAAGACAGATTATCCATCTTTCTTCACTCTTTTCTAATTTTAACATTGTAATTCATCCATCCATTTATATACACCTAGGGTTTGTATCTTTGCACATTGCTCTGTGTCATTTGCTCTTTGTTCCCAACCATTGAGGCATCATCTCAAATTTTCTTGATCTTCTTGAGTAAATTTGATGTTTAGGATTGTGGAGTTGGGTTTGCTGTTTTGTTTTGTTTTGTTTTTCCTGTTGGGTTTTTCTCTTTGTTTCTGTTCTTGGTTTGGGTTGGTATTTGGGCTTTTTTGCTATCCTTGTTCAATTACCAGTGAATAGGTAATAAGAATGTATTGAGAGACAGGAGGTGAGTAAGATGAAAAATTTCTATGTTTCTGAAGACCATAGACCATTCCCTAGGGATTTGATGTTGGAATTGCAGGCAACAGGACTGGAGTTGCTTTGGCTGTCATTTCTTTTTAGAGATAGTAAGTGTTTGCTCCTGGAAATTCTTGGCACAGGTATTAAAATCATTGAAACAATTTTTTTTTGTTTTTAAATCAGGTGTATTCTGAAGAACATATCCAAAGTATGTTGTCTGGCAGTTCTGCTTTTTGGGGTGCTTTTTGTTGTTTTGTTTTTTCCCCCCTCTTTAAAATCCTCTTTTATTTTATTCATTGTGATACACAGAAAGTTTGTCACATGTTATAAAAAAGCTGCAAAACACTTTTAGAAAACACCAATATTCCTTTGGGTATATTTCTATCTTGGGGAAAATAAGGCATAGTAAGAACATTCCTAACAAGACCACTTAGAAGAAAATTATACTCCTGGAATACATTTGCAAAGAAAAAAGAATCCAGAGATGTTTTTTCTAAGTTTAGTATTAGCACACAGGAATTTATGACCAAGAGTAGAGAAAGAAACACAAGATAAGGATGTGCCATATTATTGTAGTTTTAAAACAGAATAATTTTTTTGATATTTTCTAGTTCAAAAGTGTTCTGGTTTTTGATTCATGGCAAATTCTTTTTCTTAAGACACACCCTGCACCAACATTAGTCCTAGAATTTTATTTTTAAATTACACCTTTTTTAGGTATTATTTTGTTAGTTTTTTACACATTTAGTGGACAAGAGTAAGTCATTTTAAGGCAAGATTTTAAACTGTTGGTGCATATTTCATGGTGTATTAAAAGACAACATCGTTACTGCTGTTTCTCAAAATCTCTACACACTGAGTGGCGCCTTTGTCAGTGCAAGCTGCCATTTTGATGCTACATGTTAAGTCTCGGTCTCTTTCTGGGAAGAGCACCAAGATACAAGAAATACAGTCTGACAGTGGAAATGAATGCTTTTATTGAGTTATCTCATGATGCTGCGAAGAAAACCTGTCATAGACTTGGCGAGTCTAATGGCAGAGCTATTAGAAAATAACTGGTCTGAATCATGTTAGATTGGCCAGCTAGGCTGTCCAGAGCATCCTTACATACAAAGGAATTCCAAACAAATATGGCCATGATCTCGGCTGGAAACAAAATCCTTGAACCAGTTCTCTTGTCCAGCTGGAGAGGAATTTGTAATTTGCCCACATAAGTAGGCACACATGTTGATTTTCGATATCTGCCTCCAATTAGCAGGTGTTTAATATTCCAAGTGTATTGCTCAGGTATCCACAGGCAGGAAAGCTTCCACTGTTACTCCCTCTGAAAGGAAATTTTCATCCATAGGTTAGTAATGGAAAGTGATCTGAATTATGAATACATACTGAAAAAGAAGTCTTGAAGCTATCTGTGGCCTGTGAAGATTCTTAAAAAACATGACTCATGTTATGTGGCTGAGGGTGCTGAGTTTGTCTTGAGGAGGATTGGGATGGGGGGGCTTCCTCATTCTCTATAACTCCCTGAAAGGAGTGTACAGTGATGTGGGGATTGGTCTTCGTTGGGCCTGTACTGACAGGAGCAGAGGAATTCTCTTTAAACTGAGACAGGGGAGATTCAGATTAGATATTAGAAAACCTTTCCACTGTTAGGGTAGTCAGGCATTGGAGTAGGTTACCTGGGGAGGTGGTGGAGTCACGGTCCCTGGAGGTGTTTGAGGTGTGTCTGGATCTGGCAGTGGGTGATGTGGTTTAGGGGTTACAGTGGTAATGCTGGGTGGATTGTTGAACGGGGCAGTCTTGGGTTCTCTTCCAGCCTTGATGATCCTATGACTTTGATTCTATTCCCCACCCTTTTTAATTAAAAAACATTTGTGCCTTCTCCTAGGACAAAGGAAATCACAGCAAACTGTAGAACTAGTCCCAGGTGATGTAATGTGAGAGCCACTCTGTTCTAGGCAGATCACTGGTGGAACAAAAGGACAGAACAGAGAGGCTGTGGCTTAATATTACATAATTTTTGCTACCCTGCCTCTCCCTAAGGCAGCATACTATGTTATATCAAAGGTATTTTAAATTTACAGTGCTAGATTTATAGTGCCAGGTAATCTAGTGGGGCATAGGTGTGCTCTTCATCCATATTCCAACTTTATTAAGGAATATAATCTGTGCTCTATGAACCATGGTTCAGCAGCTAAAAGAGGCTATACAGTTGCTGAAAATTGGGACCAAAAAGGGAGAAACCCAACCAGCAGAAATACAACCTAATATTTACTGTGTCATAGCATATTGCTTCACTATTACACCACAAGTTTGCAGTTCAGAAGCAATCTGCACTACTGTGCAAAATATTTCTGAGAAGAGGAAAGGGGAGAACATAACCTTAAAGTGACATAATTTTAAGGACCAAATCAGTAATTGATAGTCACTGCATCTGCATCAATACTTTGGTGGAAAATAGTTACAATTCTTCCTTTGCATATGCTAATTATTTTAAATAGCATTAGTCATGAGACAAGTCTCAGAACTTTCAAATAATTTAGCTACAGATAAAGTCTTTTGGTGTCAGTAGCTTGTTTCATGGTGTCTTATTTGAGCCTTCAGTGGCTCATTCAGTTATTTTTCTAGGTTTTACCTGATAATACAGGTCAAACACCAAGATGAGTTTTAATTATGAGTGTTCTGTACCATTTCAGTAGGCACAAGGTAATTTTGGGGATAAATTAATGAAGAGAGGACATTATTGTAACAGAGGAAAACTTAGCAGTAAGCTAGATAAACCTGGAAGTTTTTGTTCTTATTTCTGTATTATGAATAAAAAAATGTCTTCTGCACCCACAGTTGATCTAGTCTCCTTTTGCTGAGATAAGATCATTCACATCACATCTGAAACTGCATGTTAGTCATGTCAGTTGAGGTTTGTTAATAGTTTGGTTTTTGTGAAAAGTGGATAAAACATTATAGGTGACTTGCCACTGTCAGGCAGAGGTTTCAACATAAAAAGCTCCATACATCCATTTTCATTCCTAAATCTCCTCAAGTAACTCAGTTTGTGAGCTTTTCTTTAAGTGAAAGTCAACTGTGTGCAAAATCCTCCATAATACTGACAGCTATGACTTAGAGATAAGTACGTCTGTAGTATTGTGCTCTTCTCCATTTGCAAATGTGGCAGAGATCTTCTGCAACATCCAAAGAGGTTATTATCATGCAAACAATCTTCTGCTCATCTTGAAGCAGATGGATCCTGTCTAATTTAAATGGCCTCACTTTCTGCAAATGACAGAGCCCTCATGTTTCCACATGTTGGATTGCTCCCGGAGGAGGAAGGCAAACAGATTCTGTTGTTGCCTATGCTGGGGCTGCTTCTGTTCCCTTTTGCATGGAACATAATAGCAGATATGTTGTGCTTGGAAGAAGGATCAGGAGCCATCCCCTACACCCTCCTTTAAAAAGGAAGTGGTGTTTAGAAGAGAGCAAGAAGTTTCACGTAATAGCCGTGAACTTCAATTTACAAAGTTGCAAGTGCTGGGTTTGCTGTATTAATGCAAGGAGGTGTTGTTAGTGAAACAGAAAATATTCTAGCACATCAATACTGTTATCAGGAATTTGTGTCATTTCTGCACATGGGATGAGACATAATCTGTAGACAGAGGATTTATGTGAGGAGGTAAGCCAGGAGTTTTTAAGAACAGGTTGCGCAAACATCTGCTTGGAGTGTCCTCGGTGTGCACTTCATCTTGCCTCAAAGAAAGAAGATGAACTGGGTAATCCCATTGGATGCCTTTGAACTCAGCATGTCTTTGATTTTCACATCGATAGGTACTTCCCAGGAAACAGTTTCTTGTTTGAAAGAATAGCTTAATAAAACACTAAGGAAGGTGTTACCCCCTAAATCAGAGATATATTTGAAGGACAGACTGCTTCACTGGAAAAGATTTTTGGAAGGTCTCCAGTTCTTTACTTTTGCCCATTGAAGTACTGCTCTGCTAATTTGGACAAGTTGTTTTTAATGTTATTTTTCCTGAGTGCTATGTGAACAGAAATCCAGTTAGAATCTCAGTCATGTGAGTGGT
The DNA here is from genome assembly GCF_027887145.1 of Ammospiza caudacuta. Lineage (NCBI taxonomy): Eukaryota > Metazoa > Chordata > Aves > Passeriformes > Passerellidae > Ammospiza > Ammospiza caudacuta. The sequence goes on along the minus strand of NC_080596.1, from coordinate 17,007,299 downwards.
TGCTACATCAAAAAGAAAAGTCTATTTCTGTATAGGTATCAGATGACAATGTCTTTTGGGACAGTCATAAAAATTCTTTTAAAAATGACTGACAGTCCTGTTTGGTATACAAGTATTCTTTTTTGTTTAGGAAAATTACAGTTTCATCAAAGCCAGTTGGAAATTGATTTTAATAGTGCTGGGAACTTTTTTTGACTTGCTTTCAATCTTCCTGAATGAATGGAGCCCTAACTCAGAGTTTCCTTGTCCCTCATGTTGTATTGAATCCTTGTTCCCTCAGATCTGTGATTTACTCATTCAAGTTGAAAACACAACATGGTTTTGAATCTGATACCACTTCTTTTTTAGGCAAGGACCAAAAGAAGTTTCTAATTTATGAATCTTTAGAAGATACTGTTTTTTATTAGTGTAACTACTAATAAAGTGTACCAATTTTTTTATTAGTAACTCTACAGGTCTGACAAAATTCATGAGTTCTGATATTTATTCCACTATAACCTAATAAAGACAGTATTTTCAGATAATTAGCTTCAGCTTCTGTTTCAGAAGAGTAGTGCAACTGTGCTGGGAAATTCCAGGCCCTCTGTCATCCTTGAGTTTGAGTTGGCTTATTTGGTGTGAACCTTGCAGATTTTGTGGGGATAATGGATTTTCTTTTCTTTACTCTATTGGGGAATGAGAAACTGAGCTCTTCACCCAAACCACCTTTTTGTTTTCTTGGGTTTCTTTTTTTTTCTGTTTTTTGGGATTTTTTTTTTTGGTTGGGTTCTGTGGGTTTTTTTTTTTTTTTTTTTTGTCAGTTTTAATTTACTTTCCATTCCTGATGGAGATGGGTGGATGCTAGGTCCATTACACAGCAAATGGTCTTGAAAAGTATTGCTACACTTCAATTTGGAACAACTTATGTAGCCAAATACAAAGAAAGTGTCCGAGCAGATTTTGCCTCTGTCCAGGTTCTGCTCAAAAGAAAAAACAGCATTGAAGTTAAGTATTATTTAAGCCACCTTTTCTACATTTAAGGCCATTTGTAAGCAATCTGTAAGGAATGATTTCAGGAAATAGGAATTAGACTATTCCCGCTGTCTTGCAACAGTGTGCAAGAGGAATGAAAATACAAGAGAGGATGCAAAGGCCACTGCAATTGGAATATTTAGGTGTCATCTTTGTCAGTCTTATCAGCCAGGTTTATTGGTGTTTATGGAGAGGAAATTAGGGTTACATAAATTATGACACAGTCAGCAAGGGAAGAGTTCATGTGAGGTGATGAAAATTAGTTGTGGTACTCAAATTTCTCCAAACTTATCAATGGTCAAGCTTAGCAACAAAACCTGAATTTCTTTATCTGCTTAGTGCTTGCTGTTTTCAGCATCCTTTGTGGCCTTGTTTCCTTTGGAAACAAATAAGGAAGTATAAGAGAATAGTCTCTTGCTGCAGAGGTAGTGTACGTTAATAGGTAAAGCCATACTAGCAAATAGAAAAAGGTAGGTTCCATTTCCACATGCTCTGTAAAGGAAGTGTGTGTCCTGGTAGATCAAATCATTCTATCCTCAAGCTAAAACCTTCCATGTTATCTTGTCTATGGCTGAAATAATTTATTATCTCTTGAAATTAGGATTTGTATTGTGATATTCCATTCTTTCCCCTAATTTTAGTAATTATGTATTTCTTAAGAAATAGTTTTATCACTGAGCTGAGACTCCCAAAGGCGTAATTTTGTCAGTGCTGTGACAAGAGATAATAAAGCCAAGGGCTCAAGCCTATATTTATTTCTATTTTCTCAGATATGGTACTACTCTAGAATATGCAAGATTAAAACTGGTATTATTGAAATGAGAGGTTGAATATAATCTGCATGTTGGTTTCTCCTTCTGCATCTCACCATCTGCTTGCTGTTGTTTAGTTTTCCCCCTCGTACTCGGTATTCTGCCTCTGAGAAGCTTTTAAAGGTTGTACTCCTGTCTTCCTTCATTAACATGTCAGGGGATGCAGCTGCCAGGATTTAGCAGGCATTGTGTGTGGTTCAGTGGCAGCTGTGATGAGTGAGAGGGTGGGCACCCCCAGGAGTCCCCAGGATGTGTCACTGTCCCTCTGGGTGCCATCTCGTGGCTGCACAAGTCTCCACCTTGGCATGCTGGGTGCCCTTGGATGGAATCTTTTTCTAGCTTGATTGTCGCTATGAAAAATGTGGATTTTGGAGGCCTTGTTACCCCTTTTCTTTCCATATGTATTTCATATAATACTTGTACCCAAATGCTACTGGAGCAATTGAGGTAATGCTTTCGCTATTTGGATGTTGATGGCTTGTCAATGCTTTACCTGAAGCAGATGATATCCTCACACTTTACCTTTTTTATAATGGCAGACTGTAACATCAAAAGCTTTCTTCCCTCTCCTTTTCCATTTTATGTGTTCCTAGACTTTGTCAATTGTAGCTTTTTAGAAAGTTTGAGGTGGTTTGGTTTGATTTTCTTTTTAAACTGTTTTCCTTATGCTTTAGACTTGCCAAAAGCAAGTTACCAACTTGGAAACTTTGGGGTAAAATGGCCAGAATCCTAATGCTCTTTGCCTTATGTGTGCTTTGTGACCCACAAAGGATTTCATCCTTTGTTTTTATACTTCATGACTATTGTCAGTTTATATCTCTGTGAGGCACCAGTGACACTTTAAGCCTGAGTCATAGCTGGAATCCCTGACTTCTCTGTGTTCTCTGGGGCTCTGTTTGAGTCATACAGTAAAGACTTTGTTCCACTAGTAACACAGCTTTAGCAGCAGAGCATTGCTGGCCTGGAAATGGCAGGAGCCTTTTCTCCTCAGAGGAATTGGTTTTGCCCTTGGTTGCTTCATAGAAAAAGCAAAGTTTGTGTAAAACTATTTGGCTTGGCAGAAGGTTTTTTTTTGAAGTTAACAATCCTTTTGTTGGTTTATGAAATTCATTTGCCAGCAGAAAAAGAATTCAAGCTAACACAGAAGTGTCATCCTTTTCTTGTGAATAAGGATAAAAATAGGTCTATACTAACAGATATGGTTTAAAAGCCTTTTTGGTTTTATAGCATGTAAATAAACTAAGAGACAGATGAGCTTAGTTTTCTCAAATAAATTGTCATCAATATTTCAGAGGGATACATGAATAAATTATGCCTAATTAACATCACATTTGTGTTTATTAAGCGTGTTGCTTAATATTAAACATCAGAACTAAGTAATTTTAAATAACCATCTGTTTTCATACATTAAATCACAGTATTTTTTCTGTAACTAATGCTATTCTGTTTGTCTCCCAGGCAAGATAATAAAGTACAAAAATGAATAATCAACATATGAATCCTTCACCAAAGAAAAACAAAATGCTAAAGAGTATTGGGTAAATAGGTAATTAATGACTATTGTAAGTGATAGGATATTCAGCCTTTCAAAGGCTGAACAAATAGAAATTTAAAAAAATTCAGATATTGAGGTATATATTGCCTCTGCTGGTAGATAACCTCCCATGTGTGTTATGCCAGATATTTCCAATGTGGCTTTTAAATGATATATAAATGACATTCATTTCCCTGACAGGTTGTAAAATATCCTGAATATAGAATCACAAAATCATTTAGGTTGGTAAAGACTTCTTAGAGATCATTGAGTCCAACCAGACTTCTTTGAGATCATTGAGTTAACCCAGCTCTGCTAAGTCCATTAAACCATGTCCTGAAGTGCCACATTCACATGTCTTTAAAGTATCTCCAGGGACTGTGGCCACTCCTGAACTTGACTGTTTTAATCATATTTATCTTGCATGCTTTCTTTCCTGTTGTAGAGTAGTTTAATTTGATTGATCTGTAAAGGTTTTGAACGGGTTAGGTTACAGTCAAGGTCCTCTTTACTTAAAAAAAAAACTGTGGACAGTCTCTGGGAGCAGAAAATGCACTGGCACTAGAGGACTACACTGAAGAGCTCATTCCTTGCATGCTCTTTCCTCATTTCACTTCCCAATTTCACTTCTCAATACTACCAGTATTAAGTAGCATGTCAAGGAAACCTTTCTCTATATAAGTAATTTGTTTGTTTTTTCAAGATGAAAAACACCTTTACATCTTAAGTATAATCTAATTGATGTTAATGTGTATGAGGCAGTTCAGTACCCTTTCTAGAGCTGTATTGAAGGCTCACACCTCACTTAGAAAAATAGTACAAAAAGTTTCAAAACCCTTAGGATTTTTGAAAAGGAATACAAAACTAAGCCTTTTGACATCGCTGCTGTGAACTCATTCTGTGGGAGGAGAGTAATTTCTCACTGGACTTCAGCAAACACAGTTTTACCCCACACTTTTCTTTCCTGAGCAAAAGAAGGAGGAGGTACATTAGTCAGAAAAGAACAAACTTTGAATTGGAAACTGGTATACTGATTAGCTCAGTGGATTGAAAAAGTGAAATACATCTTGTAACACCTTAAAGACTTGTAACTTTTTTAAGAAGTCTGTTATTCAACTACATCCTCAGGCTGAGAAAGTCATTGGATTTCCCTCCATCCCATATTGATAAACCCATAAGATAACAAGGTAAACCTGAAAAGACATGTCGGCTCATATTGTTCATTTCTCTGCACATTCAATGCTCCCCTTTACTGTCTGCGTTTTTAGCGCTTTGCAAAGGCCAGGATTCACTGCCTCTCTGAGCTCTGTTGAAAAAATATTGTGGAATCTAAAACATATAATCAGTTGTGTGGCTGTGGTGGAAAATGTCAAGGGTTTGATTCTGACTGATTTCTAGTTTAACAATGAGCCCCTTCTTTAAGGTGCTTTTTTATTTAATATGTCTTCATGCAAGTAGAGCCAGATCAATGCAAATGCATCACTATTTAAACTGTATGTAATTCAATAATGTTATATTTATTCATTCCAAAAGTTGGTTTGAATGTGGCATCAGTAGGCAAGTACTTAATAGTATGCTGAAGTCTTCTCTTTACCTCTTGTCTCTTGTGAAGTTTTTTTTGGGGGGGGGGGATTGGTGGTGTTTTTGTTTGTTTATTTGTTTGTGGGGTTTTTTGGTTTTTTTTTTTTGAGGAAGATGGATTTTAAAAAAATCAGTTGCAATTTTATTGATTATATATTACAGGGATCCTGTGAGAATCAACAGCTAATTTTTGTTTTTTAGTCAGGTTTCAGGACATATTTTTCCTTATTATTCTGAGTAGCCAAAATCAGCAAGCGTTGTCATTGTTGCCATCATCATCATTATTATTTCACAGTCAAGATCACATTGAATAGCATAATAAAAGGTCAACTACTTCATTTCCTCTACAGTTATGCTCCAAGTGCTTCCATAATTTTCCTTCAAAACAAACTGGGTGTTAGTTTCAAACCTCCATGCTCTGCAGGTCATTCTGTATAAATATTAATCTCTGTTTCAGAAGAATGCTATTTATGTCTTGATGCTTTTACAGTAAGTATAAATAAATAAACACTGTAAAATGCTTTTGCATTGCCTATGTATGCAATAAAAAGTCAGATCTGGTAGAAGATGACCCACATGAATACACAGATGGCTAGAGAAATTGACTTCATGAAAACAAAGTAATGGATTCTCTCCTTTGATATTGAATAGATAACAAGTTCAAGATGTGGGGTTTGTTTTAAATGTAAATGTACTTTCTGAGTATCTGAGACTTAAACATGAGGTTAAATGAAATTATTCTAGAAGAGCTCTTTGGAAAAATTACATGCTCAGAGAGCCAAAAGGGTCCAGCAAGACTAAGAGAGGAAAAAAATTGAATACTGCCAGTCTGTCAGTCTTGAAATCAGCTTGAGGTAGCTTGAGAGACCCAAGCAGCCTTTCTGCATTTAGGTGTGATTCAGCAGGGCAGCCAGCAAGGCAGGGAGCTCTCCTTGCTTTGGCCACTCCAGCACCTTACTGACAAGCACAGCTGTGAGACATTTATTGCACACCAAGTCTTGCCTGGGATGTGGCACTGCAGGTTTGGTTACAGGTGATGGATTACACTGCTCTGCACACATTGCTGCTGTTCCTTCAGTCTGCTCCAACCTCCCATTTCCTCCTTGCTTTTTAATGTCCACAACAAAACTGCTAAATAAAACTTAATAATAGCTGTTTTGGGCAAAATCCGAGGAGTGTCTCACACAATCTCAAATACTGTGAATGGCACAGCCAGTTTGGGGGTATTGCTATCCTTGACACTTAAATAGTGCTCTTTTTTTGAAGATGGTGTATTTAAAAGACCAATACAGTAATTAAAATGCAGAAAAGCTTTTAAAGTCTATTTACCTTTTCTTCTTCTATAAGCTGTCTCTAGTAGGTTTGTAAAGGTCATACAGCTCATTTCACAGCAGGGTGAAGGAAGGGCAGGCATTCTGTTGAAGGCATTTGGACTAGTATAGCACACAAAGGGAAATGAAGGTGAATAGGGTACTTGTGGTGGGTGGTGGATGTCGTAGATTGCTCTGGTAATGCCTTAGTGTTACTTTACTGAAAACTTCAGTTAGATTTAGACAACAGACCAAGCCATAAGGAAATATGAAACCAAAGAGGTCTAGAATATGATATTTGTGTTGGTTAGGTAAAAGATGATGGGGTTCAATTACAGAGTTGGTGTTGTAGCTGACATTATTATTTTATTTAATAGTTTATAGATATCTTCATAAACACCTCTAAGTTTACAAAAGGCAGGAAGTTTGTGATAAATGCAGAAAGTGACAGAGTTTGAATACAAGCCAAGGTCAGGACATATCTACTGCACTTTTAGAGAATGCCCAGCATAACCACCTTGCAGGGATGAGCCTTGGTGAGAGAACTGAGGCTTTCCCAAATAACATTTGACCACCTTTTGAAAGCAAAACCTTCCAGAAAATTTGAACTGTACTGTGGCTGGTCAACAAGTCCTAATTTCAAGCTGTTTTTCATTTAATAATTCAAATTCAAGGATTTGGTGTAGTAGGGGTAATAAAACCCATAATATAAGGTATTATATCATGGGATTTCTGACTTCACTTTTCCTTCACCAGTCCAGTTATTTGTTAGAAAAGTAATTTGTGATACACAACCTGAAATCCCTGGAAAAAAAGTTTGAAATCTTCAGCTAGAACAACTGAGCGGATTTTTAACCTTGTATTCCTTTTACATGTCCCACACTTTAAAAAGGTAAAAAAATACCCAACAAAACAAAAACAAGGCCAGAACTTTGTATGATCTTTTGCTGGTTTAGATTGATACTAAACATAGCTTTTTCCCTTTTCTCTAATCCTTAAATCACACAGATATTCACACAGGTGTAATTCTTAAACTGCATTTTCCAAAGGGTACCATTTCTAACACAGGGGCAAGACCCTCAGAGATGTTAAAAAATAGTTTGAGTTTTACAGAAATGCCTGTAAGGATCTGTGTCAAGGTGCCTTGAAATACTGAGACCAAAACACCATCTGGTTCTATCAAAAACTAATATGTTAGACAAGTCAAGCAGTTCTGAAAAATGAGGCCACTTAGTGCTCTATATGTAACATGCTGAGCTACTCCTGCCCTTCAGGATGAAGCTGCTTTTTAAAAACTTAAGTTTGAAGTGTTGGACATAATTAATTTTCTGCTACAATTAGTTTGAGGCCAAACAATAGAATGCAGCCTCAGATCCAGGCTATAGTTGGATTCTAAGGACATCTTGGCTTTAAAATGTAATATGCCTGAAGAAAGAGAGTCCCACACTCTTTGTTCCTTATGAGAATTTAAATATTTAATGTGTGAGAATGTAGAATTACATTTAAAATCTATGTACTGAGTCTGACTATCTAAGCCACTCTTATTACATATTTCTTTGCTAAATTTGTTCTTCAGAAATCCTTTTGATGATTTATTTCCCATGTCAACAGCCATTACAGGGAACATTACTGAAACATTTAATGTTACTGTTAATTTTTCATTAGGCTTTATTATTTTAAATTGGTACACTGTTGCTAAACCTCCCCCCGCACTTTATTAATCAAAGCTCCTAATGTAGTAAAACCACGTGGTATAATTTCTGCTGAGCTGTTTGTTTGTCAGTGTTTTGTTTACATTTATCCTTATCCAAGGTCATAAATAATGAATGTTTCTCTCAGTAGGCCTTTGCAGCCTAGTCCTGAAATCCCTGAGCTCTGTGGTGAGCCACTGTTGAGATCCTAAACCTGATACTACCCAGCCTACTGCTTCTGTTGAAAGATTTTATTTATGCCATGGGCATCTTCAGCATCACTGTTTGTGCCTTTCAGTGGGCCACAGGACTCTTGTTGGCACACACCCTCTAAAACAAAGTCAGAGGGAAATGGAAACAGTGCTCTGCTGGCAATCACCTGGCCTTTTATGACACACATTTCTGAATTATGCTAATTTTTTCCTCTCCTTGTCCTGCCTACAAAAAAGGCATTTCTTTATATGAATCTAAACACAAGGATGATGATTTTAAGCTGTGCTTAATGCCTCTTTGTAGAGCTTGCACAACAGCCCCTGTGGATACTCGTAGCTTTGGTACCTTTACCTGCTTGCCAGAAATAGCTGTCTCTCAACTCTTTGCTGGGGGGCCCAGAAACTTTTCAAACCATAATTCATTGAAACACTTCTAAAAGCTTGAAAAAGTAGGAGAAAGAAAAGAACGAGCCCCTCCACAAACAGCACCACCTCTGGGATCTGCTGGGTACACACAAGACCATAGATACTTACTATTAGGAGCATTTCCTTGTTGTTAGTTAAGGGTTCCTAATGCATACAGCTAAAAAAAAGGCTGCCTTTTTCTGGACACAAATGGTTTTGTGAGCTGCTCAGTGCCTGCTACAACTGCACCAATCCCTATCTTGTTCAGCCAGGCTCGAATAGCTGCAGAGATCAATTATTGTAATTTCCTCCTGTTCAGGAAGAGTGTTAGCTCCAGCTAGCCCAGGTACAGGAGTGCAATAAGAGCTGGACACCAGGGACATCCACAGTGGTCATGAATAGTGTTGCTACTAATGTGTGTACTAAAGATTTTCAAGTTCTTGTGGCATTTGAAACTGATGTCATCATCTTATTTACCGATGGGATAAAGAAATCTAACTATCAACGTCTTTTATGGCAAATTGTTGCAGCACAGTGATGTACTTGTTGAAGTACCATACCTTATGTATTAATGTCATGCACTCAAGATGCCCACCAAAAAAAAAAATACAAAAGAAAAAACTCCTCTCAAAGTAAAAATCAGTTTCTAAAATGTCTCCTTTGGGGAAACTTAGTTTTCACCAGAAAGCTTACAGTAGCTTAACAAGTTAGAGCTTGTGGTCTGGCGTTTCTTCTAAGCCTTAAGAACTTTTTCACTAATTCAGCTGCATCTGATACTATTGGGGAACAATAATACAAGGATGTGAGCACTGTGCCAGGGTCCAGCATTCATTATGCCTTATACAACTGGAACTCATTACTTTTAATACTACCAGAGCAATAACCTGGTCCAATCTTCAGAGGTCAAACAAGCAGCACTCAGCATCAGCAGGTCAGCTCTTTATCAGGCTGTGGTGGTGGTCACTTATTCTTAGGGCCAGGATGCATACTAGACCTGGGGGGAAAAAACCAGCAAAATATGTTATAGGTGATAACAGAAGCACCCCTTGTGCCTTAGTACTGGCTATAAAAATAACTCCTTTGCCAGCACTGAGACGCTTGAAAAATGCACTGATTATTAGAGCGTAATTTCTAATTACCACATAGCTGAGTGAAACATGTTTCAGATTCCAGCAGTAGAGAGAAAATCTCCTAACACAGAAGAAAAAAAGAATGAAATAAGGAATGCCTTGGAATTGCTGCTTAGGCAGATGGGCGAATAAACTCATGGCTACCTCTGGCAGAGCACAGCGCGCAGGAGCGCCGCGGCTGCTGCCGTGCACTGATCCCAAGCGGTGTGTTGAAAGTGAAACGCAGATGAAAAGAACTGTGGAGTGGATGGAGAAGAAAAGGAGAGACAAATAGCAAAGAACTTAGCTTGGAGGGACAGGAGGGCTTGACTAGAATTTTTCTCCAGCTGTCTTGTTTACTGAATGTAAATGCCTAAAGTTGTTCAAAGGAACTTCCCTCCTTTTCAAAGGGTTTTAATGTATCTCACACGGTGCTTAAAAAAAACAACTTTGAACACAGTTTGTTTTCTCTGTGTGCTTTAGGAGATGATTGATGCTGCTTACAGGACTTCATTAACCTCCTCCCTACTTCTGCTTGTGCTTTGTTCAGTTTTATTATAAGTGTTTGGACTTTAAGTAATTTGCTCCAAGTTATTTTGAAATGTTGTTCCCTGCCAACGGCACCTTCATTCTGTTGCCTCCAAGCAGGTTCATTAAAATCTCTGTGGAGTAGCTTGCATTTTATTTGGCATTAACTCTAGTACAGCTCCTGAAACAGCAGTTTCTGATTGATCTTGAAAAGTACTTTGGTTTTGGCTTTCCTGCAAACCCCTCCGGTGCACCTTGTACCTTCTAACAGTGTTCACCACAGACAGCTTTTCAAACAGTTTAAACCCTTGGAAAGCTATCACTCCTTCAATCTTTAGTGCGTTTGGGTTTTTTCTTTCCCATTTATTTTTTCCCTTTAAAATCTGAGGATAGAATGGTGTAAAACCCTAGTGAGCAGTCATTTTTTCCTCTGCTAGTCACCTCCTTTTACCACAACATCTTTCCCATTCTTATAGCTGTAATACTTCTTTTTCCTTTTTTTTTACTTGTTTTCCTTTTTTTAAGCTATACCAGTTTTCAGAACTTTTAAAAATTCTTTGTTAATGTCTGACAGCTGATTCGTTATAAATGAGGGGGAAAAAATATTAGTTTACTTTTTCTAGACAAAATACAATTGCAATTAAGTTCTCACCCACTCCTCCCCCAACATTGGAAATTTGTTAAAACAACTGTAAGTAAAATCTCTAAATCATTAGTATCTTCTTGTATTTGCAGGGAAATGAGTGTTCATATTTCTGTCTGGCATAAGTAAGTCTTAAATTATAGCTACTTTGCAGCAATGAGATGCTTCATCTCTTTTATGGCCTTCTCTCAAGTATGTGAAGTACTGCCTGGTTCTGTATTCTTTCTATTGATGAAGTCAAAGTTATTCAGACAATCCAATTACTGCTTTGATAATGTCTTCTCCAAGTGATATGACATTATTGGAAACCTCCTTCGTTATTCTGGCCTCTCTCATTCTTATTTTTAATTACAGCTATATCTAAAATCCTTATTCTGTGCTAGGACTAAATTGTAGTAGGATTGTAGAAGTATTTACAAAACAAGGAACTCCTGCCTGAATGGCTCCTGATCTAAAATTAAGCAGAGGGCAGCAAAAAAATATTTAGGGAGTCAGGCAAACAAAGACAACATTGACTGGTTTGGAAGAAAGATGCCTCTTACAGAGCTTCAATTTTTAAAGGATCTTAAAGTTTATAAAAGCAGCCTTGAAGTATCTTTGAAGGAGCATAAGAAGGTGAAAAAGTTTTTAAGAAGGATCTGTGGTTTAGTCTGACCCTCTTTCTCCTCCAGTAGGATAAGGCAGTGACTGAAACTTTCAGACAGATAAAAATGTTCATGTAAACACACAGGTACACTTGACCAGATTGTCAGTCTGAAACTAGGAGGACTTCCACCTGAATGTGTGTTTGTTCTTCCACGTGGAAGAGCACTAAAAGTTAGACTTCATTGCTGACTGCATGTTTTTCATATACTGTGTTTTTTTATCTGTTAGGGAATCCACTCTGTCTGCCTATGTTTTCCACCTAGTAAGAGGTCCACTTTAAAAATCAGATGAAAATATTCTCATTTGGCCTTCTCTCAGTGATTTCCACAGACAAATAGAAGTTATTGGGAAATACTTTCTGCTGCCCAGGATGTTTTTATGTTCAGTTACACTGCAGGACTTTTCATATAAGATAGCCTCAAACCAACCTTTATAATAATATTACTCTCAATTTTTTCCTTTGATGTCACACTAAGACATTCACCATGTTTTTGAGTAGGAGTATGGTATAATATCAGTTTTAGAAAATGTTTGATGTTGCATTTGCAGTGCCTCCTTTTCTGCCACTTTGGAATGGCACTGAGCTTTCAGCAGCAAGGGAATTAATTTCCATCTCCCAATTCCAATACCCATATTTAAATTTTTCATAGTGCCATGTGTTAGTGCTCTATTTTGCTTCAGAGTTCTGCATTCTGTAAGTTTTTAAGCTGTGAAAGTCAAAACTAATGTTCTCAAAGACCATCTTACTCCTGGTCTCTTTCCCCTTTGCTCTTTCCTTTGCGTCTTTCCACTTGACTTGACTATTTTTGAGCCTCTTTCTCTGAGTATGAACGTGGGATCATACAGAGAAGCATTAGGAGCTGCAAAACACCCCCACTGAGGTCACATAGGATGCTGCAGATTGCCAAGCAGGGTGTTCCAAGACTGGCTGAGCTCAGCCCCCTTCCCCATGGCTATAAAGTAGTTTTAAACTTCAATTTCACCAGGACTCTGATAGCATTAAGGATTACTGATACTCTCTGAAATGATGTCCTCATTTAAGACCCTTTTTAGCCTCCTCTCCTCCTTCTTGCCTTAAAGCCCTTCCCTTTGGGATTTCCCTGCATGCTACAATTCCCATCAGCTGCACACTGGCCACTGTTTTGTGGAACTGCACAGCTCCACTGTGAAGTCATCCCTGCCCCTGCAGAGCACATTTGTGAGCACATTGTCACAGCCTAGGTGTGCTCATGCACATGGGAGAAGGGTTGCTTTATCTCCCTTTTCTGATGATGCTTGTTTCAACATTGGATTGCTCTCTCTTACTCTGTTTCCACACTGCTTTATTTTTCTGTGATCTTGCTTTTGACCAAAATAATGCTTTTGCAAGTTCTGAAAGAGGACAAATATACAAAAAAAAGGAAGCTCAGATAACATAATTAATCCTTTCAAAAGTCTTATTTGTGTGGTTGAACAATGAATTTTCAAAGGCTATCCATATCAGTGCTACATAATGCCATTTATGTTTGTTATGTTTTACCCCTTTATAACAGAAATGTAGAAATTTACCTATGCTATCTCTACACATAAATGCACATAACATGCATAATAATGTAGGCACATATTGTGACATTAAAAAAGTCATACCTCTATGAAATGGTGAAAACTCTGACCAAGATACGCTTGCAACTCACAAAAAAAGGAGCTCATATTGCTACTCTTTATACAGGCTCTTCAGAGTGTAATAGAATTATAAATGAAGGAACATCTTCTTTAATCAATAACTTGATGTAGACTAGCAATTACAACAGAAAAAACAGAATAAATTCTTATTCCTCCAATTGCTTGAATTGCTTGTAATGGTTAAAAGACAAACAATGCACATTCATGGAATTACCTTATTTAAGGAGAAGAGTTTTACACATTCAGGCACAACATGCAGAATTAGGAAAGTACAATAAAGCTAAAAGGAAGTTAAGCAACTTTTTTTTGTTTGTTTTTTAGTGTAGCATGCCCTTCTTTCTGGAAAAGAGCCTTATTCACTTGCCTTTACTGTGATACAGTAGAGAACTGCTCTCCATCTCACTGCAGGGGCTACAAGTGGTGACAATTCTTTTTCTAGAGAAGCAGAGCAATGGGAGGAAACTGGAAGGAAGGTGAAACTCCTGCTGTTTTGGCATAGTCTCACCTGAGAAAATATCTGATAAACACAAAAGAAAGCAAAGTAATACAAAATCCTTTCAAATGTGTTTCATTGGCTGTAATATGCACTTAGCTCTATAATATCTATTTTTGAGCAGATATTCCAAAGAACCAATTGCTGCTTCTGAATGTGTCAGCATGTTTATCCATTCTAGCATATATGTGAAGTATGAAAACAGAGATGGAGATAGTTATGGAATTTTATACCACACGATGACTTTTTTGGCAGCAGCAAGATCATTTACACATACTACTGAAATTAGAAAATCAAATTTTAACCTCTAATGTCTATTTAAATATAGTTAGCATATGAGTAAACAGCTGTGCTTATTATAGGATCCAGAATTTAATAATAATAATAAAATAATCTAATTTGAAGTTCACCCTTCCAAGTGTTCCTCTGAGATGAATTCTCATGGCTCCCAGCAAAGGAAGTGGGACTTGGAGCTTCTCATCTTCCTGAATCAGTCCCTATGAGAACAATATGTTTTTTCTTTAACATTTTTCAGGAATATTTAATACCCCGAAAATGCAGATTCCCAGCTGTTGCACATAATCTTACAGCAATAACACACTGTGATGGTTAAATCTTAGAGTTATTTTTGTGTGAATGATATTCAATATAGTTGAAATTTGTCAGTATATAAATATTTTAGGGTTTGGCTTAACTTGTTCATTGGTACATCGACTTGGGAACTTGGTAATAGTGATCAACATTTCTGAAAATTAAGCTAGCAAGAGTGATTGGAAAAGACTTTCTTATGTGTTTGTGCAAGTAACTATGCATGGTCTATTCTGCTCTGGTTGAGCTCTAATAGGAAATAAGAGGCAGCCACAGCTTGGGAGCAAGCCGAGGGAGCTGCCTGAACTTGGAGAAGGTAGAATTTCCTATGGTCATGCCTGAGCAGAGCAAGGGTGAACGGCGATGAATCCTTGCTTTGCCACTCCTGATTTTGTCCTTTTTTTCTTCCTGTTTATGTAATCCACTCAGGGATGAGTGCACGTGTGTGTTTAGGGTTTGGTTTTGGTTTTTTTCTTTATAGTTTCATCCTGAGTGGACATAAAGTGGCAAGACAGCCTATTCCAGCTGGCAGGGCATAGGCATGAGCCAGCAGAGTTCCCATTTTGATTTTTTTCCCCTCCCCACCTGCCAAAGAGACAAAAACCCCAGAGCAGCTACAAATGCAGTTGTCTGTCCCCATAAAGGCAATGAGCTCCTATTGGGATAACTGGGGACTGCAGAGGCTCAGGAAGTGCCTCACAGCCAGGCTTTCCTCAGGCAGCACTCGTGGCTTCAGCCAGGCTGAACCAAGCACTCCACTCTGTAGGCTCCCAAGATGCCCTTTGGAGAGTGCTTCCAAATGATGTTATTCTACAGTATTTAAAGGGAAAGAGTAAGAATCCCATGAAGGTTGGCACTCCATCTGGGCCACGAGAAGTGGATTGCTTAGCAACTAGCACTTACTGTTTTTCTCAATTATTTCTTTCTGTTACAAGTATATCTCCAGACAAGTCTGTTTGGTTTTTTTAAACCCATTTAAAATGCAAACAAATGAAAATTACTCCAAAACTTGGAGAAGCCTTGTAACAGAATGCATTTTAATTCTCATGGGCTGATGCCCATAATCAAGATTACAATCTTGCATTACCTTCATGCACTACCATATAAAAAGACAGATTTTTCTGTGAGGTCCTGCTATCCATGTATATCTGAATTCTGCTTCTCCTTGTTCACTGGATGTGATTTAACATCTCCTAAAATAAACAATGTACTTGAGTTAGGCACTTCCTTCGCTTCCTATACAAAATAACTATTTTACTTCTATTTGGATTTCTAATGTCTGCAGTATTTGAACTTAGGAAACATAAAGGATGAATGCACACAAATGTCAATAAACGCATATCCATGTATATTTCTGCAAAGCTGTTGATGTGTCCCCATTTATGTGAGAGCAGCATATCACTGAAAATATTTATTCAGCTCCTTCTCTTGTTGGATGATCAAGAATCAGCATTCATAGGTGGTAACATGAACATTCAACACCTTGGTAAAACCATACAGTAGTGCAGGAAAACCTGCTTTATGACTCCTGAGTTTGATACAGATCTTTTGCCCTTTGACAACAGTTATTTTGCACAGCTGGCTTGTAGGAACCAGTTGGCTCTTTTACTATGAAGAGGGCACATTTTTGCTAGGAAAGCTATTATGGGGAGATAAATTGGTGTAAAATCATAATAGTATAAAAATTTTAGAAGCTATAGGTTATTTTCTACATTTTCAAGGAGTTTATAAATCCTGTTTACTATATAGTGGAAATGTTCACAGATTATTGGAAACATTTTTCACTTCCCTTGATAGAGTACAGGGTTAGGATATGCTGTGCATGAAACATCCGCCTCACACACGGCTTTCTTCTCATACTTGGGCCTTTATGAAAATATTTAACGCACATTTCAGAATGTCTGATTAATATTTGAACTGCACTCACTGGAAGTGAACCTGGCTTTTCCCTCAGAGTTTGCAGAGAACCAACAGGAATAAGGGTCTGGCTCGATGATGAATTCTGGTATTCCTTGTGAAGAAGATAAAACCCTTCCCCTCTTAGCATTGTAGTCTTGTTTTTTTTTAACATGCAAGACAGCTACTCCAGCGCAGACATAAAATTAGTTTTGCTCAATGGATTTCTTGTCATGCATGTGAAAAAAACTTCATTTGCCTCCAATTTAAATTTCTGTTTTCCTCTGGTGACTCATTTTGCTGCATCTGTGTTTATTCTATAACCTGTGGATAAGGCATGTTTTCCTAGCTGGGAGCTGGCTGGGCTTTTGCTGATGTCTGCCATGTGTTGGTTTAGTTTTGCATGCAATTCTCTCTTGATTTCTCTAAAGCTCTCACAGTCAGCATTTTCCCAAGGTGCTCCACACAGGTCTTCTGGGAAACCCTCCAGGTGAAGTTCATCTTCAGGCTTATGTAAGACATCACAGATTCTTTGTCCCTTGTAACAAAGTTTATTTCCTTCCTATAAATATATATACTTCCCTAGTCTGTGATAGATGATTTATTATTTTAGTTCATCTCTTGCTTTATAGATTCTGTTTTGATCACAGTGATTTGATCTGTTTGGTTTTCTTGCATTTTACATTTATTTCTTGATATTATTTAATTTTGTATCTCTGTGAGCTGCAGCTTGTGTCACTGTGCTTTGTGGATGACAGGAAGAAACTTACACACCAGAAAGGCTAATGACAAGAAAGAGGTCAAGTAACTGTTTTCCAAGATAACCTTCTAGTCAGCAGTGTGAGCTTGGGAGCTGTTTTTTATCTATGAGAGACTAAACTTTGTTCAGGCACTCCTGTCGGTATGTTAGCCTTCTACATACAGTATAAACCTTGTCCATCTATTTTATAAACCTTGTCTATTTCTATCATCTGCTCTTATTATCACTGTAGAAATGCTCATGTAGATGCTTGAATATATTTTAGGCTTTCTGTGGTATCCTCTCAGCCCCTCCCTAAGTACTCCTTTGTCTAAGTGCCCGATCTTTTCTGACTGAGAAGGGGGAGCCCTTTTAGAAACTAATGAGACCTTACCCAAGCAAAGACTGTAAAATTGACCCATTGTCTTGCAATGAATTACATCAAGATGTAAATATCTCAGGCTTCATCTTGATGATTTCTGGATCTGTGGTTTTCACTGTTAAATTGCTTTTGGATGGTGATTATCAGTGTTAACCTGTGTTATGTTAGGAAGTGTTGTATCTGTGGTCTTTAAGATAAAACAGTTCTTTTATCAAGAACCAAATGACTTGTGAGATGTCAAATTCTTTAACTTTTAACATTTGCTTAGGAACAGTTAGTATGTCCTCTAGAAATACTGCAATGGCCAGATTATCCTGAAAATTATTTTGATATAGTTCATAAAAATGAATAGTAGTTAAAAAAAAATTCTGCCTTCCTTTTATGCAGCAATTTGTGTCAGTCAGAATTTTTTTTCTACTCAGCAGGACATCACACAATGCGACAAACTTCATGTCATGGTAGACTACTTTACTTACCTCTTCCTAGCACTTGCTATTTTATTAGAGGCTGCTTGTGGTTTTGTCTCTCCCTTTGTTGCTGAGGTGCTTCAGTGTGAAGCGTTTGTGTGCGTAAATAACAACTCACTCCATGCTGTTATAACTCAATGGGATGATAGGGATGATGGATTGCTTGCTGAAATGAAATACCAGCTTTATTTATCACCTCCCCTCCAAAGGTTCTGATTAAGATACTTCAGTACAAATCCATTTCTTCAGGGCCTTTACGTTCCTCCATTTAAAACTGCTGTGATAATGCTGTGTGCAAAAAGGGCTTGTGTCAGTTCTGATGCAAATCTTTGGTTTAAAGGACTGCATGTATGCATGGCCTCCTTAAGCAGGCATGGATCACATAAGTGTTTGGAACAAGAGGAATGCTTTCTGTCTTATTCACTGCAGTGTGCACACGAAATATTATTTGGGGATCCAAAGCACCTCTGGCTCTCGATGGCTGCAGTGGAGTGGCTGTGACTGCAGTGCAGCCAGACAGTTCTCTGAGGGTTTATGAATGTATCATCCCTCTCCCATGACAACGTGCGCAGATGCCATCTCTGCTGTGCATTTGCTACTTCTAACAACTGAATAAGTTCTTACGTGATAGTAACTACTTTAAAATGTCTGCTGTTAAAAATGCCTCCCACCAAATTTCTTGTCTGTCACTGTAAAAAAAAATGGCAGTTAACTTCAGCTACTACCAACCCTTTCCACATACCAAGACTGCTTCTCTCCCAGTCTGCATGTTCCTCTAGAGTGCACAGACCCAGTCAGGCAGGCTAATTCAAAAAATCAGAGGAAAAAGGCAATTCTGCTTAGTCTTTTCTTTCACGTTTTCAATTCAGACTTTCTCATAGGCTTTTGAGCTGGAAAAAAATAAGATTAAGTAGATTCTACTACATACAGCATCAAGTCTGAGTATTGCAGATAGGGATATAATCTGAAAAGGGAATCAGCTCCCACTGGATAAAAGACTGAACATTGTGGCTGAATTTTACTCTTTCCAACTGATTCTCCTGAAGAGAAACTTCTTTGTTGAAAGCAGGCATAGGATCTAAAAGAGATTTACCATTAAACTGTTTTTATTTGGTAATAAAATCCTGAAGACACTGTTAAACTTTGCTATGTGGTAGGACATCATCTGTTGGGCAGTCTAAACAACTGGTATCAAACAGAATGAAATTTTCTGAGTATTTCTGTAGCTCTTTTTACTGTCAGTGCTGTCGATGATCACTTTTTCTCAAAGACCTTGCAAAGTAACTGATCAGAAAAGATCACGTGCGAACCCTGAGTCTGTTCCTGAAGGTGGTAGAGAGATGGAGTAAAATGCAAAGTATTCATATGCTTGGCATCTAAATCCAGGTTGTGTTTGCTGCCAAAGCTATAGCTACAGCTGTTGGCTTAGCTTGGTAAGTGTAAAGATAAGATAGATAGGTCAAGAACAAAGGAAAGTATCAGTGCCAAGTAGTTCTCACAAAATAATTTACTTTACAGCAGTCTCAATATTTTAGCATTTTATGGCAAGGGTTTGAGAGCTAGTCTGATTAACTATATTTTATAACATATTCCTTTAAAGGCACTTTGCAGTAGATGATAAAGGATTGGGTCAGGTTTGGTTTATACGCTATGTTCTCCCAATTGAGGTAGGGAGGTTTGAGCGGTACAAAAAACCTCAAACCTCTAAACTTGAGCCCTGGTGATTTCTCATATTTCTGTCTACAGATCATATCCTGGGGTCGTCATCGTCTGTAATACAAAGCCTTTCAGGTTTGTACAGCTGGGCCACAGCAGGCAGTTCATAGCCTGAAAGGCAGGAATATTCCCAGTGAGAGCTCTGTAGCTGTGAAACACTCAAGAGTTTATAGAGATGTGCTTATGTGTTGCCACATTTAAACTCTTACACTTTGCTACTGTTCCTGGGATAAACAGAATGATTTTGCAGAGAACTGTGCATTAGGAGATTATCCTTTACTTGAAGAGAAAGCAAAGTAGGTTTCTATATAGCAGACTCCCCAAAGAATGCCCCAAGAAATGCAATGACAAATGCTGCTGGCATGGAAACTGAGGACACACACCATTTGGGAAGGGTAAACCTGTAGGGTTTTTGTCGTCTCAGCCTTGGCTGAAGTATGAAGATCTGATAAGTGACTCTTGCCTATACAGAAATGTGAAGACCCTACAGATGTTTGGAAACTGAGAAAATCTGACACCTGCAATGTGAGAGCACCTGGCAAAACAAACTTTAAAACCTGAAGGCTGTGAACATCAGTTATATGAAAAAGTGTCTTTTTTTTCAAGATGAGAAATATTATGTGCAGTTTTGAAAACACCATGAGTTTGGAAAGCAGCTAATTATCAGTAACTATTTTGGGAACAGGTTTGTTCAACAATAGTGAAAAACATTCAGGTTCACTTTTCTACAGTTTTAAAAACCTGAGCAACCTATAGAACTTATAAGGCAATAGAGAAAAATTTGTACTCTTTAAGTTTCACAGGCTCCAAACAGCCTTGCCAGCAGCTGGAATTCTTTAATACCTTGATTTTGGGATCAACATCCACACCCCAACTCCACCCACACCTCTCCTTAAATTTGAAATTTTACTCTGTGGCTGCAGAAGCCCTGGTATTGAAGATAGGATGCAGAACATTGGTAAAGCAAAATCTCTATCATTTCTAGGTAGGGAAAATAGCAAGTTTTGACAAATAAGCATTGACTGAGGACCTTTCTAAGGCTGTGAGCTAAACTCTAGAGTTGTAAATCTCCTGTGCAGATTAGTGCCTACACCCCTTTTCAGAATAGGTCAAACTCCGGTGATGCGCTGCATATCTTTGAAGCCTTCAGCTAGTTAAGTTATTTGGTAGGAGCTGCTCCAGAAGATACAGGACTTTCCTAGAGACTTGCTATAAAATAATCAAGGTCACATTTGGGTAAAGTTAAACTAAACGCTGTTCAGACTGCTGAGAACTGCTCAAAGGGAGCATAAGCAGCAGTGGAAAGGGGATGGAGAATGAGAGTGAAGATCTGGGCTCCTTTAACCTTTATTTTCTGTGCCTTTTGACTGTAAGCAGCCTTCATGTTATTGGATCAATTTCATTAATTTTAACTCTTCTTGGGAGGTCAAAACTTTTTTCTATTCCCGATGAAAAGGCTTTCAAGGACCTCATAACTAGATGCTGAGTAATCAGGTCATAGGCATTTGTGTGTATGCCTAGAAAACAAATCATGATGTTGAAGTGACTACTGGAAACATTGATATTTGGCAGGATTGGGGTAGTTTTGAACTGTTTGTCTCTACCTGCTTAACTTCAAAAGGTTAGGCTGAGTTAATTTAGGCTTTTTGCAGTGCTGCTGAGGATACAACCGTGGGCTCCACTGAGGTATTATCTCCACTGCTGTGAAGATTAGACTTCACAGTCTGTTAGTACTTGTCTAGCAACTATAGCAACTGATGATACCTTTAAAGAATTTCTTTGGAAGATGCTGTTTGTGTTGTTTTGACATAATGTCAATTTTGTATATTTATATATTTTTTACAATGCATCAACATACTCAAAACCAACAACCCACATAACCTCAGGAAAGTAGGAGGAAAGCTTTTGATGTTCCTTTATAACTCTGAGACAAATTGGGGTATCAGGAGTGTATGATAGCTATAGACGAAACTTTGTTTTTGATGATATCCCTGCAATAAGTTGAGATAACTTACATAAAATTATCTCTGTGTACTACTATCAGTAACACTTGAAATTCAGAGAAATGAGGCAAAGTGTTAGACGCAATGTAATTTTTCTATCTCAACATAAGGAATTTAAAAAAGAGTAAAAAGAAAATATTTTAAAAGTTGCATTTGCATTTAAGATTTATAGCTAACAGGTGACAATATAACAATTGAAGGGCAACAGTATGGATTGTGGGGTAACTAGGAGCATGTGGTCCTGGCTGAAACCTACAGGACACATCTCTGTCATCAGGAATCATTGGTACAGCTTTTCAGTTGTAATTATGACTGTTCTATTAGTAAATAGCATAAAATATCCTTTAACAGGACATGCTATCTGCTTTCAGACACAATGTCACTTTCTCAGTTCTGTTGATTTGATTTATGAGAAGTTTGCAGAAAGACATTAGAATGCTGGTCCCAACACAAGAATTTGGTACCAAATATCTGCTCAGACACTTTTCAGTAAATCCACGGTCATTTGGGAGCTAGGACAGGATAAAGGTTTGCAAAGCAACTGAGGACCCAATAGTAACACAAGAAGCTGCTGGCAGTAGCTTTATTTCCCGATAAGGTACATCTGTCTTCCTTCTCTATCTTTCTTCCTTGGCCTCTCTACATCTTATGAATAAAATGAAGGCTAATGGTCCTCTGATAAAAGAAGCTAAAGGCTTATCAGAAGTAGCATGCATTTAAGATAGTCTCCTTACTGTACAGTAACTCTAAGAAACCTTTAGCTGGTGCAGCTTTTCCCTGCAGAGGTGCAGACTTGTTTTGTTTGTGGTGGTTCTGACCCATTCTGGTTGTGCATGCTTTTGCTTTAGAAAGAATGAATTAGCTGAAAATGTGTTATAATTCACTTTTGCTGGAGCAATATCCTGTTCTTATCAAAATTTTCAAACAGCATTTCAGCGAGAAAAGGATATTTATTAGCAATAGGGTTAATGTGGTATTTGGGTACTGCAGTGAGTTGTTTTCTCACCCTTTAATAATTTTTCCATTTAAAAAAAGCAATTTTAAAAAGCTGGTAACTTTTATTACTAACTATTATTAAATTTTATTTATTAATATGTATTATATAATATATATAATATATAAATTATAAAATTATATTTATTTGTATATTATACATAATACTATATGGATATATTAATAATATTTAATATTAATATTAATATTTAATCTTTGAGCTTGAGGAACCTCAAAGAAAAATGGCTTACAGGTTATGTCCTGTCATGCAGTAGAGATGGGTGTTGTGGATTAGCAAGACAAATACTCTGTTTCTTAATTTGTCCCCCCTTTTGTTGAATTGTAGTTACTAAGTGCATATAGCTAATAACATAAAATAATGCTCTCTCAGTATTTCCTGGTATGATGAACGGATCTATTTCAACTAGCAGTTGCTGATCCAGCTGGGATGAGACTTTAGCTCAAACAAATGTGAATCAAGCAGTGACTGTGATGATGATGGCCCCTGGCCCATCTAAACTACTTCTCTCTCTGCTGCTGCATGTAGAGGTACTGTGACAATATCAAATGGAGGAAATTGCTTGCAATGCATTGCTGAGAAGCCATGAATTGTTTTATATCTAGACTTCTGTATCTTTTAAAATCAGATTGCTGAGTACGTGGTGAAAGAAATACTTGAGTGGGTCTATTTTCCAGAATATCTACTCTTATGAAGCAAAATTTAAAATCAACGTGGTGTGAGGGACTAATACCTTCCAGAAGCCTGAAGGCATAAGACAAAATTAAAAAAAAACCAGAGCTTTTCTACTCAGTTCATTATAACACCGTGGGAGATCAGTATCAGGGAAGTTTAAATGGGGAGGATAGTAGAAGCATTACACAAAGTTTCGGAGAAGAAAATAATTTCCACTGCCCTCTGCTGACTGCAGGCTGTGCAGGGATGAGGCTCTGCTCAGCCATGTGCAGCCGGGAGAGCTTTCCTCATGGCCCTGCACTGAGCGCTAGGTGTGAGCCGTGTTATGAATGGAGCTGTGAGTGAGTCATGCTCGGAGGAGAATGTCTGCTGCAGGTGCTGCTGTAATATCTAAAAGCTTTTCTTTATGCTCACCTGCAATAAGCCATGATATATTGGCAGATGTGAAAAGCTTTTTCTAGTCTGTTTTGACTGCCAGGTTACACACACACTACCTAATTTTGGTATGCTGTTTTTGCCCCTCCACTGCTTGAAACTCGGTGAATTTTGGGCTCCTTGAGAAGTATGAAACACTGCTCTGGACTATTTTGTGTTGCACAATGTTGGTTTTGTCCCAGTCATTGAAGAAAAGATAAAAACAAAACAAAAAAAATCCCCAAAACAAAAAAGGAAAAAAATACATAGAGGAAAGGTTTGCCCTATCTTTGCCAGAGGAGGAAGAATTTAGAGGGCAAATTAGGCTTTAATATTTAAGCACCTTCAAACATTCTTTTAACCCCTGATGATTTTGAGGTCAAAACAGTCTTTGGGGGCTACCCTGGAATGAAGGAGCTGCAACTTTGCTTTATGGTCAATGTTACTAATAAACAGGCTAAAGACACACTGTAAGAGCAACACAGCTCCAGCTTGCTTGCTGTGCTGTGGATGACTTGGGAGCCTTGATTTACCCATCTAAAGGTTAAATAATTTCCCTGTAACTGTTTGTAGACTGGATCTAGTCTAGTACCAGATGAGGACAGGGCTAGTGGAGCAGAAGGTTAGGGCTGGTTCAAGTACTACAAATCAGAGCAAGAAAATAGGGTAATTTCTACTATTATAACAATTATCTCCCTATATAGTATTTCTAAGAGTTGATTATAACCTTTCCAATGTTATAATGGTATTTTTTTCCTTCAACATCTGTAACATCTCTGTGATTCAGTATTCCAATACTCTCCCTCAGCTTCTGTAGTGTCTTTATGCTCTGACTTAAACTGTAAATGTCAATGTACTAGTTTCCTGTGCTAGTTTCGCTGAATTTCTTTGGATGTTATGTGCAGGTATTGATGTGGTCAAGCATCAGACACCTTCTACATTTTCTAAACATAAAGGAAGGCAGCACTTCAAGGCTAGGCTACTATTACAGGGCAAGTAATTACTCTGGGTCAGTACATAGATTTCAGTAAATACCACTTGGTTAGATCAGGTCCCAGAGGGAAATTAAAAAGAGCAAGACACTTCCCAGGTAAGTCTTTTATCTCCTCCTGGGCTCTGTGCAATGTGGCTGAATGTTACTTTGTAGGCTTAGGGTAGCTCAAGTGAAACTCCATGGATGAATAATGTGTGGGCATGGTCAGGTCTGAAGATCTTGAGGGTGAGTTGGATAAGGTTATACACCATGAGGAAAGCAAAATGTGAGGTAGAGTCTCAGTTTTGTAAATAAGTGTTTTCATCACGCTATTGTAATTTGTGGTAGTGCTTCCGCCCAGAGTTCTTCCAGGCCACAGTTTCCTCTTTCACGTTCAGTATCACAAGTGATCTTGAGGATTTCTTGGATGCTGCTGCAGTGCAACCTGTCCTTTTGGCAGCCAGAGCTGCCTCTGAATCCCATGTCTTCCTCTCCTGTAGATTTGAAGTACTCTTGGCACTTTAACATGAACACGTGGGACCTGCTGCAAGAAAGCATGTGGCCCTGATCTGCTCATTTCAGATGCCTGTGCATCCAAGAAAGGGTTTGGAAGGTGACATGCCTGCACAGTGTGAGTGCACCCGAGGGTCAGGACATGGATGGATAATGTGGGTACTTAGCTTATCACACCTGCGGTGTCCAGTATGCTCCCTTCACTGGCTGAAGGCACAGTTCTGTATGAAATGGTTGTCTAGCCTCTGCATCCTTAAATCAGGTCAGTGATCACAGTTGAATGTAGCTTGGAGGAAGGCAGTATATGAAAGTCTGGCGTTTTCTTTAGCAAGAAACTTGATAGCAAGAGCTGTGCCAACATCTAAACCTGTAGAGTTCTCAATGCTTCCATAGATGGAGCACTTGCAAAATTCCAATTACCACTAATTATAAAATATGACCTCGTAAAGGAAGGTAAAGCCTAAGAATGCACTTGTAAAATAATGTTTGGTTGACCTATCCCAGGAGATTAAAAAACCTTGCTATGGTTGTCTTGTGTGTTGAGAACACCTTTTCAATTGGTTCCAGCATGTTGTATAATGAGACAAATCAACTGTTGCTTTTTCTTGAAAGAAAAGCCCTTTTGAGGAAGGTGCATGGCATTTTACCAAATTTAACTTTGACAACTGCATGTTGGTTGCACTCATCTGATGCACAATTTTTTAGAAATCTTATGATTGCAGAATGAACCCCAAACCATGAGCTATCACTGGCTGTGCCTTTGTTTTACTCTGACACCTTTAATATTCCTGGAGTTTGGACTTGGCAGTAACTTTCTGGATCAATGGGTAGAGAAATGCATTTTAAGGCTGTTGTTTCATTTGGCAATTGAATATTTACAATGGTGGTAAGGGGGGAATTTTATTCTGCAAGCAGCCTTGGTGATTGCCATTGGATTCCTTGATAAAAAGCTACTCAAGATATATCTATTTATTGACTGAGATAATTGGCTATATACAGAGTTAGAAATATACAGAGTTAGAAATAGACAGTTGATAGTTATTTATTAAATGACCACTGTTAATTTAGAAGTTATTCATCCTCCAAACAAACCACCAGCTCTGTAAACAGCTATGGGTACAATTATGATTACATCTTTGTAGCATTCACTTGATCATTGGAAGTAGAGCTAATTTAAACCTTCTTCATGGCACAGTGGCAAGGTGTAATTGATTAGTACTTGGTGACAGTTCTGTCAGACAGGTATAGAAATGGCATGCAGATGATTCAATCTATCCCAATCCTCCAGGACAAGGAGGAGTACAATATATCATCTTTTATTTGACCTGAAGTCAGATCATGTGAGACTGTCTGCTTGTGAAGGGAGTAGAAACTTATCATTTTCACATTGTCATTTTTTCTGAAGAGGACTTTAAATTAACAGTTCAAAGGAGAATTCCTTTCCTGGTAGATTAATGTAGAGTTTATAAAGTTGTATTCCTTATCAAATTTGAACTATTAATTTAGTTTGGTTTTGGACTTAAGTACATGTTCTCCAGTGAGAATTAACATATCTTCCTTCTAGTTCTGATATTTGCAGCAGAGCTACCAGGAGAAGGAGGTTCTCAGCCAGGTATAAGAATTAAGACAATGATGACATGGATGATTATGATTAGTTTTATTGCTAATTCAGTATCTAAATACTGCAATGCAGTATCTAAACAACAGCACTGTCATTTATTTCAATTGATTATACTGTAATTAAGTTGTGGGGCCTCCTGTTGAGGAGGTGCTTCCTGTTGAACCATGAGCTTCAGTGAGACCTCCTTGCTGTCTAAATTTCTCAGACAAGTCTAGATGTGATTAGGATCACTTAATTTCAAATTTGATCATGAGACCATGTCTAAAGAGTCAAATACAAGAAGGCTTGGTTAGAAATGTGCAAATTGAGTGTTCGACCTTGCAGAATGCACAACAACAAAGCACCTAAGTTGCTTATTTAAGTTTTTCTCTCCTTATTTGATAGGACCAGAGTGATTTCACTTGTACACCCAAAAATGAGTGTTTCCCCCACTTTCAGTGAAGTATATCCTGCTGGCTCCTTGCTGGGGTAGGGATCCATCCAGAAGCTGCTTGCAGCCTTTGAAGGCTGTTTTCTTTGTTTTAGTTTCATTTGTAGTCTCGCTTGTAACTGCAGGGTGGTTGCATGCCCTCAGTCCCTAGATACTGTTAGAGGCTCACGTGCTTATTCAGGACAAGGGAAGCTGCAGATGATAGAAGAAAGAACCAGTTACTTGTTTTTTATAATTTGACAGCTATTTTGGGAGATTGCTGTTCTTTTCTATATTTACTTAGGTTGTTACTTGCTGCCAAAGCTGTTTGTTTTCTAGTTTGTCTTGATTATCTACATCTTTACTATACTCACAGGTATTTGGTATGCAGAAAGGCAGGGCCATGTATTGAAACAAAAACCTATGGATAAATTGTTGGTTAAGAGCCCTCTCTTAGCAATCAGAAAGCTATTGAGAGATAGTCAAGTTACAGATTTGGAAATAATGTCTTAACAGTTATTAAGAAGTATATAAACATCATGCTCTTTCTAGCTGTAGAACAGAAACTGAGCTTGCTCTCCAATTTCCTGAATTGAGGGTACTAGAAATTAATCTCTAACATAAGGAAACCACACTAGTAGAACCAGCACCTGTTTAAGAGGAAAAAAACGATCCAGGTCCTTGTGAGCAGTTGTGTGCCTCAACTTCTGGGAGGATTTGGGGCTGGCACGGGTCAAATTTAGGCACAGTGTTAGACCAGCTCAGGGTTTGGTGGCCAGGAGGAAGGGAAGCAGTACACAGATATTGTTAGCATAGCATTTTACATGGACTGCTTTGAAGTCCTTGCCCCGTTCTGTAGAGATTTTTGATGTTCCCACACAGAGTGTGGGAAACCTTGGGATTTGATTCCACTTGAGAGGTCGAACTGCTGAAAGACATTCTGTATCTCACCTATCTGTCCCAATGTAAGGCTCTTTATGTAACAGTTTAAATAAACCAGAGCAACTACTCAGCAGGTGCTGTTCATTTTGTAAATCAGTTAATAACCCTGAACAGTGTGTCAGGAAAATTAAAGCCAAATCTGTTGCATCCAACCCTGTTCTGACCTATCAAATCATATCACCTGTTTTTCCTCCCTTGTGGGTAAATAATGATAATCCAGGTGCTGTCCCTAGTGCAGGACTATAACAAAGGTCCTCTGTAGGCAGGTTATCTATTGCTTAGAGCCACACCAATACTCTGGGGTGAATCTGGAGTCTCAATGAGAGGGGTGTGATATTTATCAGAACACTAATTAGTGAGTGCTGTTTGTGTGGGAAGAATGTAGTATCATGAAGTGCAGATATCCTTATTTTTATCCTGGCGCCCTGTTACAACTATAAGTGCTAAATCTGAATTGTGGTGTCTAATTCATGTGAACTTCTGCACAAGGCTTTTGTTTTGATTGACTCCTCCAGTTCTAAAATTCACAAGTGTTTAAACAGAAAGATTCCTCAGTGGAAATCAGCTCTACTTTATCATCACAACAGGAGATGAAAAGGTTTTATTTTTCTCTTCACTAGAATAGCTAGAGAGCTTCACAACTATTTCCTCAAGATCTTGAGGAAGTCAGGGATGTCCATGGAGGAAAAATAGCTGCTTCAAGTCAGGTGTCACTGTCCTTCTTCTGGCTAGAATATTTGAAGAGAATTTTTGGGCAAAGCCAGCATTGCCTTCATCATATACAGAAGCCTTGGGAATGCAAGACAAAGAGCTTTGTGTAGGATAGTGCTCTCCATAATTCACTTAAACATACAAACAACATCTGCATTTTTCTTTGTTTGTTTTTTTGTGGAACTTGCAGGTAAATGTGGGTTCCTGGTATTATCCACAGTTATTCATGTCTGACTACTGTGCACCAGGGCATGAATTAGACTATGTCACTCATTGTTGTGTACTGCAAAATGACACATCTGAATTATTTGTATGAGTTCTTTATATATGCTATTATTTACAATAAAAATGACCCCCTTTCATTGTATGTAGAAGAAGCATGTTAGCAAAAGCCATTTTCCTTGTAAACTCACACTTAGAATTGATTCTGATGCATTAAAAAATATCCACAGATTAACCTCTGGTTGTGTTCTTTGGACTTCTGTTTATTTTTGAGGGCTGTTTGCATTTTAACCTGCTGTAATGAAGACAGACTTCTATAGCTACATTGCTGTCAGAAAGTATATGCTGTGGCTAGCTAAGTAACATTTTCAGGCATTGCCTTTAGGGGAAGGAAAAGAATCAAAATTTCTTAGAGGTCACTTTGTAAACCAATAGTTTGTGTCAAATGCTCCTGCAGTTCTGGACACTCTCTAGTGGTCACCTGTAATTGACCATAGTAAGAAAATGTCGTATCTTTTCTTTTTGTCACTTGTTCTTTATCTTTCTGTGGTCTAACTTCACTCTTCTCCCAACCTCCCCACTGGCTTTTGCATTTCAGTAGTTCTGTTTCAGTGTATCTTGTTAAAAAAATGTTGCAAATGACCCTATAGGTATGCTTTTCTCCACTGCAGAGAAATTTATCAAAATTCATATTTTGCCCCAATTAGAAAATTTCAGCATAGTGTTACATTTCTGTCTTAAATTTTTTTTTTAAGAAGGAATGAAATGTGAGACTTCAATGTGACAAATGTTCTTCTCTCTGCTGTTGATCCACGGCATAAGTGCAGTGCCAAATTACCTGCCCATTTGTCCTTGTTTCCCTCATTTGCATTGGGATTATATTTCTAAAGGAAGTGTTCAGTTTATTTCAAGAAGAGTTTGGGATGCATGATTTTGTCTTGGTCCCAGCAAAACACAGTTGAACTGCAGAGACATCTTTGCTTGTAGCTGCTCTTAGGCTGTGAAATTTTGTTTGAGTGTTCATCTTAAATGATGATAACCATGAGGCTGTATATTTACTGCTAGAGATCATCTAGTCTGCCTGGACTTCCTTTTCCATGGTGCTTTAATATATTAATTGCTTAGCTTTGCTTTTATTAACTGGCTGTCTTTAGCATATGTATGAGGAAATTCACAAGATGTGGTTGAGCCAAAAGCTTTTAGTAAAGTTTTGGGGTAATATTAAATTACCTGTAGAAATTAATTTTATGAGAATTCTGATGAAACAGTTGCTAAACAGCTCATTTATTCTTGCCTGAAACCTATTAAGCTTTACAGGCACATGCTTTGCAATTACTACACTTCACAGCATCCCATGAATTTAAAATATGTGTGGACTTATACTCTTGTATCATGCAGTTATAGTTTATCCCACAGCAAAACACGAGACAAGATGTGCACACAACATCTAAATCCTGTTACTGGATATGTGCACATATGGTGTCCAGCACTGACTGCCTCTCTTGCAGCTGGGCTGAAATTGCTGGCTGCATTGATTTCCAGTGGGACACATCAGTCAAGAAAATCAGTGTGCAGGGTATGTGCTTTATGAAAAGATTCACTTTTGGCTATGCTGACCATAGGTAGCCAGTGAGACTTATTTATCATGTTTGCAGCCTTTACCTCCAAGCTGAGAGTTAGTGCCACCTTGCCTTCAGCCTCTCAAGTGCTCATTCAATCACCCTCATCTGACTGCTTAGCATATAACTGTGTTTTGTACTCGGCCTGCCTCTGGAACAAGTGCAGCTTCATCATCTACAGCAGCAGCAAATAAGTGGGATCCTTGAAAGAATGATAGGCAAATGAATCTCTCTGACAGTGCATCAATTAACTTAGTAATGTATTACAATTGTCATCGGTGAAGAACACAAGCCAGAGCAACTTTGAGCATATCAGAGCTCTGCAGGATCCTGGCCTTGCCAGTGCAGCACTGCTAAAGGGTGAAAACAGCCAAATAATGCTTGCAGAATTAAGAAGTAACATTTTCTAGTTTCAGTGCAGCATTAGTGCTCCTTCTTCTTTTGCATGCAGAGTTTTAGACTCCCCTCCATCCTAGTATGCTGTCCATACTGGCAATTAATGGGAAAAGAATTTGCAGAATACCACTGCAGTTGTGTGGCACCAGCCAGCTGGCACTGGACTTGCTGGGTCCATGCTGGTTAATTAGGGCTCTACAGACTTCCAAAGCAGCCTGGTAGGACACCACAGTTCCACTTTGCTGCTTCTATTCTTTGGTTCTCTGCTGCTTGCTTTAGCCACAGAAAGCTGGGGCAAGTAGGCTTTGAACAGGTGGGGGGCAGTCTGTTCTCCCAGGTATCAAGTGATAGGACAGAGAGGAGATGGATTCAAGTTGCACCAGAGGAGGCTTAGACTGGATGTTTTGGAAAAATTTCTTTACGGAATCGATCATCAAATGCTGGAACAGGTTTCCCAAGAAAGAGGTGGAACCACTGTCCCTGGAAGCATTCTAAATAGGTGTAGATGTGGTGTGTAGAGACATAGATTAGTGATGGACTTGGCAGTGCTGGGTTAATGGCTAGGCTTGATCTTAAAAGTCTTTTCCCACCTAAATGATTCCATAAAGTGTGTTAAACAAGCCCTGGAGGCATTATTCCAGAGGCATGACTGGGTCAGCCAAGGTCTGCAAAGAGGTACCACAAGCAGGAATATGTGTTTCTTTTTTTCTGTGTACCCCAGAACATGCACAGAGCCAGGTAGCAGCTGCAGTACCTCAAATTTTTGCTACTATGGATGTAGTACCCGGCATGGTATGTGCATTTGGAGGACTTAGTTACAACTTCATAGTGAGAAGAACACCCATGAAGACCTAGTTTAGTTTTCACCTAACCCAGGATGGTCTGATAAAGTCTTCTGTGAGAAAGGCTGTCAAACAAGGGATATTTCTTTGGTTTGCTAGCTACGGGATTTCTGGAGGAAAGGTGATTCTTTAAAGCTGATGCAATCAATTCTAAGCTCTTAAAAGATGTCTTTGATAGATTTCCTGATTAAAATGTTTGTTGTCCTGTGTCATCTTCAAAAAAATATCAAAAGTCAAGTATTTGAATATATGAAGGTGCAAGAGTACTGAATGCAAGAATATTAATTCAACATGTTAACTTTTTCTCCACATTCCTGTGTGTGTTCCAAAGGTAGAACAGCTTTTACAAGAAGGAGAAAAAGAGGACATGACTGACTAATGACTGTCTGGATCATAATACAAACATAAAGGGGGCAGCATTAGGATGGAACTTATTGTAGTGCTCAATAATGTACTTTTGTACAGCTTCCATAGCTTCAGTTTCTTTTGGAAAGATGATAGTAAAGGTGATCACTTTCCTCAACTCCTAAAATAGGAATGCATATATTTTGCATGGCGGAATTTTCATTTTTTTCCCTTTGCCTTCATTTTCTGAATGCAGTGAGAATATGCAATGTGAGAGAATTATTTCATGTTTTTCTTTTTACCTTTTTAAATAATTTTAGAAAAGTGCAATTTTCCTAGAATCGTAAATGTTATTCATTGGTAAAGGAAAAACATACTTTGTAAGCTCAGTTTCTTCAGAGTGGCAAGGCACATCTGTTTTGTAAAAGTTTTTTCACTTATTGTTTGGTTACCTGCATGAAACTGGAAGATTTAAAAGTTTTCCAGCATAATTAGAATCTTAGACTTGCTGATAGTTTCAAATATAAAGAACATATGGCTATCTTCTTTTCAAAACAGTAGTCTGAAGGAACAAATATAAGTTCCTAAATAATTTTGAAACCTTGATTGTTTTCTGTTTTGGTACTGCTAACTACTCCTTTTTTTTGTAGACTGTTTTTGATGAAAATGACACCTTTATGGTCACAAATCTCACTTTCTCTGAAAATTGTCAATACTGTTCAACAGGGTGTATGAATCACTGCAAGGCACTCAGACAATGATGGGATATTTCATTATGCCCTTATCAAAGAATGTGCTATGTAGTGTGATTGTGAGCGATTTTTTTTTCAATTAAGATGTACCTGTTTCCAGTTATAACTTTCTTCCTAGCTAATAATAATTCTTCAGTCTCATTAAGGTATGTTATGCAAGTATCAATTGAGAGCTATCATTTAGTTCTTCTGCAAGCAATAAAAGCAAAGAACTGAGGAAGGAGACCAGGCTTGTTTGACAATTCAAGCTTTCATAAATACTTCTAACAGAGCCTGAAAAATTAGAGTTCAGACCTCATTCAGCCTCCTACACTGCCCCTACTCCTGCTGTCCTTATTGCAGGGGCAATCCTGTTTCACCTCTGGTGATAACTTTACATCCAGGATTACAGGACACAATTTTTCTTTGCTTTTTAAGAACTCAGTCTTCTTGTAGTTAACAAACATCTGTAATTGCTTAGCAAGAATGGCTCAAAACATCTCTGTGAAAATGGAACAACTTAGTGAATGTTGAATTGCTGCTATCTATCTAACATATCTATTAGAAGCACTACTACCATTTTATTATATTAATATTCCCAATAATAGTTACACTATATAACAAGCTTCTCTCTCACTTTTATTTTTTTTAATTTAGAGTTTATTAAAAATCATATTCTGATGTTCTTTCTGCTGCTGGGTAGTAATTTTCTCAGCAAATACCAACTCAGACTACTGGCAAAGCAAAGTGTTGTTCAACATGATTAAAGATATTGTAATTACCCTGAATTGTTAACCTTGCACCAATACAATAGTATTTGAAGTTCTTGTTTTGGGAAGGGGGGGGGGGGGGGATTGATCTCTTAAATTGAGTT
The DNA here is from genome assembly GCF_027887145.1 of Ammospiza caudacuta. NCBI lineage: Eukaryota > Metazoa > Chordata > Aves > Passeriformes > Passerellidae > Ammospiza > Ammospiza caudacuta. Next base: position 16,973,573 of record NC_080596.1, on the reverse strand, counting down.
GGAAATATAAATAGAGATTTAGATACTGAACTCCCTCCAATGTAATTTATTTTGTACAGATTATAAGGCATAAGGGACATTTTCTTTCTGTATTTCAGCAGAAATTCAGTAGTCTAATAGATGTGAAAGGGATTTAAAGTAATTTGAACTTATACTTCTGTGATTTAAAGTGTTCACATATAGCAATCAAGGTGTAGCCTTTTCCCTTGAGTTACTGCACTAAAATATTTGCAATAACACCATAGCTTCATGGCTTTATGGTTGAATTGTCAAGCAGAATATGTTTTTGTCTAGTCCTTATTGGGATGCTTAGCTGGAACATCCACAATGGCAATGACGGTTCGGGGTCCACCCCTCCACCCCCAATCCTTTCTAGTTCAGGCTGTGCCTACTTGAATTCACATTTATATTTAGGTTGAGTAGAAATGAGGGGTTGTATCTGTATGCAAAATATGGGCTGACAGCAGTTTCTGCCCTGGGTGCTTCTAGATGTCAGTGATTTGGTGGTGGAGGTGATTACCTGCTATTAGTCACAACAAAGGGCTTCTGGGCATAACAGCATCAAAGGAGACAAAAAGCCTACAATTCCAGAGAATCAGCCATGTCAGGACCCAGGTGGCTGAAGGAAGAGATTTGCTGCTGAACTTAAAAGGCAGCTCTTATACCTCTCCTCCTTTAAACTTAAGGGAAAGAAAAAGAAAGAAATGGTGGGTGGAATAGTGAACCACAGACAGTCTGTTCAGACTATGAAGAAAAAATATCTTCAGGTAAAATATTAGGTTTTGTGACACAGGTTAGGCAAACATATATTGAGATGGTTTAGCTGTGCAGAGCAGTGTGCTGCTTTCACCACCACAAATACAGCAGCTGGTAAAGTTGCCTCCTTGAGAAGCAAAGGCACTTCTGAGGAAATGTGGAGTTACTCACTTCCCTGAAATGCCTGTTTACTCAGGAAAATTGCCTGATACTAAACGGGCTTTTACTCTATTCCACATTCATTACACCATTGAGCATTTGTTGTGATTGCCAAGCAGGGTCATCCCTTATGCCAAATAAATAAGCTGTAACTACTGTAATGTCAAAAGGATGATGTGAATGAAGATAGTATTAGACACAGCATTGCAATCCTATATTAATAGAATGTATAATGATAATAATAATGGTAATGATAATAATATCTTCTGTCTCAATCCGTGTATTGTGTTTAGATTCAACTGGAGGCAGTGACATGTTGGAGATATGGAGAACACTGGAAAAAATAGATTATAATCTTAAAACTTGCAAATACTTTCTAAACAAAAGATTAAGGAGGCAAAACTCTAAAGGAGAATGGCGATCCATAGCAAGTCATGCTCTGAAGGATGAGGCAAGTGAGGCTGTCCATTCTACCTGGTAAAGATCACATGGCTGGCTGACCAAGAACATTCCTTTTGCTCTTAGGCACATACTCAGTGCTGGTACGTAAAAGCGATGGTTTTCATTCAACACACTTGTATGAAAAGGTCTTGGATGATATTGGAGGTTTATGGTTGGCCTTTTGGGTGATTTTTTTCCAGTATCTGAGTCAATTTACTTCATAAGTGTCACAGAACCTCAGTGGCACACACACCTACAGGACACATAGCTGTTTACAGAAAGTCCATTTCAGCTCATACGGTGTGATAGAAGATGAATAGAGGCTTTCTGACACTCAAATTAAGGGAACTAAATGGAAATTGAGCATGAAAAGTGTTTAACAGTGCAGCGAAAGATAGGATTGCTAAAGAAAATAAATCTATTTTGTTACAAAATTGTAGCTTAGAATTGTAAGGTTTAAAAATGGTCACAGCTCTCTAATTATATCCTATTGTCCCTAATGCATGAATGAAAATGGAAAGAATGAGCATAATGCTTTGATCTGAAACAGTTGGTTTAAAGTAGTGTTCAGATGAATGAAAGCAACCACAATACATAGTTACTCTTTGTCATCATCTTAATTCATTATTTATATAGTCTATTATAAATTTATATAATCTACAGGGGATATTAGGGTGGCTTCTTTATCAGATGGTAATAAAAATACAGTGTATGAACAGTAAGCAGATTTTTGGAGGGGGATTGTGCTAATGGGGTTTATTTAGATCTTGATTAGTTTTGCTGTGTTGAGGGCTGTCGAACTTTGATTGTTTCAAGCCACAACAGTGACTTTTAATTTGATTTTTGTCCCTGAATTTTTGACTCCAAAATGTTGTCCCCAAATTTTAAAGAAACTCGTTCATTAATACTTAGATACACAGAAGTATACCTTAAAGTAAGAATTCTTTGCATCCGTATTGAAAAAAAATTATAAACAGATTAAAGTAAAATGAGATGGAAATTAGAAGAGAGTAGGTATGTAGCACATGATCTGCCATGATTTAGTGTCATCTTTACTTATTTTTCTATTGCATCCTGTCCTGTGGTGCTATTTTTCTGGACTCACTCACAGTGATATAAAGCTCTGTGGCCATTTCTTCAAAATTATAAACCCTTTCATGCACAGGTCAAAAACTTGATTTTCTTTTCATGTGTGTATAATTGTTGTTATCTGACACTAGGCTTGAAAATGTTTTCCAAAAGCTATTTTATTATTGAGGGCTGAATGTTACCAGGATATAGAGAAATCTTTTTTTACGCTTCCAAAATAGAAGATGCAAACTGAACTCTGGGAGAGGAAAAGCTCAAAATCTCAAGAGATAAATGGAAAAATATCCTCTTATCCCTATGTGAACAGATAGGGGGGAAAAAAAAAAAAAAGAAAGAAAACAGAATCATAAAGGAAAAGCTCTCTAAGATCAAGGAGTCCAGCCATTAACCCAGCACTGCCAAGTCCACCACAAAGCTGTGTCTGAATGTGCCACATCGACACACCTTACTCATAGCTCCAGGGACGGTGACTGCACCATTTCCTTGGGCAGCCTGCTGCAATGCTTGAGAACCCTTTTGGTAAAAAAATTCTTCCTGATGCCTAATCTGAACCTGATCTGACATAACTTGAGGCCATTTCCTCTGGTCCTATCTCCTGCCACTTGGGAGAGGTGACCCACCCAAGTGATCCCACCTGGCTACAGCTTCCTTTCAGGCAGATTTAGATAGAGAGTGATAAGGTCACCCCTGTGCATCCTCTGCTCCAGACTAAACAAGCCCAATTTGCCTCAGTCACTCTTGATATGATGTGCTCAGCCCCTTCACTAGCTCCATTATCCTTTTCTAGGCACACAAAAACATGGCATCAACAAAAAGGAAGAGCAAATTCCCCTGAGACCCCCACTGTTAGAAAACAAATGGAGAGGAGTGCTTAGGTGAGTCCTTCAATGCAGGGAGCCTTAAGGATAAGGAGGAGAATAATGATTACAATTAGAGTTAAGATCCAACAGCAGAATGCAAAGGTTCAGTGTCAGATACACTATTTGCTAGTAAATTATTATTTTGTTTCTTTGCTGTGATGTAAAGGAAAGATCGTAAAGATTGATTAAAGTCCAGGCCAGTTTTATCAGTTCTGGGAATACAAGTGAAGAGATTTCTTTCTGCACAGATACTGTTGACTTCCTTGACTTGGACCAATTATGTCAAGTAAAACTGTGTTATACCACATGTGTCTCATCCCAGTTTTTTCTGTGACCTAAAAATATTTTGCTCACAAAGAACTTTGACTTTGAAGAAATAGAACTTATAATATGAGAAGAGGAAGTGCAATGTAGAGCGAGTCACAGATCCATTGAGACTGAAACCTTGATAACTGAGAGAAGAGAAAAAGTACTTTGATACTCATATGAAGCCTTGTAATTGAAACACTGGCTCACTTGAGTTATTCCTTTTATAAATTGAAGTGCACAATATGAAGTGACAATTTCCTCATGGGAAATAAGCAAGACCTTGGCCCTTTAACAAGATGTATTCAAAATATTGAGGTGCTGTTCTATCCATTACCTTCAAAAATATTTGCTATTTAAGATGTACCAGTTAATAAATCACAAATATCTTATTTTGGTGTTTGAAATGTGAGAAACCAACTTATGACAGTCTGATGACTTAATGAAAAATAATAAATCATGTATACCATATTTATTTTTTATAGTTGAGAGAAAGAGATAATTATCATGGCTGTAAAAATAATAGCTTTAACAGATTAGTTATTTATTTTTTCATAACAGTTGCACAAGCTTTTACAAGCTTGATGTGTAAATGCTTTGGCAGGATTTTGCCTAGCTCTGAAAATGAGTTTGAATCCTGCACTAGAAGTGTTCCTTAGCTGTCCTTGCAGACGCATCATCCTTCTCCTTGAACAACCTTAATCACAACTTATTATTGATAGTATACAACATCTCATGCTATACTAAAGGAAATTACCAAGTGAAGACTTCACTAACTGGGACTTACTGCTCTGTAATGCTCTTTCTTCAGTAAGTGGAGTCCTCTATCCCCCTTCACCCTGTTCACAAAGGATATTTGTAGATATTACAGAATAGAAAACAATAGGAAACTATAGAAAAATGTATGTGTCAATGGCTGTTTAAATAATTAAGTCATTGGGAGAAATATATTCTGCTGTTTGATCTAATGGAGATTTTATCCTAGTGATTCTTGTGCAATAAGTACTTTGCAGCCTAGACAAATTACAAGATAATTAAGCTCCCGCATGTGTTGTGAAAATAAGGCTGAGGTCTGTGGTAACCTGGTCACTATCTGCTGTAACAGAAATAGGAGGGACTTTCCAATGAAGCAGGCAATCATGTATGAGTATGTCAGGGTACCCACCATCGGAAAATTCTGTTATTTTAATTACTAATTTAAGTAACGTAATTTCAGAATTGGTAGGTTTTTATTCTTCACGAGTATTCGGGGATTTTCTTATTGATCAATATAATCTCCAACTACTGAATGCAAGACAATGTCAAGTCATTGTAACTTCAGGTAGTGTGGATTATAAGAACACTCCTTTTGGCTTTCAGTGCTGAACAGTGAGCCATGCCCTGCAGGAAAACACACAAATATTACTATTTGTAGTGCAGAGTCAACAACACATTGAAGAGCTTGAGGTGGCCCTGTAAGACAGTTATTTATACAGTCCACAATGGAGGAGGAAGAAGCAGCATTGTCCTGGCTGCCCTCAGTTATTCAGGTGCTCTTGGACAAAGAGACAGCCACACCAGTGTCCCTCCCAGCAGCTGGAGACACAGCAGTGAAGTTCACGGAAGCTAGTGAACTTGGCCAATGTAATTCAAAACCATAGGAATGAAACTAGGTGTTAGTCTAGCTAGTTAATTTCTAACTTTAGAGGCATGCCTTGGGATCCTTAAACTGATCTTCTCCACCTGAGTGCTCTGAAGCATTTAATAATGCTGCAAAGGTAAATGGGATTTTCCATGGTCTGCTTTTTTATCTTCAGGCAATGGACAGGATGTGTGATAGTTTAAGGATCAGCTGGAATGCCATTGTATCTTCACTGCTCAGTTGGTGAAACTCAGGTTTTTCTTCTTCTATCTCCTAAATTAAATTATATTAAAATGACTGGAACATGGACTTTTTCATGATATCCTAAGGCCTCATCTGCTTCTCTTACCCTACTCCTACCTTCTCTGTTTTTCTTTCTTAATGGTTACATAAGAGTTGTATTTAAGATAATTTGCCTCAGTGCTGAAACAGTTTACAACAAAAAAGTTTTTCCATCCCTCATATAAATCAGCTTTGTTTTTTTTTCATCTAATCTTTATATCTGTCATGAGCTGCTTTCACAGTATGTACTTTTGTTCAAATCTCAAAACCATGGACTTGCAAATGACTGCATTAGCAATCTAGTCTAAATTGAATCCATGTGTGTTGTTAAAGCCCCATGATACAAAAGAACTGCCAGGAACCTGCAAACAGTTTCATTTTATTAATGTAATATTGCAAAAGTAGTCCAATGACTGCGATGGGAAAAATAATTGCAAACCAGAAAATGTTAGATTCAGAAAACTTTTCTAGTTTTTCTGCAGTGTTCACTTGGAGCTTACTGTCTCTGCCAAATGTGATTTTTGGTAATATACTATTTAAAATGTTACTTCTACCAGACCCCAAAATGCGAGAACAGTACGATTATAAAAATTTCTTACATTTAAAGCACCAATTTCTCACACAGAATGTTTGGCTGCCTTGTTGATGTTGCATATAAATAAAGCAAATAATGGCTGTCTAGCCCTCGTGGTTTTATAAAAATGGAATGGAATTAGTTCTTTAGCATTAATTTATCTATGATGTTCACAGACCACTTGAATACCATGCAAAGAGCTACAGAAAAATTGGTCATCACTGATTTTACTTGTATTTGCTGCAGTGTGACATTGAGAGACAGCTGCTGTTGTCAGTATAAATTCTTGTTTCTAATGCTCTATCCCCAAATCAGGAGCACTTCCTTTTGTTGTGTAAGAAGTATTTGTCTGAATGGAAAAGTATTTATTCTGTACAAACTTGATTTTAAAGCATCTTCATGGAAAAGGAGGAGGCAAATTGAACTACTTTTGTCTTCTGAGGTAGAAAATAGAATATAAATATGTCAGTTTACATACTTTTTCTATCTGGTTATTCACTTTTTCTCCCAAAACAGATACTTCATTCTATTTGAAGTGCCTTTGTTGTAACTTTGCTTCATGATAGCAGGAATGTAAGTCAATAAACAGAGACTATTAAAGACTTAGTATTCATTAGAGAGATTACAACATTGGAGTATATTTCTCTAAGCTGAAATCAACTATGCTAGTAATATACATGCATTTCTGCCAGGATAAACTGCTATCCAAGATCACAATTTCAAAGAAAATTATTGGTTCATAATTAGACAGTTGATATTTGGAGGTTTTAGTTGTTCAGTGGTTAGACCTTTGTGTCCTGTATGTTAAAATGCCCATGTACATTTGGTGTTGTGTGCCAGGGTGCGTTTGTCAACAAGAGATAGATTGCTTAAAAGATTGTTTGGCTTTAGGTGGTAAATTTCCAAGCATTCAGAAGAAGTGCTTGTTTTTAAATATCTGGGCTTCTTTGCCTTGGAATTTGCTGGAAGAATGAACCGCGCAATAACCACTGACCTGCTAGGAGTTGTATGTGAGGGCTTTACCTAAATGGCTGCGCTCCGAGCATATAAATGTGACCTTTCCACAATGGAGTATATGGAATTTCTAAGTGGATGATATTGTCTCTTTGCTTGCAAGCACTTCACAGTGCTTCATTTTTATTCAGTTTTCTGTGTTTACTATCATGGGAACTGTAGATAGTTAGAGAGGCTTCTTAGGCTTATCAACGAGAGATATCTGAAAGGTGGCGGAATTAGGTGACCCAAGAAGGTGATTAGACCTTTTTGCAGAAAATACCTGTAATTTATGGTGCAAAGTAAAGAAAAATTGCTTTTTTCTTCACTGTGTGTTTACAGAGTGTGTTTTTATTAGTCTTCCTTCAAAGGTATTTAAAGGCATGAGTCTGTGAGCAAAAAAACCAGGCTAGCTTCCCCCTATAAGAATAGATTCAAAGAAGAAACAAATCTTAATTGGACTTTGGAACTACTAATACAGGGCTGTGTCTTTTCCTGTTTGATGGGGGTGGTTTTTTGTATATGTAGGTTTTTGTTTGGTGCTTTATTTTTTTCCCCCCTTCATTTCCTAGGAAACAAGCCCAGAACTCAGGCAGACTTAAAAACTTAAAAGCAAAACAAAGTGTATGAAATGGTATAGAATATGACATTTTAGTTAATGCAAACCAAATAAAACCTATTTGCACTGCTCAGATGTGTCAATTGAATTTAAAGAAGAGAACAAACCTAAAGACATCTTGGACTTTGATTTGAATAGTATCTTAGTAACTGTTTGCACACTTTTACTCTCAATTTTTATCACATAAGGACAGGACTAATGGATTCCTATCAAGACCAATTATTAAGTGCTTGGTTTGTATAACTAAATATTCCTAGAAGGTGAGACTTGCTGTGTGCATTAATACTGAAGGCAAAGCAAAACTGTATTCTGGTACCATGCAACAGTTTTCTTTTGCTGCTGGGCAGAACTGAAGGTGAAACTTGCATTTTTTTGGGCATTGATGTAAGTGACATTTCACTTTGAGGGCCTGATCCAGCTTCTGTAATGGACTGACTGTAGCAGAGTGAAGACTCTTGGTCAGGCACAAGAAGCATGAACTGGTTGTGTACATGATTGTGATTAGATTTATTGCTAATATGGTGCCTAAACATTGTCAGTGCAGTATATAACACTATAAGAGTTAAAAGGATATAATATAGGGCAGGTTTAGCTGGAAATTTCCAGGTTTACAGCCTTTGGCCTTGCAGAATGAACAATTATGAAGCAACAAAGCACCTATGGAGCCACGTTAGGATTTTATTTCTGTATGTGATCAGATCTTTTGTGCTTTTCCTCACTTATCTAGAAGGGGGTGTTCCCTGTCTTCAGGGTGGACATAGCCTGAAGGCAGCCCTGCCAGAGGGAGGGATCCAGAGGGAAGCTGCCTGCAAACTCAGGAGCACAGTTTGCCCCACTGGCCCAGTCTGCAGCAGCATTTCACACCATTTTGAAGGCCAATGTGCACCAAAGTCAATTGAAATCCCTCCAAGCTCCCCATCTCTGGAATGCATTAATTATGTGAGCATCCAGACAGTTTCTCCTGCAAATCTCACCTATCTTTTGTCATAGATGCAGTCACATTGACATGAACTCCACTGAGAGCAGGAGTGAGCTGTGCCAGAGTGGTGTTCCTTGACAACTGTGGGAGTTGGATAGACATACTCTTTCAGTAGCACACTGTGAAAACCTGTCAGACCATCATATTCCCAGATAAGTGGCTTCTCAGAAATTTCAGGAATGTAATTAAAATTTACTAAGCATTTGTAGAACTTAGTTCAAGAAAGTAAATTTTGTTTGCAGATCACAGTTGAGACAAGATTTAGCGTGGAGTTGGTTTAACTCCAAGCAGGAAAATGAAGAGGTAGGTCAAAAGACTTAGGACCAAAACTCAGATTAAAACACTGGAAGTCAATGGTTTAGCTTAAGGATCATGGAAGGTAACATAATGAAAAGGTTGCACTGGGACAGGGAAGACATTTATCTCTCCTGCTGTCTAGTCTCTGATAATGTCTGGGGGGGAAAATGCAAATACTTGAAGGAGAGCATAAGGCTGTTGAGGCAAGTGCATAGTAATACTTCATTAGTTTCCCAGCCTCAAACCATTTATAATTTGGAAAATTACTGGGCTAGAAGAGTTTCTGTGCAGTTTTTTAACCCTCAATATATTTCTTTCATGAAGGTACCCAGACTGTTCTTGAACTTAGTAACTTGCAGCTTTCTGTGGCCAAGAATTGTACAGCTTTGTGACAAGCTTTGAGATGAACCAACTACTTTCAGGTTTTTCAGAATTTTTCACATAGTAATTTTAATTTGGAATGATTTAGCTCTTCTACTAGAAAAGGTGGTGGTCTCTGTAGACCTTTTCCCTCCATGTCATTCTTGTTTTAGTAGTTAGTTGCTGCACATCCATCTCTTTATCCAGAATAATAAGTCTGTACCTATCCATTCATAGAAGTCAGGTTGGAAGAATTTCAGGAGGTCTTCAAGTCTAACTCCATTCCTCTGTGTATAATCCATCCAGTTTTGCCAGGGCCTGTGTAGAGAGAGGATTACACTGCACTGTCCTTGAGATGCAAATTTGCTATGAGTTTATAGCATATTATAATTAAATGTTCTTCTATTTGGTTTTTTTTTTTTTGTTTTGTTTTTTCCTTGGACTTGTACCTTTCTTCATTAAAAAAAAAAAAATCAGCATCTTTAAATTGCAGGACATGTAGGAAGATATTTTATATACAATAAAATTTGGTTTGTGAGAAGAAGTCATGTATGTAAACTCTTTCCGGTTAAAATACTGCTACTTTTTGAAAATCTGAATGTGGAAAATACAATATATTTAACTTGAGAGCTCATTATATAAATGGGGTTCCATAAGAAAAGTTCCGTCTTTCCACTATTAATATTCATAATGATGACATAAGATTAAGAGACAAGGCCCTAATCTTAACACGATATTAAAGAAAGAAGTTGATGGAGGAAACATATTACAGAAAAACTCTTTCTTGATTACTTTTAAAACTGGGAGAAAGGGTAAAACTGCAGCATTTTGCAGTCAACAGCACAGCATCTGTCTAAACTGTGGAATTCATTATTCAGCCAAGGTTGTTTTTGTATGTTTTGTGAACAGCAACCTTACAACCAGAGCTGATAAAATCTGAAGTTGCATCCTAGGAAGCTGTGGCGTACATCTCTGATGCAGCCCTGTTATGGTGGAATATTGGTAGCAATGCATTTTGTTGGTGCATCTGATGATGCGGTTCATGAGCAGGCACCGAGAAGGACCCAAAGCTTCAGGCTATCAAAGGGAATAAACTAAACAAAGACACATTCTTCATCAAAGAATATGTAGAGCTGAGGCAGTACATCACACAGACTGTCATATCAGACTAAACATTCCCCTGGCTAAGGGCAAGCAAAGCTTTCATGTCAGGTGAGGTGTGACAACAACATAAAGCCCATTACACATTCATCCTTTCACACCACTTCTTGAAAGAGCAAAAAACACCTTTTCAATCTGTAGAATTCTGTCTGAATATTCTTCATCTTGGTCATTGCTGGGTATTGTCAAATGCTGTCTAACTTCATGCACCACATTTGGGCTTATCTTTAATGTCATACACACATCCCTCTGAATACTAACATGGTATCATTGGTGGCAGTGCTTAGATATGACTGCCCAGCTGCTGATCACCAGAAAAATAAGCAAAGGAACCCTGCCTACTGCGTTAGAAGTGGTGGTGAAACCTTAGCTTAATTATTGTTTCTAACTTTCCATCTTCGTGGAATTTGTGGCCAAGGGAATGAAGTCTAGAAAATTTCACTGACAAAATGTTAGAAAGCTTAGGACTTTATAAGGTTTGGAGAAATCTTGAAGACAATGGATTCTAGGATGCAAAGAAAGCAGAGGAGGTGAGGTGACAATTTTCAAGCAGGTTTGAATTAGCTGCAGTGACAGAATGAATTAAGTATTTTCCATATTCTCCTATGCATCAAGCTGATTGGCATATAACAAAGATGGGCTGTCATATGCTGGGAGAAGCCTTGAAGCACCTGGAAGGAAGGCTTGAGCAATCTATATCACTAGAGGTTTTAGAAAGAGATTGCAGAAACAGTTTAGAAGTATTGCAGAAACAGTATAGCTGCTGCTGCCTTGCTTTCAGTCATAAGGAGACTGAATCTGCTGCAATGCACAAGCCAATGTTGGTATTCAATGGAAAAACAACCTGAAGATAATGTGAAAATGAGCTATAGAAGAAGATTGACAGTCTTGAGAAAATGTACTAATGGGCTACTTTAATCTAACAGAAGCATCATAATAAGAACTAATGACTAGAAGCAGAAGATGCATAAACTCAAATTAAAAATAAGACAGATTTTTATGCTGAGAGTGATTAACCTTTGGAAAAAAACTGCCAAGGGGAACTGTGAATTGTGTATTTCCCGAAGATTTGAAATTAATACCAAATGTTCTTTCTGACAGTTAGGCTCCAGTTAGGCTTAGTAACAGTCCACAAATAGCCCAATCTTTTTTTTTTTTTTTTTTTTGCTTTCTTCGGAAGTGGAATTGATGAGTTTTTTTGCTTTGGGGAGTTGGTTTGTTTTGGTTTATTTTCAACATAGTAAAGTTTTATTTCTTCCACCTTGCTACAACCAGTGTAACACCTGCTGACCTTCCTTTTGGATTCCAATCATCAGTGCCTGTTTTAAATAGACAGTGTAACCAATGTGTCATGGAAAACAGTAGTTCAGAGTTTGGATGTGGGAGGCTCAAAATGAGATCATAAATTCTTTGTTATTCTGTTTACTGCAGTAAAATCTTAGTTATTCATATGCTACAGGAAAAATGGGCAAAATTTTTATTGGTGAAACACTGGAAACTGGGTTAGATGTGGCCTTAAAGATTGTGAATATATTAATTGATATACAACTACTACTACTAGCAGATGGTAATGGTGGGCTTATTTCTGTTTAGGAGTTTGTGCCTTGCCTGACTTGATTCTATTATTAATCAATTTCTTAAATAACATATAAGTAATAAAATGTGTATTTTTCTTCTTTTATGATATTTTGATTTTTATATTTAAAATTCACCTGTATATTGCACTATAAATTTTATGTTCAGTGTCATTATTCAGTGTTAAATCCAACATCCTGTGCAACATTAAATTCAGTGCTCTAACCCCAACTATAGCACACAGAGCACTGCAGTCAGCCTCATGGGATCATACACTCACATTACCAGGCTCTTGTAAACCCTTTGACTGTCTTTAAGTCTGTAGTCAAAATAACCAAGGTCTTTTTGCAGTTTTCCCGTGTCCTTTTGTATGCATAAGAATATAGCAGTATTTTTCAAGTATAAAAGTTTAGTAGAAGGAGAAAACCAAAAAGATTAGAGGGAGAAAAAAATCCATCTTCCCTTACTTGACATTTTGTTATTAGGAGAATTCAGCGACAAATAATTAGTATAGGATTCTTTGCCTGCTTAGACTGTTTATTTACTCCCTACTTAATATTTGTATATTAAGTAGTGTCTAACAGCACAACCAAAGCTTATTCTGCATACGATAAAAGCTACTCCCTGGCTCTGGAGTTACATAGTTTAAGTGTCAGCTTGTAATACCCTTGCTCATTTTGCACAGATATATACTTTGCAAATAGTCATTTTGAATAAAGCAATGTACTACTCAGAAGGAAGAAAGGATGCAAAATGTGGCCCTAAGGATAAGATTCATCTCCCTTAAATTAGCTATTCAAAGGGCAGTAAAACATTTCCTACTTGATCCCTTTTAATATTGATTCAGCTGTCTGGCCCAGACAGACACTTCCCTTGTATCTATAATGTACTGTACTTGGAGCAGTCAGGAGCTTCCCTTGGCAGTGACATTCCAGGCTCTTAGACTCTTGCTGTGATTCTTAGAGATCACATCCTTTCCCTGTGTTGACTTCTACAGTTGTCCACTTTTTGCTGTACCTGTCCCATCTTCCTTTGGTAGAGTTGAGACGGAGTGGAGATCCATTCTGAATTAGGTGAAGTGCCTGGAAGAGGTGAGAGGTCTGTAGGGCCAAAGCTGAAAGAAAAGCCGCATTCCAGAGACAGCAAGGAGACAGAGAAAGAAAAACAGAAATTACCGCAAGGTCGATCTGCCCCAGACCTAGGAATTCCTCTGATAAAGAAGAACTAGTGCTAAATGTCACGCGGAATGAATATGTATGAACTTATTGTGAAACTGTATGCATATGCATTTGGGAGGGGGATAAAAGACGACCTGAGGTCTTCAGAGGTACGCATGCCTTGTTGGGGGACTTGCGTCCGGCGCGTGTCGTAAAATAAACATACCGGGCTTTACAACTTTTATAAAGTTGTGAGGTTTCTTCTTTTCTCCGCAAAACAGAGTCATACAATCATTGAAGTTGGCAAAGGCGTTTAAGTCCAACACTTAACCCAGCACTGTCAAGCCCACCACTAAACCATGTCCCTCAGTGTAATATCCACGTGTCTTTTAAATACATCCAGGGATAGTGACTGTACTACTCCCCTGAGCAGCCTGTTCCTTTCTGGCTCTTTCAGACTCTTTCAGACTTTTGAACTATTCTATTCCCAGTAAAATATGAAATGAGGGCCAGGAAGAAGGAGAGTTGCAGGGAAGACAGTCTGACCAAGCTGAATTACATGTGCTTCTATCTCCTGGTGTGGTGTTTCAGGATCATATGGATGCAACACCTGATTTCTGTCCTTCTCACCTCATAATTTCAGACTTGGTACCTGAAATAGAGGTAGCTTGCATCTTATTGCAGAATAGAGTCTGAGGGAGCAGCGCAGCTATTTTGGAAAATTGTAGAGTTTGAAAGTGGGATGCCATCACTAAGAAATGGTGTTAGCATAAGTAAAAGCTTTTTATTATGGAATAGTGTGTGGGGAAGGAAAAAAGGGAAATGTGTCAGAGAAAACTGTTCCACAAAGACTTGTTCTTCTCTGTCCTTTATGAGAAAACTTCAGAGGAAGATGAACTCTAGAAACCATGTAAGAAACGATCAGCAACATTTCAAAACAAAAAATGTTTGGTTGTCCCCCTAAAAACTGGGAGAAATCCCATATTTATGTAGTTGTACAAGTATCTAATAGCTCAAGAGGTGCTCACATACCTCTTTGATCTGATGGGTGAAGTGTGAGCTTAACCATTGCTTCTGTTTCCACCTCTGTGTGAACCAATTGTTTAACCTTGAATAAGTGTCTTTCCCTCCTCCTGCTGCTGGTTTCCCTGTGCATAACACAAAGACCAAATATTGAGTCAATTAGCTTCTAAATTTTGGTGCATGAACATAACTAAATTGTACACTGTACTCAGAAACTAAAATAATTTGGAGGATGAGTTAATCAGCACTTCTTACTAACACCCATCTACTTGTGAAGTGCTCAGGCATTACGTCAACTACCGTATGTTTGGATTCATTATGCTGGAGTGGGCCCACATCTATCTCAAAGATAGATTATGAAATGCTTAGGCTATTCTCTGTCTCAGACCTTGGCTAGCAATCTGAGGCTATTATAAATCTGGGATTGTTATAAATCTCTGCTGTAATTTCTGTTATACCAAACTGGGAATTGAGTTTTTCTCCTGCATGCTTATGGTAATAGATTGCAGGTTACCAAAATTACCACTTATTGTATCCACCAAATGCAAGCCACCAACTGACAAAATTACCAATTACTCTAATGCAGGCAATTGTTTTCCTTCAGGTTTTAAGTCTTTTTTTTTTATGGGATTCTTAATTCTTCTAGATGTTGTTAGTATCCATCTAGCAAGCAAAACAAATAGATCTGTTAGTGCTTCCTCACTTTTAATGACTTTTTAAATAGGTGTTTCTTATTCATCATGAGTTCTCATGTGTTTTCTGATAAAGTTTAAATGGAGTTTTCTGCCTTGGAATAAATGTACCTGTAGAATAAATGTCTGTTTTCTGAAGGGTTTT
This sequence comes from Ammospiza caudacuta, assembly GCF_027887145.1. Lineage (NCBI taxonomy): Eukaryota > Metazoa > Chordata > Aves > Passeriformes > Passerellidae > Ammospiza > Ammospiza caudacuta. Next base: position 16,958,484 of record NC_080596.1, on the reverse strand, counting down.
GTTTGAACAGAGTATTTATGCAGAAGACCTTAAGAGAAAAAAACCACAAGGAGATGGAGGGGAATGGGCAAAATGTGGGGTCTAGATATAACTTATCATTAAGTAATATGTGTAGATATAACTTAATGCTTTTTTTCCCCTGTTTCTGCAACTGCATTCTGGCAGAAATACCATTCTATGACTCACAGATAACTTTTAGCAAGCTATTTATGTATTTGAAAAGGTTTGGTTTGTTGTGGGATTTGCCTCTTTTTTTTCCTTTTAGTTTTTTATTGGTGGGTGAATATTGTAGTCAGAAATCTTTCCCTCACAGCTATGTGCTTGTGGATAATTAGTTGTAGAACCTAATCCTCTATTTCTTATCCATGGCATAAAATGTTGGGATGATGCATCTGTGCCTTTCCAATGATACTGGTGCTTCTATTTGACCCATTTATTTGGGGAGGAGAACCAGCTCTGTTTTTCAGGGAAGGAGGAGAGAAGGCACTCCTTCTGTTATTTAGTTTTTCTCACTTGGTTTCCATGTTCTTTGAGACATCCCCAAAGGGTAGAAGTCCAGGAAGCTGGTAGAGAGACCAAGTTTTGGTTTTGCAAGCAGTGATAGGAAACTCTCTCACAGCAACTTAAAATTTGTGGAAGGTTTCTTCCTGAACATTTCATTTGGACAACAGTACTGTAGAATCACAAAATGGTTTAGGAGGGAAAACACCTTTGAGGTCATCAGGTCCAGCCATCAACCCAGCACTGCCAAGCTCACAATGAAGCCACATCTACACATCTTTTAAATGAGTTTCCATTCCTCCAGGAATGGTGACTCAAGCACTTGTGTGGGCAGCCTGTTCCAATGCCTAACCACCCTCTTGGTGAAATTTTTTTTCCTAATATTCAATCTAAACTTTATCTGGTGCAACCTGAAGCTATTTCCTGTTGATCTATTGCATCCTCTTGTCCTATCCCACTTCTCTGTTTAAATTGGTATTTTAGCAGTACAGGCTTGACATCTGCCCTGTGTGTGATTTGCAAGATGAAGTTTTCCAATATTGCTATAAGGCTGCTGGGGAGAAGCAGTGCTTTCTGGAGATCCACAAGGCAAACTCTTAAATATGTTTGTAAGGACTGTAATGAAGGCCCAATATATTGTTTCTCAAGAGCTAAAAGCAAAACTTTTCTGTAGCAAACCAAATATTGTTTTCCCCCAGAGTGAAATGCTGTGCCCTATCTGTATATGCCAGGTGACAGATTTTATCTGCTTGTTCTGTCCTTAAGGAATGTATAGACAAGTTGGTTTTTCTTGAAAAATCTGATAAAAAGCCTGTCTCTTCCTTTTCCATAGAATTTTAATTAAATATACTGCTCCCTTCTTGTGATAGGGTTTGCCAGAGGATAGCTGGTTTTGTTCCCTTGTGCAATATGGACAAATAACCTGTTGGGATAAGAGACACTTGAAGGACACTGAAATAGTCTGCAGGATCTTTTCACTGTTCATTTACAGGTTTTATTATTTTCCTATGACCTTTCTATTTAGGTGAATGAGTAAACATTATTTTTAAATGTGAAATGCTGCTGGTGTAGTACACTAGGTATTTTTTCTTAAGTTCTAGTTAACAAAAAGTTCACTAACATTTAGACATCATATCTTTGTTCTGAGCATAGCAAGTAAAGAGATAAAAACCAATCTCTTCCAATTTCCAATACTTAATGGAAATAAATTCTCTTCTTTTAAAGGTTCCATTCTGTTTCTAATATTTCTTTTGAAAGGAACACTATTTTATATCATACCACATGTTACCTTTTGTTCCCATCTTTTTCTGGCATATCCTAAATGCACAATTACATGAATCCATGATTGCTTGTTACACTTCAGTTCAGGGTTAAAAATTTTGTCTAGATAGAGTTCTTTACTAAGACAAGGTAGCTGAATATTTAGTCAAATATCAAGGGTTAAATCTGGCTGTTGATTTGAATTTCTGTAATCTGCCTTCCTCTCCACTTATTTCTACACTATTTTATGTAGTTCCATAAAATGTTTAGCAGTTGCTAGAAAAGTTTTTTCAGAAAAAAGGTCACTCAAATAAAGACACCAAATTACCAAATGCAGCTAGAAAAGGCTTAGCCATTTAAAAGGTCAGATTAAATAGGACACACTGTGGGGTAATTTACCCCCCAGCTGCTCAGCTTTTGTGAAAGTTGATGAAAGCGCAGAGGTGAAGGAGCTGTGTTTTAAGAAACAGTTTCTGAAGCAAAAGTTGATGAAGATTGATGTGTCTCCTGTCAAGTGCCCTTCAAAGATACCTATCCACTCAGAAGGTGAACATCTCTCTGTGCGATGCTCACAAAGCATTCTTTTCCAGCTCTCACATCTCATAAAGCAAACACCCTCAAGACAGAATTATAAAGGGACAAAGGTGGAAAGAACTTTAAGAACTGGCTCAGACTTTGGTGCATCTGCCCTTGAATTTTGTGTGATGCCTCTGAGTGTTGACAGATTGAATACTGTATTATGTGCTGCACATTGGCAACTGATAATGTGTTTTTATTAAATGCTGCAATTTTTTTCCAAATTCTCCTTTGAGAAAAGCAAAGTAATACTGTCATTTTTAGTGCATGTCAGTGAATGCTTTAGGAAGGTCCTGTTGTCAAAGAGCTGCCTTGTGTGCCTGTGGCAAATTATCTGTTTTAAGTCCATCTTTTCTCTTTTGAGTGAAAGGTTCAATGCTATGTGCTCACAACCATTCAGTTTTAGATATAATAGTTATCAGTTTTACAACTATTCTTTGCTTCAAAAACTGCTAGGTAATATTCTACATGCAATGAAAAGAGACTATATTTACGGGAATACAGGTGTAAGGTACAATCTTAGATATGTTGATCATGGAGAGCTAAAGGAAGGAAGAGGAGATAACAGGAGCCATCAAAGGTGTTTGTGTCTTGAATCTGGGAAAATTGAGAAAAAAATCTTTGTGAAAGTCTCTGGGGTTTTTTTAAAGGAATTTTGTCTTCCCCAGTTTACTTAAATGTTTTTGTAGAATGACTGGAAGCGTTCATGAGGGATTGGAGGTCAGTAGGATAGTCACGTACTCTATCTCAGTTATCATTTAGTTGCCATTAAGGACTGTCTTCTGTTGCTGTTGATGCTTTTGTGTCCAGAGCGCCTGTTATTCACACAAGAACTTTCACACTGTTATTCATCCAACTTTCACCTGGAGAGCTCTGTTTCAGACCATGTGTAAATCGCACTGGTAATCCTGAAACTGCACTGAGAAGGCATTGTTCTACAAACTAAATTTTTTTTGAGTTTACAGACCCTTAAATGGTATTGAATTTCCCTCTTTCAAAGGCTGTTTTTCTTGCAAAGCTGTTGGATCAATAGCAGAGTTAATAAGGAACTGGGATTGCTGCCCCCTCAGTTTGAAGAGCAGGGAGCTCAGCCATGTGCTGTCTGATGGAGATCTCAAAGTTCTCTCCTTGGTACAAGAAATTAACCTGCAGGATACAAGAAAAAGCCTCTTTTCTCTGATTTTAAGAATTATTTGAAACAGGTAAATAGAAAATATTTTTCCACAGTATGAAGCTTGTGTCTCACAAGCATCTAAATTCTGAGGGATCATTTTATTTGTCATGTTTAATTGTCCAATTGACTTTTATTCTGCGCTAGTCTTATTGTATAATAAATTCCGCAAAAACACTGAGAGCTTAGCTCCATACCTTTTCATGTGTTATGTTAAGATTAAATAAGACGTGCAGTTACTTGGATAGCGCTTTTGCCTTGAGTACTTTTAGCAGTTTTTAACATCTGTATTATTGAAATAGGTAGTTAACTTGAAATGATCTGGCAATGGTGACTGTTTATTCCACTGTTCTGTCCCATATTTTTGGGGATTCAGTTTGCTCTATCAGCTTTGATATTTAATTTTTGTCAAACTTGTTTTTTGGACAGAGCACATGGGTGTTATCTGTTTACAACTACCAACTCAGGGTTAAATCAGGAACTGATGGCTGTCATAGGAGGAAGGAATGTTCCAGCTGAATCACAATATACATTTTAGTGTCGTAAATGCTTTCTCTGACATGGTCAAGAATCCCACTTCTCAAAAAAATTGGTGCAGAACTCTCTAGTGCCTATAAAATTCACCTGTGTTGGGGCCCTATTCTTGATTCTGTTAATTCATAAACCATTAGAGTAGATTTTAATGGGATTGGTACTTCTCATTTAGGCTCTTCCATACCACTCAGAGTGCTCCTTTCAAAACAGATGGGAGGGCTACCTATATGTTCATAAATATTCTGTATACAGCATGCCTTTGAATATGAGGGGAAAAACTCTGACATGTTTCAGGGTCACTCTCCTGGATTTTCATCACACTAATGTGGTACACATTTATTTTTTTCTCATGAATTTGGACTGAATTCCAAAGATAAATAGAATTCTCGGGCCTGATTATTCTTGGATGAATATTTTTGCTTTAAAATGTACATTTTAAGCTATAGAGTGTACTTTGTTGAACACTACTTGGTGGCAATTTTGGAAAATATTTTTCTATACTTTTCATCCTTCTTTGTAAAGCACAAACAAAACCCAGTGTATTGTTGGTGACCATGTAGAAGATAGGTAGATGCAGGAGCCCTTGAAGTACAATCAGTACAATAAGTATTTGAAGCGATAGCTACAAGGGTTTCTTTGGATACAGGATTTCTTTATAATTTCCCCAATACATGGTTTTGTTCCTGTAGTGCTACACTAACACTTCACTGCAGCAGCATTCCAGTGGTAGTTACTTTATTTAAGTGTATTTCTAGTTTCAGTCTAGCTGGGTATAGATCAGTGAATCATTACAGCAGTTTTAGAAGGTAAGAGACTGCACTCATGTACAAATCTAAGCTTGTGTACTTTCTTTGACAAAACTAAGCAAAGCAGACTAGTTCTTTGTAAGGCTTATATCTAAAAAGTAAAACTCACTAAGACAAATCTGCTGCTAAAGATGTACTTTCCTGACCTTATGGTAAAAACTTCTAAATAAAATGCATCTTACTGATAGTGACTGTCTACCGAAAGGTATTCTTGATGTTTTCATCACTTCTAAAAATAGAAGAAAATAACCACTTTTCATTTAAATTCTCTAGTCATGGGAGACTTTCAGTGCCACCTTTGGAGTCTAATTGCTTACAGCTTCTTTTTGCAGTTTTAGTTGGATTTGTTATTCCCTATCACTGCATCTCAATGTAAATGAGCTGTGTGCAATTATACCTTCCCGGTGACAAAAGCCATTTCTGTACCTGGCAGCTTGTAAAAATTCAGAATGAAAAATTATCTAAATGGTAAACAGCATGAGTTTCTGACATTTCTACTGAGCCATGCTAAATGTACTTCTGTGTTTTACATTCAGTAATTAGTTGATTGTGCAGATAAGAGAAGGCAAAAGATGCAGTAAGTATGGATTTTGTTAGGGTATTTTTAGTCTTTGCTAAAATAATACTTTTATTTGGTTTGCTGCTTTTCTCTGTTTTCTTTTAAGGGTGTTTTTCTCACTGAAACACATGGTACACAATAGTTAGAGCATCTTATGCTCTATTGTGCTTGGCCCAATCCAAATCCAACCCAGTTTCCAGAACCTATGGCTTCTATTTTAAAGTAAAATCAGACACAAGCATGCACAAACTAGCCATTAGATTCCCTTGACACGACCTACCACATTTTCAACAAACCCACGCTGTTTATTGTTTTTAGCATGTTTACTCCCACATGTTCACATACTGCTGTCTTCACTCTATGCTTTTTACTCTCGCTGAAACACACTCGTGTGTCCTGCTTGCATGTATCAATCAGCACATCTTGCTCTTGCCAGTCCTGCATTACTCCTCCTCTCACCTGATTTCCTGAAGAACACTTTTATGCCAGTGTGACTTCTTCAGGTTACTGGTTTAAGGAGCAGCAGGCTCCCACCTGAAGACAAGAGTTCATCTTTCAGATTTGAGCTGTGCAGAGTCATGAACCAGCACAGAGCACAGGAGTGTGATGTCCAGCTCGTAAGGGGAAGGGAGCACCTAAGATTTGTAGATGCTTGTGGTTGAAAGGAATGACAAAATTCAGAGGGTCCACAAAAATTCACAAAGTTGTATCAGTAAATTCCACAGATGGCATGGAAGTTGGTATGTTGGTCCCTAACCTACTAAATGAGCACACCGCCACAGGCTTTGGATAAAGGGATGAGATGAAATGAAAGAAGGAAGGAGAGAAAGGTCACCATGCCTGGTTCCAGTGTTGGTCCAGCCAAAGGGATGCCCAGGGTTTCCAGGGCATGTGTCCAGCCTTGGTTGGGGGTACCTTTTTATAGACAAGTTTCTCACTTCTTATGCAAATTAGTTTTGTGCAGAATGCTCTTTCAGACCTTTCTGGAAATTACTCAGAAGGCTTTGGGCGTTTTGGGTGATCTTGATCTTCCCCTACGCTCCATGCCCTATTGTAAGCATCATTCCCGCTCTTGTGTTTTATTGTATTGTGCTTATCTCTAGGAACTAGAACAAGGATGTTTGGCCCAGAAAAGTGGTGCCCTCCTCCCACATGGCTCCCTGCTCCAGGCACACCTTGTTCTTTCCCATGGTGTGATACTACTACCAATTCTTGTCTGTTTATTGCCAGCAACCCTTGGTTGGGTGCACAGCCATCTAGCTGTCGTGTTTGAGACATGCACACTAGTCCCTTATCCTCTGTGATCCTACAGGGAGGGAGTGCTCAGAGATGAAAACTGGAACACACTTACTGGAAGCCTGAGCCGGGTGAGAAAAATGAGCTGAAGGCATTGGCAACACAATAGCAATGAAGTGCATTTTGAGTCACAAGATGCAATCAGCCCTTAGTTCTTATGTTGCAAACCACTTGCTCATTTTGTCCTCTTGCAATTGTTTAACATGCATTTATTAATTTATTTATTTGGTTTTTCTTTTTTATTTGGAGCATGCCAACTTAGAGAAAGGCATCCCAGTTTCTTTCTGAAAACTCAGACTCAAACTTTCTAATTTTCCTTGGTGCTTTACAGGAGTTGTGAATTCCTTCCAGACTAAAACCCCCTGTATCTGATTCACAGCTTCAACCTGCTTGAGTCTGAAAACCACCAGGCACAATAATTGTGGCTCAGTACATTAACTTACTAGGGTGTAATTCAACCTCTAGTACAGCTGAAATAGTATGTCTGATTTTAAATTTGTAACAGGTATTGATCTATGAGCAGCATTGGACTAAACTTTTAGCTAGAATGTGAGAAATGGGAAAGGCAGGAAAATTATTTTTGGATGCTTGAATCACTTCCAAATATTTTGTTTCCTGTCCAGGAATTATGGCCCCTTACTCTTCACTAATTTTAGTGGGGATAATGTTTTGCCTGTGAGACTGCTTCTAAAAGGTGAAAATTGCATCTGTGGATAGAATACCACCAATGGTTGAGGACAGACTATCTCTGCTCCTGTTCAGAGGTGAGGAAGTGTAGGGAGCAGGCACTTAGCTTATTCCAGTCCACCTCTTTGATTCCAGACAAATTGTAGAAAGCCTTTTCTAATTTTCCAGCTTCCTGACTGAGAGTAAATAGGTTGAAGAGGGAATGGAAAGCAGAAGAAAATCTCACTGCAGTCCCTGCTCGCAGAAGGAGGTAGGCAGGTCTTTGCACACATGAGAAGAAAATATTTCACTTCTGTCCCTCTTGGGCACACATGGAGTTAGAGAAAATGAGGAGTTCTAATTTTTCTCTGTTCATGGGACAGTTGGCATTGAAGCAGTAGTCCCAGCATCTTATGTGAAGCTGGGTAATCTTCTCACAATACAGAGCTAGTGTGTGATTAGACTGACACATCTAATAGGTTAGGAGCTATTGTTGGAGAGCAAAGGAAAAAGTGAATAAATTACCAGTTCTTGCTCATTAAGTGGACAGAATTTTTGCAGAGTTATTTTGTTTGTGCATTTCAAAATAACAAATGACTGTATATTATGGTCCCTTTATAGCCCATTTAGATGCATAATATATATTAATTTCCCCAAATAGAAGGAAAAAATCAAAGCAACAATTAGCTCCAGTGCTTGCAAAAGCATATGTTAGTTTCTGAAACTTCAAGACACTTGTTCTCATCAAAATACATTTTGAGAGAGAAAACACCAAATATAAATTAGAGATGTACTTTGTAGCAAAAGATCTGTAGAGATAAGTGAACGTGACAGAGGTATATGAAAAAAGCATTGACCATTTGGAAATAATAATAGGAAAAAAGGTGTTGCTAGGTAAGAATAGCATGTGGTACTGTTCTAAGTGCAAAAGAATATTTTTTGTGGCTGTCAATGCAGTGTATAATAACTACATAGAGTCATATAAATGCATGTTGTTCTCATGTATCAGAAAGTAAAAGAGAACATATTTATATGTCAAGTCCTAATCTTAAAAAGTTTTAGGATTCATCTCTGCTGACACAAGTAATTTTTATATTTTGAGACTCTTTTCTTTTTAGTATACCTGTCAAGCTAATACTTCTGTTTCTTGTTTATTCCCCCTGTTTCTTTGTACTAATCATGGAAACAAGAGCCTACTTGTGATAATGGGCTGGTATGTGGATCGGTGGTGTCACCATGAAAGGGTGACATTGAAGTTAAAAGAAGCTACTAACGAGGGTCTCAGGGGAAGTGGAGCTAATTAGTCAAGTTAAAAAGGGATAATTCATTGCAGCCTTTGTCTTAGAAACACATTTCAAAGTTTCATTTCCATTTCAAAGTTGCAGACTGTAACTTGCAGAGTTATCATGATACATTTAGCTGGAGAAATAACAATCTGGTTCTTTCTGGTTGGCAGCTGAACAAGATTCCTAATGGCATGTGAGTCCCAGGTCATCACCCTTTAAAAAAACCTACAAGACCACATTTCAGGCTGATCCCTCTCAGTTATTTTGACCATGTTTTCTCTATTTTCTGTTTTTTTCTTTTTTAGTTATCTTAAAAACCATTAAAGTAATATGCATATGCATGAAAACCCAAAATTTTCTACCTTTGAAAAATATGTCAGTTTAAGTTCTGCACAAGATTGTGCACAGTAGCTTGGTTGTGTCCATATTCTAAAGAATATAGAAGGTATGTGAGCTATCAAAAGCTCACATAGAAACTCAAAAGCTTCTAGCCATCTTTACTGAGGTGGTGAGCGTTGTGCAACTGACGTAACTGAGGTTTTCTTTTATATCCCTCTAATCAGAACCAAAGTTTTTTAATGGTTTTACTTAGAATAGTTATCTCTGTATCATTGCTTTTGAGATAAGTCATTTTAGGATATAAGGAAAATAATGAAGTATTACTTCCTTATTTCTAAACAAAGCAAGTATTTTAAACTTTTCCAGCAATTATATCTGTGAGACAATGTAACTTTTAATAAGCAGTGGTTTATAATCTGTCAAGTGAATGCTTCAGCGATCATACATTTAATTGGAATGTGCCAAAAATCTTGCTTCCAGAAGAAAATCATGCTAATCTGATCCTGTTGTCATGAGCTAAAAATTATATGGTTAGGGAAAGTTTCTAGCTGGCAGGAAATGATCGAGTGAAGATTCCATACATGATGTTAACTTTGCCTCTTGCACGTGATGTCAGGATGCAAATGTTTTCTCAAATCATGTCTATGGAAGCATAGAGCTATTTCTGATACAGACACTCATCTTCAAATAAAGTGATAAACTGCACTTCATGGCAACACAGGGTCTGCATATTGTTAGTGGTATAAAAGCTCAGCGAGGCATTTCTATTCAACAAGCACAAAGTTTATTATAACAATGTAAAATATGACAGAGAAACTTCTGACACATGATACCTGAATCTGCACTTCAGCTGGCTTTGCAATTTGAAAGGCATTTGGGAATACTGGTATTTTGAAAGCTGAAGACAAGTTATCCTAATGATTACTGACTAAATTGGAAATATATATTCTAGCCAGTGGTTTGCTTACCATATTATACTGTCCATAAGGGTTTACTGGAGAAGTACAAGGAAACACCAAAAGCGGAAAAGAATGAAAATAAATGCTGAATTATTATGTAGGAAGCTTAATAATGTACCTTAAGTATTTCTGTTACTGACAGAGAAGAAAAGTAAAAATAAGATTTCTCCATGTGCAGGTGTACAGAATAAAATAATTTCTCAAGAAAGGGAGAATTTAAAAATACAGTAAATGAACTGACTTAATATGGAATATATTTTATCACCTATAACCTGCACAAAACTAATTTACTAGTGTTTTGAATGCAAATATTAATGAAATGCAAATTATAATATTAATAAAATAATTAAAATATTATTGTATGAGTACACATGACTCTTAAGTTTAAACACTTGATTGTAGAAATAGATGAGAAAATCTAGAAACGACAAACCTCACTGGACTGCACACATGGTAGCCTTTAGAAACAGTGATTTGAGTGTCTCTGATGCAATTCTAATTCTATGTAAGGTGATCTGGAAAGAGTCCTCCAAGGGAAGCAAATCCTGTAGAAGGAAAGATGTAGTGCTCTTTCTCTGACACACATGTACTCAGCAACTTGAAAAGGGTATAGATGGAAAAGCAGATTCTGATTTGGTGGGTAGAATTATTTCCTACTGAAGCTGCAACTTCAGTAACAATGCAGGGATTTCATATACAGAATTTTCCAGAAAACATGAATAACCTTTCAGTTTGATTTTCAGAGCTTTGTAATGTCTTTCTAGGCACTCTGTGACATATAGAAATAAACACACAGCTATTGTTTATTCAGCTAGCAGGGCAGTACACTCAACAGCTAACCACCTCCTTTTCTTAGTACTGCTTCTAAAAAAATACTGAGTGAAAGAAATAATTAGGAATAATTTTGTTTGTGGAACGCTTACATTGATAACATCGGACAACAACCTGGCCACAAAATTCAATATTAACAAATTTCCTTGCTTGACATGAGGGTTGCTGTCCTCCCTCTTTGCATTTTAGAGAAGCACTAACTCCATTTTCTTTGTGTAGAGAGGAATATTACAAAGACACAATGTTGGCTTAGGCTTTCTTCAGTTTAAGCTTTTAAGCATTTACATTGATGGGAGACAGGGTGATTCTTGACCTTTTGAAGTAATTTTGCTTTGGCCATTACTCATTTGCCAACCTCATTTGAAAAGCACCTCAGAATCATCCTTAAGGCAAGAACTTCACTTATGTAATTATTTTACTATTCAAAGGGAAAAAAGAAATGTCCAGTTGGTAGTAGATTCTGATGTGTATTTTCCCCTCATTCCAGTGGAATCTTAATTATGCAATTATGTCAGTCAGTCTTTTATGTCAGCAGACAGTCTTTTTCTCAAAAGACTATTTATTCTATTATGTAAGTCTGTGAAGTAATCTTTGCTCCATTATGACCAGCAAAACCCTGTGGCATTGTGACTTCATTTTGTCTAATTCCCTTGTGAGAAAAATTCCCTCTGCGGAAGTCCTGCAGAGAGCTTTTCTCACCATCCTTGTAGAATAGTGGAGTTACCAGTGCAGGAACAAATTTGTGTGGTGTATTTTGTCCTCATTTCTCCTTTTTGTGTGGAAGTTTGTGTGCGTGGTGTCTATTTCTTGAGTGTTTTGTTTTTGTTTTTGAAACAGTGAAAGGCAGCATGTAACATGGTGTATCATTGAGTGGGTAGCTAATAATCTCTTTTAAATTATGTCAGTTTTGTGTCTAAAATGCTTTTCAAATAAGGTGTTTGAACAGAAGCTCTCTGTAAGGTTGTGGTTTAACCCCAGCTGGCAGCCAAGTGAGTGGGCAGCTGCTCCCTCACTCCCACCCTCCTGGTGGGGAGGGAAATCAAGCAGCAAAAAAAAATGTCAAACTCGGTGGTTGAGATAAGAACAGTTAATTAATTGAAATAAAAAAAAATGCTAATAATACTAATGATAATTTTAGTGAGAAGGAGATAGAGTAATAAAACCCAAGAGAAACAAGCAGTGCTCACTCCAGTTCTTGCTCCCTGCTCACTCATGCACAGTCCATGCTCCAGCAGTGATCAATGGTTCCAACCAACTCACCTTGCTTTATACACTGACTATGGTGTTCTGTGGTATGGAATATCCCTTTGGCCAGTTTGGATCAGCTGTCCTGGCCATGCTCCTTCACAGATTCTTTGTGTACCAGCTCACTGCCAGAGCACAGGAAACTAAAAAATCCTTATTTTAGTACTAAGCAATAACCAAAACATCAATGTGTTATCAATTATTTTTTTTCATGCTAAATCCAAAACCCAGTGCTGTATGAGGAACAAGGAAGAAAATAAATATTCCAGTCAAAATTGCCTGGGAGGGGTTTGTAACAAGGTGGTCTTTAAGGCGCCTTTCAACCCAAGTCATTCTATGAAAACTAGGACATGTAGTTAAAAGGAAGATTCTCATGTCCTTGCTTGTGTAAGTCAGAGGGCTCAGATTTTCCCAAGCTTATGCAGAATTCTATCTGCCAGAATCAACAGTGCCATTAGCCCAATTAACAGGGCAGAAAACAGGAAATGTCGTTGTTAAACATTGTTTTCTAGAAAAATGATATTCAGAACAATCTCTTAAAGCTGAAAATATTACAATTATTTGCACTTAAAATATTAATAAGTTTCCCTCCCTCACTTAAAAAAAGAATGAGCCACATAAAGACTTGCTAAGAAAATTTCTCAAACTGCATGAAAATGCCTACATTTTCTTTTTTCTCCCCTTTAAGTTCTGGGTCATTCAGCCCTATCAGCTGTAGCCAAAACATTTAATTAACTAGACCATCATCACAGTTTGAGTGGACTTGAGTAGAGCTGCTCTACAACAATGTTCTATGTCAGACATGAGACCCCATTTTCTTATGCAGTGAAGATAATGCCAGATAGCCCACTGTTTCAAGAAGCATAGTAGATATTGGTTTCTTCTCTTTATTGATGGACTGCAAACTAAAAACAGATTCCATGTTCCACATGGGGATGGTTAAAAGTAGAGACCACATTTCTTATGTTTAGAGATCACCTTTCTCTCACATTGACCTGTATCTGTTCTCCTATGTAGAGCAGGACATAGGAATTGCTTTTAACTTCAATGCAGGTAGAGAGAAATGTGTTTCTTTGAAACAGAAATGCTACATCTCTATGGTCTGTTGTTCCAGCTCAGTAGAATATTTTATCTATTAATGCTGATAAAATGAGGGATGTGTTTCTTCAGAAAAAACAGTTTGGAGACTGCCTTCTCCTGTTCACTCATCTAAAGCTTAAGTAACATTTAAAATCTAGAGGAAAAAGTAAGCCATTAGCCTAGTTTTGAGAGCCAGATTGGGGCAAATGATCTCCAGAGGTCCTTTCCAACCTAAACTACTCTGATAAGTCACCAAACAGACAAAGCAAGCAACAGTTTAAGTACAGTCTTTATACTGAAGTCAGCAGTGTATTATCAGAAACACCTTTTTTAGGCTTTTTTTCATATCTATTCTAAGTTGAACTCTAGCAAATCTTTATTGAATACTCATCTTAAAGTCCATAAGGTTTAGACCTGTTTAGGCTTGTAGCAAATCCCAGAAACAACCAGACTCTTCATAAATCGTTTCTACAGAGTAGCTGAAAATTACCCATTCCAGAAGCAAAAAGAATTTTCCTGCATTTTTTGTTGCACAAGTCTGGATGTTGTACATGAGGACAGAAACCCTATCTCACTTTAGATTGTTGGATGGGAATATCAGCTGCATTGTTGGGTCTTCTGTTGGAAGTCATTGCCTATCCTTTCTCTCCACTTTACTCAAAATTTCAGCCTTCTGAGTACTTTGTTTGGGCTTTTCATGACAGGTGTTGTTAGCTGTGCTGAGTAAGATACAAGCTACACTTCAGACCATCCTACACAGGACTGAGGTAAAGCATGCTCAGCAATAGGAATGGCTGATCCAGTATTTTGGGGCTACCCGAAGACAGACATGTTAATTGAATTCAAGTACCGCTGTTTGAAGTTTATTAAACTTCTGTTCAGGGTGTAGTGGAAATTTTTGATCACTTTTACTACCTGTTTGAGCTCAGTGGTTGCATTCAGGTCCATCTGGAAACTGAGCTTGGGTGACTGTTCCCTTCTGCTATGACTTTTAATCTTATGATCACAGTGAACGTTTTCGACTGGTTCACTACTCTCCAGCAAAGTTGGAGAGAGATGTGTTTTGACTGAACTTTCTTCCTGGCTGTCAAAAGCTGTTGGAGTCAAGGTTTGCAGAATGCTGCAGTTCATCCCCCACCCCAAAATTACATTTAAAACTAATTGATCAAAATAGCAGTGAGAATCTGTTTTGCTGGAGTCTCACAGCGCTTGCAGCATGGCGTGAACTCACACATGCAGTGCAGATGAGCTCTGTGGCAAACAGGTTTGCTGTGTGCATAGGAATGCCATGCCAGGTGACATTGCTTTGTATGAAGATCTGCTACATATTTATATTGGAAGGAGAAGAGAGTTGGAAGATTTTAAAATCTAGAAACAATCTTGAATATTAGAATAATTCTTAACTGCTATTACCTGGTTGATATTGTTATGGTGTTAAGGATGTCAGGAAGATGTTTGCCAGCTCTGCCTTTCTCATGGGTGTTGAGTGATTTTGGGGACAAAGATGCAGTGCACCAGCTGAAGTCTGCTGGGCAGGTCTGGAGAGTGCTTGCAGAGACACAGGAGCCTACACGTTAAAAAAGAAATTGATTTTTTGTGGTTGTCTAGTGCTATGTAGAAAAACTTACTGGATGTGAAAACTGCAAGTGCAGTTGTGCCATGAACATAGCTGTAATATAACCCAACACCACGCCTGTAGCCTGAAATCCAGAAGGGCAGGACTGTATTATCTGTAACGCAATCTGTGTGAAGGAGAGCAGGATGCATATTCTAGACTACATTTTTGCCATTGAGTTATTGCTGGATGCTCCTTAGGATGGAAAAGAGACAGGAGGGAAAACTGTGTGGGAATGAGAGTTCAAAGGGGACACAACAGGTGTTGTGGATTTTGTTCAGTTGTTTAAAATCACAAAGTTTTGGGGTTACCCTTTCCTGCAAATAATGACTGCCTTCATAGAACCATAGAATACTTTAGGCCAGAAGGGACCTTCAAAGGTCAAGGAGTCCAAGCCCCTGTAATGAGCTGGGACATCAACTCTATCAGGTTGTTCAGAGCCCCATGCATTGCTGTTAATCAGCTTCCAAAGGAATAATGTGGTGTGCAGACAATCACACAACTTGGCAAATTCCTGTTCACAGAAGTACTTGAGCACGTTTCACAGACTCCTCAGAAATCCACCTTAGCAACTCTGCAGCTTCCCTCATGCTTTGGGAATTCAGGGCTACAAAGGTCATTCCACCCAGTATTTTTGGTGATAACTCGGTGCACATCCTGTGAGAAAGACAGTAGTGGAAAGATGAAAGCTCGCCATTGTATGGATTTCTTTCAGGATACTGCACATGCATGTCCATGTAGTTTTCATGTTCCTCAGTCTGAATATGTGCATTCTTTTCTCTCCAGAGGAAAAGAGAAAGATGCTATTCAGCCCTCTCCATTCATTGCTTTATATATGTGGCTGAAAAGTAAAATATTCAAATCTTTCCTAAGTTACAAGATGATGAATTTCAAGTAGGATCCTACTCCCTGGAAGGCTATGCAGTCATTCATGGGGTGAAACAGCTTTTGAATTTAATGGGTGCTTTTTTTGCATGATGCTATCAAATGTTACCATGAAAATGACTATAATTCCCTGGCAGATCCCTTCTTTTGATTTCACAGCTCTATAATAGGTGAGCCACCCCAGAGATGTGCTTTTTAGTTGCAGGACAAATGGCATTGCTCTAATTGCAGGGATCCTGTTTTGTATAAACACTAACACGTTTATTGAGGCAGGGGTTTCTGTCTCCGGCCTTGACGTGTCAGTTGAATGCCTCAAATGCAAATAATCAGTAATAATACTGAAAGCAGAATTTGCTTCAAGTTTTTCAGGATCACAATGTTTTTTTAAGATACATGCACAAGAAAACAAAAGGCCTCGATTTGAGAACGCTGAGGCATCCTTTTAGCAAGGTCTACCCTAAGTGTCAGACAGTGTCTCTCTTGATGCAGCACAGTCCATGAGGTCTTTGGTACAGCTGAAGAAAAATAGAATAATGTCAAGAAGGGATTTGCTGTATAGGATTAGTAGCAGATCTTGAAAGACTGACATAAAATCAATCATGAGAGCCACCAAGAAATTGAAGTCACGTGCTCTCCTGACATTTTAGAATTCCATGTTGATGGATGGTGCATACTCTGTGATAAGAGACTCCTTCAGCTTTGGAGTAAAACATTGGGTTCACATTCTGCTGCTAGACCACACCTTGAAGCATGCAACATACCTGCAAGAATAAAAGGAAGTTTATAGGGGTTTTTTTTAAATGGTCCAGTGATTTAGGAGTGCAAATCAAGTGAAAATCCTTATCTCTGCGACAAGTACAAAATTATATATATGAAAATACCAGTAGATTGCATAAAGAGTAGAACCCAGGTTTTTTTTTTCCTCATTGTTTCCCACTACACTGGTATTAAGCAGAATCTGTTACTGAAATGCAGGGAGCAAAAAAGTCTTCAAATACCTCTTCAAAAACCATGAAAATAAATCAAAGCTATTGAATCTGCTGGCCTATCATTGCATTGTTTAAAGATATAACTGCTGGATGAACTGGTGTCATCTTCTGAGTACTGTAAATAAAGTCCTACAGGCATTTTCATGTTAAGTTGATACAGTGAGGTCTTCTTGGGAGATGGGAAAGATATCAGAAGTCTGTCTTTTTAAATTGTCACTCCAAGTAATATGGGCCATTCCCAGACTTCTTTTGTAGGATTCTGCATTCATTATATTCCACTTGTTTTGTTGTTTTTTTTTTATTCTCCCTTTTTAATGTATACTTGTTTGTAACATAAAATCTGTCTTGCAGCCCTGCAAGCAGATCTAATATTTAACAGTCAGACTGACTTCTTTCCTTTTCATGTATTGTCTGTAGCACAGAAAGCCTGCAGGCCTGTCGCTTCCCCTAACTTTTCCTGAGCAACTCAAATCTTTTTGGATTATTCCCCTGAGCTGCAGATCCAAAGCCACTTAAGACTAATAGGTGTGTACATGTGTAACTGAGTGAATGACCTGGAGCCAGAGAGGGCTTTGCACGTGTAGCTGTGGGTCTGCAGTCCCTCTGATGGCTGTGTTAGTAGGTTTCATAGAAGAAGCTGATAAAAAGGAGCATCTGATCCTAGAAGTTCACAGTGTCAATGTTTTTATAGAGAATAAATATTTTACAGAGAAGTCAGAGGAAAAACCCTACCCATGGAATTCCCAGCGTTGTTGCCACCAAGATGTTTTCACAACAAACACACATAAGATCAGACTCTGTTGCTGTTCCTGAAAGATCTGTGACAAAGGGATTGGCAAGATCTGAAATTTTCTAATTTCTGTGAACAGAAATTCTCCATAAATGGAAATTTCACTGTCAGAGGAAGTAAAACCAAGAATAATGAAAGAATTTTTTTCTACACCTTTTGTGTCCTAGCATTTACAGCAAAGCCTTACTGGATAGCCTCTTGATTGAGGCATTGACCAAATAGTTTAACACAGCATCAGTAGACCTAACTGTTTATGCCTCACATGAGCAGGGATTTTACTGTTTGGATTGAGTTAAGTAGTAGGCTGAAATACTACTTTGTAACACAAAGTAAATATACCAGAAATCTGAGATTCAAGGCACTGAGATCTGTCTGTTTACGAATGCAAACCTTACCCCTTTAATGTGAGTTGCAGAACTGATTGTGTCTGTACTGCCTAAAGCTGGTTGTGCAGGTAATCCTCGTGGCAGGGGGTGTCTTTCAATGGGCTCTTCCTATATACCCTGCTCTAAAGTGGAAAAATTGCAGAAAATTTTTGGAATACTCATTTTTACCGTTTTTATGAATGTGGTCAGGTTAGTTTATGTGCCCATTTCTTTGATTTTCCCTGGAAAAGTTTATGTTTCATAGGAATAGTGGTTTTGCTTGGGAATTTGCTGTCCTTGTTGTCGTTTCTGATGTGAAATAAATGCAGAGTGCTGGAGACACCTTGAAAATATTTGGTCATATTCTAACTTTGAATTTGTACTACTAGGTGAATGCTGTGTTATTTCCAAAACCATCAAGCGTGGGTGACCATCCCTTAAAAAGTGATCTAAACCTTGAACTGCTTGTAATGGTCACTGCCTACTCTGAAAGTTCAACATTATGTACACATATGCAGTGTGAGGAAGGAGAAAAGCTATTCATATTGCAGAGAAAAAAATAACTTGGGGGTGCTGATGGATAAGAGGCTGGACATGACCCAGCAGGGGAGGGAGGGGATTCTGCCCCTCTGCTCTGCTCAGACCCCACCTGCAGGGCTGCACCAGCTCTGGGGTCCCAGCACAGGAAGGACATGGACTGGGATTGGGTCCAGAGGAGGGCTGCCAAGATGATCAGAGGGATGGAGCATCTCTCATTTGAGGAAAGGCTGGGAGAATTCAGATTGTTTGGCCTGGAGAAGAAGAGGCTTCAGGGTAACCTATTTGTGGCCTTCCAGTACCTGAAGGGAGCCTACAAGAAACTTGGAGAGACACTTTTTACAAGACCATGTAGTGACAGAGCAAGGGGGAATGGCTTCAAATTGAAAGAGAGTAGTTTTAGAATGGAGAACAGAAAAAAGTTTGTTGCAGTGCTCCTGGTGAGGCACTGTAGCAGGTTGCCCAGAGGAGTTGTGAATGTCCCAACCCTGGAAGTGTTTAAGGCCAGGTTGGATGGGTTTTGAGCAGCCTGGTCTAGTGGAAGGTGTCCCTGCCCATGTCAGGGGGGCTGGAACTAGGAATCTTTAAGGTCCCTTCCAAGCCATTCAATGGTTCTATGATTCCATGATCAGTGAAATGAAATCCAGATTCCCTCACTGCTGCAATAATAAATGTACCACGTTATATACACTTGTGCTCATTGAGTGGAACTTGTGTTATCTGAGTTCAGAATCAGTAGGTTTAACAGTTCCTTCCCAGAAATCTCCAGTGAATTTTAGAATGGCAAAGACAAAACATATTTTTGTAATGCATCTTCAAATAGACTTTTTAAAGCCTTTTATGTAATATAAGAATTTGGATGTTGAAATTCAATTTTGCACATTTAGTCCATGAGTACATTTTAGCCTTGGTTATCTTCAAATATGCAAAAGCTAGCACTGTCCTGCAATTCTCAAAAAAGCAAAGCATTTTTTTTAATCTTGAAGAATACTGGGGGACAATTTAAAAATTAACATAGCTACACAGAAGAAGAGCCAATAGGGGACATCTGAGGATTAGAAAAAGGAAACTTTACTAAAAGGAATGAACAAGTACTAAATTGGTGAAGCTATCTGAACTCTTGTGAATGCTGCTTAGCTTTCTTGAACCATCTGTGGGACATTTGGGAGAGGCTACAAAGAAAGATTTCAGACAAAAACCCAAGATGAGCTTGGGCCCTATGTACAGGAAGGAAAACTGCTTGGACAGGTTTGGGATATGTTAGAGAAGTACTGCCTTTCAAAAGCAAGAGTCTGCTTTGCTTCCTAGCAAGACACCCACAACCCAGAGGACCTCATGGACCTACAATAAATGACTCTGTGTTAGCACTTTTGGTTATTCAGCTCTGTCAAAAAAATCAGGTATTTTCTAAATTCTGTGGGGCAGTCAAGGAAGAAATTCCTTTGCTGGTGAATATGTTTTAAGTGTTGACTGACTGTGGCAACTTGAGATTCTTTAATAAGGTGTGGAAATAATATTTGGAAAGAGCACAAAGTTTAGGCAAACACCTTTCTGAGACTAAGTGAATGGCAGATGAGGAGGAGTGAACTTTCAAGATATATATTAGAAAATGGAAGGCAAAACCACATGATTGAATTACTAAAGAAATTTTATGCACTTAAGGAACAGCACAAATTGACAGCTTTGAGTGAAATGAATACATCAGCTGAAAGAAATTCAGATGTCTGAAAGAGAACAAATGATGTGGAAACAGTCTGATGTATCTAGATGAGTTATTAAAATATCAGCAGAGTATTACATTAGAAAAATATGAATCCTTATAATTGTCAGGGTAACAAACCTACTTATCAGTATTCTTGGTAATCAAAGTAGTGTTGTTGGTCTAAAAGATGAACATAAAGGATTTCTAAAAATTAAGCTATTAGACCCTAATGAGCAGATTGAATTTTTGATAAGGGATAATCAATGCATACTTATCATTAAATTTGTAAGGGAATAATAAATTGATACGTAATTATCTCTTTGATTGTTTTCATCAAATAGTTTGCTCTTTTTCCCATCTGTCTCTTTAAAATTATTTCCAAGATTTGCAGAACTGTGATTCATCCATGCTCTTGATGATAGTTTGCTGTTGACCAGAGTATTTTTGTGTTTTAGCCAAAATTATAAGCACTGAGGTAAGTATAAGTTTAACTCAGCAAATTTTAGTCTAATGAGAGGAGAAACCTTCAGTAATATTTCTGGGCTGAGAGAGAGAGATACTAGGAGCAGAAGTCATACTTTTTCTAAATGTTGTTTGATTGATATTATACATTTATTTCAGCATGATCACTAAATTCCATGCTATGAAAGAGCAGCTGAGAGAAGATCATTCTTTCAAAGAAATTAAATACTTAAGGGGGTATCCCATCACCTTTCAGTATAGGCAATGGTCTTGATTTTGATCAAGTTGGCTTTTTTATCTACCATCATTCTATTCTTGGTTAATGAAAATAGTTAATAGGTGTTCTAAGGAATAATTTAAGACTAATTTTTCTAGTAATTAATGCAAATTTTAAGCGAAATTTTTAGCCTTGTCTTGCACGATGGACCACTTTAATACATTTCATACAGTGAAAAGAAAGCAGACTTCAAAGCAGATGTGATTGCTGAAATATGAGTGCAGATATGTATTTTTATATAGAGATGTAGTATGTGTATCCTTGTGCTGAAATTTAAAAAGTTTAAGGTCTTTAAAAGTTAAAATTTAAAATTTTCTTATTGACTCATGATGAATTAAAGTTCCCACTCTATCTGAGATTTTTCTATATTTTTTCTTTACTTTTCTTAACTTTCTATTTTGGGGGAGTAGGTAAGATATGCAATAAAACTAATATTTACATGTCTTATTAAAAGTAAAGAGAAGTTAATGAAATGTTGAGAGGAAGGAGTTCATTGTGGTATGCTGTAGCTTTGCCCTCCTGTCTTTTTTGGTAACTTCTTTAGGTCAAGCTGATATAAGCACATATTTGACTTTTGGCAGCTTTGTTTGAGAGGTCCTGATGAAGCCTCAAAATTATTGCATCTTTCAAGGAACTTGCAGATTTTTCCCTATAAAGAAATGGACTTTGCTTGGCTGCCTAGTCAGTGTAACATTTTGTCATATGAATATTAATGGCATCAAACATGGAAAGAGAATATTAATACAATTTTAGGAAGAACTGAAAGCCACATCAATGTACACAGAACTGACCCAGGTACATTTCAAATCAGTAGCAAATCATGTCTGTATTTTATACTGTATATGAAAGCAATGCAGGTGAAGTTATCTTCATGTCAGAAGTGTTGTAAGGTTCAGTACAGTGCTCTAAACTGAGATAGTTTTGTTCTATCACAAATCCTCTCCCAAATATGCAGTATCAGTAGACATATAAATTTAAAGTCCAAGTCCCTATAAATTATGACTTTGAGGTAAATATATGTGGATATTTGCTTATCAACTGTGGGCACTTTTTTCCGTCCTTTTTAACTCTGTTCCACAATCAAATTATGAGACATTACATACTTGGAAAGGAAATAATCTTGGAAAGGAAAAAATACGTACATACGTAAATATATTTGAAGTTTACAGGGAACACTCAACCAAGTAGCTTACCTTGTCTTTTACATCCCTGTTCTGTCTGTTGTGTGCTGTTGTGATAAAAAGATGGCCCTGTTGTAAATTGCAAGGAAATGTATTTTGTAGAGTCAGTTTTCACCTACATTATGTGAAACTCTGAGACAGTGTGGACTGGAGATGTCCATCAGAAATCCTCAAGCAGTATGTTTACCAGAAAACTGGAGAGTTAGAGGTCTCCTGTCTGATGGTTTGCTATCAAAAATGTTGCTAACTGGATGAGATGTTTTGGAAGCATGCCTCCTTCCCTTATTTGAGGCCAAGTTGCATATTTTGGAAATGTGTGTGGAGATTCAGTTGCATGAGGATGCTTATGCAGAATGTAATTTTGGTTAAAAATCAAGCATCCAAAAATTTCCCGAGAACTATTATTCATCATTAACACTTAGTTTTTATTAATAGTTTTCAATTTTTCTCTTTTTTTATAGCAGATTATTAACTCTGCCAATGGCATAGTTTTCAGATTTTTCTCTCTAAAGATTTTTCCAACTGACTTCTACCAAGGAGTGGAAATTGTACAAACAGCCAAGAGCAGTGGGGAGTGTTACTTGTTGCTAAATACTGACCCTGTTTCTCTGTCTCCCTGGCAATTTCCCACACATAAAGCATTCTCGTCCCTCCTCTAGATGTACTAAAAGGAGCTGAAACAAAGGTTAGTCACTTTGATATTAGGCTGGAGTTCAGGGAGGAGTCTCTGTGTTATAGACTGGCTTTCCTTTTAATGGTTATAACCTGCTGGGAATGCATCAGGTTGGGGATTGGCTCTTCTACTTGACTTTTACTGCAAACTCTTATAAAGACCAACTGAAAATACCATTGATGCTTTCATCTATACTCTTTCATTTTTACTTTTTGAATGTCTTGTTTTGTTTGGGTTTTTTTAAACCAAGAATGGTGCACATCTTTGTCTTTCACCTTATGTCTGTCAGCACTTTTAAAACTGAAGTTGAAAATACAGAATAGTTTCAGTGCCACTGGTGTACTCCACTGTGGCAACTTCTAATGCCTTAAAAAAATCATGGGGATGTTTATAATATATATGGATTTAGTATGTAATGGAAGCAATGTATTTTACAGAGATTTTAAAATTTTTTATATTATCCCTTTTTGTAATTAATCTTAAACCTTACCAAGTGCATTCTCAACCACAAAAAAAAACCCAAAAAAACCCCACAACAACAAAAACAAACAAACAAAAAAAAGGGTGAAAAAAAGAAATCTTACTATAGCTGGTGCTTTTAGGGACAGGACCGTTCACAACAAAAGCAGAAAATTGAAATTAAATCATAGGTGAGAATGGCCTAAGCACAGAGTCTGTCTCCCTCAGCTAGAGCATTATTTATAGAAAGTGGGACAGCTCTGTCAGGAGAAGCTCAGGTGCATTGTTTAAATTACTGCACCAAAGAGTACTGAGTGCTGCATTTTCACCCTTGCTGTGTTGGACCTCAGTGAGTATGAGAGCCTCTGTCCTGCCAGCCACTGGGTTACCTGGGCAAAGCAAATGTTTCTGCTCTGGCCAGGTCCTCGCACAGAGAACCACAGCAACATTCAGCCAGACCTTATTTGTAGCATAATAATTCAGGGGCTCATCTGGTGCACAGAGATTCAGGTTCCAGCCACTGTGCTGCCTTACAGCTTATATGTGATGATATTGGGTTTTTAATTTTTTTTTTACTTTTACAGCAGTGTACCATGGAATGCTTTGGTTTTAACTTGAGGTTTTGCTTTTGTTTGGCAAACCTGCAACCAGCTATTCAAATTTGCACCAGTCTTGGGTGAGCCCCTTTCTATTTCTTTGTACACCACAGAAAACTAACATGGGATTCCAAATTCCCATCCATCCGTTAGTTTAGTATTACTCCTCATAGGGTTTATTGAAGTTCCCTCCTCCTGCTTTGGTTATCTTCAACTATGCCAAAGCTAGCACTGTCCTGCAATTCTCAAAAAAGCAAAGAAGCACTTTTTTAAATCTTGAAGAATACTGGGGGACAATTTAAAAAATAACATAGGTACACAGAAGAAGAGCCAATAGGGGACATCTGCAGTCTTGTGTTATTTTATACATGAGTTTGGATACATGAGTTTGGATAACAAAAGTCATCCAGAGTAGCAACATGTTGTGATCTGTCCCCCTTAATAAAAAATACTAGAAGGATATCATACTGCTGCATAGGAAACTGCATGGTTTTGCTTTCTCCGGATGCTTTTGTGATAAGTCCTTAGAGACTTCTTTTTCTTTCTTTCTTTAAAGGTGACTTTCCAACAAATAGGAGAGATGATTCCCTTACTTCTGCTCCCCTGAGTAGACCCAAAATTTCAGTTCTTGTTTCATTCTACTGGAAGTCTGATTTTTTTATATAGAAATAGTTCTTATTTTATACTTAGCTTGATAGAAGACAGAGCTAATTAGTCTGAAGTACTTAATTCATTACTTGGTTTGTTTTAACTCAGTTTAGCCTGTCAAATTTCACATTTTGTGACACTGGTAACACATTTAATGACTATATTTAAGCCCAAGTCCAAACTTGACAAATTCTTGCAAAATTTTCATTTACAAAGGAGGAACTGCTTGATTTGCCTTTGTAATGAGACGACTTCTGCTTTATATTGTGCCTGGTAGTTTCATCCAAAGTTGGGGGTAGAAGAATTTCTCTGACAAGGTGTTTAGTAAAGTTGCTTATTCTCTGTCATCTGCTTAAGTACTTTCTTTTTTCTCCACTGAACTTGGACATTCAAAAAGGAGACATGGCAGTGCCTATGGATTATTGATTTTTCTGCTTCATATTTTTTAAGAACAGAGGTAAAAATTGCCATGGGGAACTGATAGACAAATCATATGCCCTCAAATTCCAGTCCTTTAAACTCGTATTTGTGTGTTCAGCTTTCTGTATATGGGAAAAGTCTCTGATTTGATTGAAACTCTCTGAAGCAGAGAGTGGAGCAGATGTGTTTAGCCTCAATTTAGTTGAGACTTTAACAGATTTAAAAGGGAGTTGGGTAACCAAGTTGTGATGCTAACACAACTTTCTGGATACATCCAGAGTTTTAAACCCCTGAGGTGATTTACTGCTTTCCGCTTTGTGCCAAGATTCACCTGTCAAAAATGTTTTAAATGAGATTTAATGCAATTATTGTTTCCCCCTCACTGGGTTCTTCCTCTCTCAGTGTGGAATTTGCTTTGCAAGAGTGACAGTTTAGAGTCTGGCACTGCAGCTCATCAATTAGCTTGGACAGATCAAGGGCCACAATCTCATTTTCAGGCCACTGTCACCTGTCCTTCACTCCTTGCACAATCCCACTGCACTTCCCTGCAATTACTTGAGGAGCAATTTATATTAAAGGGCCAGAACTCTGTGGATTTGCATAAACGTCTCACCATGTCCATATATATATCAAAGAGAATAAAAGTGGGGAAAAGCACAGAATTAACAGAAGATCTTTGGTGAAGTGGAGCTTACTGAACCTGAATAACTTTTTGATACCCAAGAGAAATATGCAATCAGGACAGATATTCAGGCTAAATGGTTTGCAGCTTTTTGAGTAAGTAGCTCATGTGTCAGTGGAAGTCCATTCAGTCTTGTGCAAGGAGGATCATAAAACATTTGGTTGCTTATCTAAAAGAATAATTTATATGCATTTGCACAGTTACTCTACTTGGAGGATTGTCTAACAAGGTAATTAGAAGGTGGGTAGCTTTTACAAGGTGCATAAAGTGCTCAGCTTTTTCTTTCAGACCTTGCTTGAGGATGGAATTATTTTGTTACAGTGTAACATAGGCAAGCATTATTGAACACCTCCCCTTTTTCCACAGCCAAATGGCAAATGGAAGTCCTGAATGTTATGGAGCCATTCATTACTGGCAATATCTTCTTTTTGGAAGAATAAAATGAGGCTTCGTAGAGGAACTTCTGAGGCAGGAGTGTGGTTATACTCTTAATTCCTAGAGGGAAGAAAATATTAATTACAAATAACACTTAAAAGACCTAAATTATTGTTACGGCTTGACACTTCAAAATAGACCACAGACTTGAAAGGTAAACGACAGTGGAAGGGGGTGCTTGGTTACCATCCTCAGTGATGAATTTGCTTATGTTTTGTGATATAAACTGATGAAAAAGAGGTAGAAGAGTAAACATTAAAAAGAGAAAATACATTAGAGAGCATGGACTACAGTAATAGTTGGCAAGCTTGTAATGTAAATAGATATTGCAGCATTTTTGTCTGTGCAACAGGGATGATGCATGAACATTCACTATCTAGAATCATCCAAAACACATTTTGCAGTCATGCTAATAGGAATTGTTTCAATTTATCAGCATGACTTCACTAATGTGAACAAAATGTTTAACCTAGTCAAAACAGAATATGCAGTTTTTGCTTTTCAAAATTCACTTGTTAGTAATTCTAAGCAAATGAAGTAGGCATCAATGAAAAGTAGGTCATAATAGGAAGGTAATTTTACTTTGTTTCCTTTTTTTTTCCCCCATATATTGTAGGGTTTTATTAGAATTGTATGTTTTCAAAAGCCTCTTTGAAATTAAGTCTTTCTGACTGGCTTTCATTGAAATAGTAGCACTTCAGAGCTCTATAGCCTTTCCAGCCCTGTTGGGATGGTTATACAGGGTAAATATTATGTGAAAAGCACTTGCAGAAGCCAGTCCAACTGAGAAAAATAGGTTGTTTATTCTAATTTTAGGTACTGTACAGACAAAGTTGAATTATCCTAAAAATCACCACAAATAATTCATCATGTTATTTAGGTACTTTTTCCCTTGCCATGTCATCAGATCTAATGGTTCTTTCTTAATTTATGACAGAAATCCTGTGGAATAAGGTAAATGTCAACTATAATGATGCTGTTTGTTATGATGAAAACACAGAGAGAAGGAAATTATGTTTAATGCATCAAAGAAAGAAATTTCAAATAGGTTATTTCAGTTACCTTGATTTAATATGTCTTTTGGGGAGAAGGGAAGGAAGGAAAGGTGAGGGATTAGTACCAAAAGTAACACTGGGAAAACATGCATCATGAAGAATGGTTAGAGACTCCTAGATATGGAAACATATTTTTCTCATCTGTGAAGGGAAAATTCTTTCAGAGACTAATAGACATAATAATATCCAATATGTGATGACCAATTGGTGCCTTCTGGAGAATTTTTTGACTCTTCACATAAAAAGTAGTCTTATTCAGGTCTCAAATTTATCAGCCATCTTTTTGTACCTGGCTTTTCATTTGGTTCAGTTAATGCTTTTGAAAAAAAACCAGCACCAATAATTGTACTGGAGAGAAAATCGTAGGCAAGACATGAGATTTATTTTGTACTGAGAATTTCCTTTTTTTAAAAGTCAGCAGACAGGAAGGACTGCACTCATAGTTCGGATCTTGTGTTACAAGAACTTATCAAATGTTTCTGGGATCCTGGTAAAAAAACATGTCATTTTACAGGTAAAAGTGATTTTTCGTTGCATTGCTGCTGCTTGGAAGGAGACCAGAGAATCTTCTAATGTACCAGGAGAGAGTGGATAGATTTGGTGAGGACTTTCCTGTACTGCAACTTGGGAAATTCAAATTCGGCTTCAGATTTTATTACATAGGATCTTGGGAATATGTTTGCCTTTTTTGTTTCTCTTCTCAACTCTAGTTATTCTTGTGCAATCAGAATGTACTGTATTGCGGTGAGGATTATTTTGCTATGCTTTTTTTGCAGTATCTGCCAAAATGCAATCTTAGTCTTGCTAGTATTCTCAATATAACAGTAACACAACATTAATGATTATTACTAAAAATAGGTGCAATAGAGGAATATGTAGAGCTTTGCAGGTGTCAGCCTAACTACAGTGTTAAATAACCAGCAATGTCTGCACTATTTCTCTTTCACAAAAAATTGAGTTCTATTCTTGCTAAACCACCAGATTTAACAGGTTTCCTGCTACCTTTTCCTAACAGGTAAAAGAATCTAGTGTGCCAGGTTTTCCCCTGCTGCATCCAGGGGCTCCCAGAGCAACAGTAATTCTGTTCTCCAATACTGCGCTTTTCCGATTATCTCTTCCACCACTGGCAGCAGGAAAGACTGAGCTGAATCTGGTCTTGCATTATACAAAGCAAACAGCATGTGGCATTTCTGGTTCAGTGATGACTTCCAACTGGCCTTTCTTTTACTGTCACAGTTGAAACTGCCTCCTCTCTTCTCAGCAGCAGTGAAGGCGTGGAAAGAGACCAGTTAAAATGGTTTCCTCTCGGCTGGCTCTTTCACTCCACGTAGTACCCAGAATAGTCGGAGTCCTCCAGCCATGTGACACTAAAAGGCTGAATGAAGAGCTGCCTGGATCTGAACTGTGACTTCACTGTGCTCTGCCACTGCTCTGCTGTCTGTCATCAAAGCTTTCTTACAGATTCCTCTCCACAGTAACGCGTCGTGTTTTCAAAGACAGCTTCCCAGCCTTCCTGACTTCTCCTCTGTCCACATCTTCTCCAGGGTCTGATTTGGCTTCTCCAAATGGTGGTGGTGGCTTCTAGCCTGTGCCTAGAATGAGCCTAAAGTCATCAGTGGGTGTTGGGAGAGGAGCTGGGAGTAAAGTGCACAGACATGGGACAAAAAACACACCCATATCCTTGGCCACTTGCTAGGAGTGCTGTCTCTGCACTCTCACTGCCAGTCATGCCCTACCCAGGTTCTCAAACCTGTCCAAGCACTTGCTGAAAGTCACTCCGCTCCTGCTGCCAATAGAGAATCCACAGGTACAAACTGTACCTGTGTCTGCAGCTGTCAGCATATTCCCTGCTTCTCTTGCTTCCCTTACAGGCTTTCCCCTCCTTTTGTGACTTGCTTTTCACCCAGCATAAATGTGAGGTGGCTTTGGCAGAGTGCCTTGCATGTCTTTCACCCTTCTATAGCTCTTGAAAGGAAGGAAAAGAAGGGGCAAAGGGATGGTAGCAACGAAGGCCATGACTGTGTTGGGAATAATAGGAGGAGCAATATTAGAAGGGCTGGAATGCCAGCAAGAAAGAAAAGTGAAACTGTGTATTTACCATGTAGAGGTACAGTAAAGCATCTTTGGGAGGCACCAGGAAAGATTTGGAGGACAACTGTGCAAAGCGCTGAATAACAGGGAGTTTGAGTGAGAGTCTGAGACACTGAGGAGGACAGCTAGCTGGGTGATTACAGAGACAGGAAGGATTTGGCATTAGAAGAATTTGCCTTAATACTCTCTGGGCAGGAGCAGCAAAAGAAGAGAAATTTTATTCTCTGGTTTCCCTTTAACATAGATAAGACTGCAAAGATGTTACATATCCATGTATCTGAGAGCATCACATTTGCTCTGGTACCAGTGAAATTAATAACTTGACACCACTTCTGTTTTCTTTTCTCAAGGTGGTAGTGTTTTATTCTTTTTCTGTTCAGACCATGCCCAATAAACCTTATGACTCTTAAGCCCTGTGTCCTCCTCTCTCCAGCAGCCTAATAGCTTCTAAGCAAGGTACATCACAGGATGGCTCAGGCAACAGAGGAGATCTATAACATGAGTTTAAATGGAGACAAAATAAATCTACCTCAGCAGCAGTCCCTGCTAAATCACTTGATAACACTGGTTGCTCTAAGGGTTGACTTTACTTCATAACCACTTTCTGAGTTTTGTGTAGTGAGGCTAAAGGATAAAACACAAGCTCTCAATGAAATTCAACCATATTGTAGTTTTTGAAAAAGCAGAAAGATTTGAAATCCTTACTATGTACTGCATCGATGCTCTTTTTTTTTTTCCTCAATTCTCCAGCCCAGCAGAATAACTCTTGATTCTGTTTACCTCAGTTAACTCTGGTTTTGTGATGCATTCCTTTGTGGTAAGATATTCAAGGCCACATCATGCACACTGTTGAAATGCAGCAAATATTTAATGTTCTGTTTATTTCTATAATGGCCAAATGAAATTGCTTTCTATCTATTTACCTATCTACACGTGCACATACATACACACACACACACACACACTCTTGCAGACATACACACATTCACATATTTAAACTATGCAGAAACTGAATGAAGGATATTGGTAAAAATGTAAAATACTTTGCATTTTTAAAAATGAATGTATTTATCCTCAAATTATTCCATTAAGTAAAGGCAAGAATATCCCCTTTATTCAAGAAGGATGACAGAGGCCCAAGAGTGTATGCCTCACTCCAAGTGTGACAGGACAGATGGAGTCAGTGTCTGGGCCACTACTTAGAATTGGAATGGTCTTATTAACCTGGACCTCTCTCATAATACAGAGAACAACCTAAAAGTTGGCAGTAGGAGAAAGCTTTAATTTAAAGGTTATTTGGCGGTCACTGAAGCAAGTCTATTTCCTAATGGACAGATGTCCACTTAACTAAAGCCCTCCCAGATGACTTCTTGTTTGAAGCTCTGCCAGGTAAAGCAAAGACTGAGTGGATGTGTCAACTCAAGTAACCTCTTGGAGCGAGCAGCCTTCCCCGACAGTCTGGGCACCAGCTCGGTGGCACAGGAACATTTGCTTGTGGCACATGGTCTCTTGGTAGGTCTGTCACTCAGCTGCTGTATATCAGCACTTTTAGAATGCAAGCATTTAGGAAAAAAATACAGCACTGCAAGGTGAGGGATATTTGTCAGTTTGTGTTTTAAAAATGGGGGGAAACTGTTATTTAGATTGAAATGCTGTTGTCAAATGGAACATGTTGCCCTACATAAATTACGGGTTGGAGGCCCCATGGTTGGTTGTTTTAAAGTCATGAAGTACTTATCTGTCCAGCCTTAAGTATACCAAGTTTTAATTCAGGTAGCCCTTCTCAGAGCCTACATGATAATAATTACAAAGAGAGAATTAATATTAGTATTTTTTTGCCTCATATAAATTTTTGCATCATATAAATTAGCATATGATCTGGGACAGGTATCCTTATGGGGAGATCCTGTGCCCATTGAAACTCTACAGGGAGCTGCCTGTGCTGATCTGGTTGCTGGGTCTGCTTGTTATCTTTCTGGAGTTGTAGTATTAAAGATGTTACAGGGTTCTGCATCTCATCTACAATGTTACTCTTTGGGGACAAATCTCAACCTCCAATGTCATCTGAAGAGAGATAAAAAGCCAACAACAAGTGTGGAGATTGGCAGAATTACTGGTAATTTTCTCATCAGGAGTATTCGTTTTAAAAATGACGACAAAGACCTCAAAGAAGAAGCAGCGAATACAATGAAAATGACAACAAATTATGTTAAAAATTCCATAAATAGAAACAAATCTTAGCAATAGTAGGTGGAGGTTTTTCTCCCATGTTTAGATGGCATCAATAACAGTTTGGATAACTGTTAAAACTTCATGTGACTGTTGTGTATTTGTGATTAATGATAGTCTCCTGCCACAGATGATCTGTTCTTTTTAATCCCACCTCTTATTGCAATAATATTGAACTATTTTATGAAAGACAGTGGAATCAATAAGAGGTAAGCAAAAGAGATGTTATTCTTCTTGGCCAGTTGACACTGCTGGAATTCACAGAAGGTCACCAAGTTAATTGCTGCTTCATTGGTTTGTTTTTGATTTTTTTTTCCCTGTATTATTTATTTTTTTTTTTAGGTTAACTCAATGTCCACTAAGATTTATACTATGCAAGCTAAGGTGAAAATGTTAACTGACAGGGGATGAAGACTTAGTAGAGTCAGGAAGGAATTTCTCCTATTCCCTTTCCTGCTCTGAACTGTGAAGAACAGTCAGATGTGCGTATACTTCTTGGTATGGTTTTTTTCTCTGAATCAGTAACTTCCGGAGAAAGGTGTTGGAGCAAATGGACTGGTGGACTAACCCAAGGTGGAACTTGATTTCATCTCCTTAAACATTTTTTGAAGTTTAGGCAATACACTTGGACAGAAATAGTCAAATTCTGATGTGCAAAAGATGTGTTCATGTGTGAGAAAAGTAGTACTTCCTATGGAATTTAGGACTGTAATTGTAAGGCTTAGCTGTTATGTTTATCTGCCAAAACTGAAGGTTGTAAGTGTGCCTGTCTTATCACTATCTGAATTTCTTCAAACACCTGAAGGATCTCCTGGGACTTAGAACTAAACAAAAGAGAAGTTGACCTCTCCATGGTCAGAGCTGCTTGTATAGCCAAAGAGACGGGAAAAGGGGCATTATATAATCAAAATTAAGGTTTTAGATGACTGAAAAGCAGGTGAAACTTTTGGTTTTAGCACTCTGTCCTCTGTAGACAGAAGCTCAGGTCCCAGGTTGTCTTGTTTGAGGTAGCAGGGTGTTGTATGTGGGTGTGAGGCAACAAACTTCAGACAGGCCCATTTTCCCCCCACTGCCTCTGTTTTACAAGAACATCCTCTCTTTGCTGCTCCTCCAGGGGCTGCATTAATGTGCAGCACTGTAACAGCTGAGCCGTGGAAACGGGCTGGAAACACACTGGAGCCAGGCTACTGGAAAGAAGAGAACCCGTCCCCTGGTTGGTGGAAACCAGGGCTGGTGGCGCTTGTCCACAGCGGCCAGCGGTGGAGCTGGAGTGATGCTGATGGAACCGAGGGTGTTTGGGAGGGAAGCTGCAGTGAAGGAACTCTGGCATGGCTGAAACCTGTGGGACTTGAGCTTCCACAGTGCCCGAGGCAGCTGTCACTGAAGACCTGAGCTCGGTGCTTATGGCTTTTTAGGGGCCTGGATGTGCCCATTATTTTTTAGGATATGTTCACAGTATTGGTGACTCGGTTCTGAAATTCTTCTTTCCCCTAGATTTAACTTTTGGCTATTTTTTTTTTTATTTGAATAGAAAAGACAACTACTCTTTTTCAATATTTTTATGATACCTTGAGCTAGCCACATAGCATGAGATTTTTTTCACTCTGTTTGAATGAGTGACATGACTTTTTGTTTTTAATGAGTATTAAAGAGAATGGAAGTGAAAATTACTTTATCTCTGTGATGGATGTATATTAAATCAACAATGTGTTCATTATTTAAAGTAATTTTATTTCAATTAGTTTTTTTAAATTTACTTAAGTCTCTTTCAAATTTTTACATGGTGTTCTTTACCACTGGAATTGTTATTTTGAGCTCCACTGGAAATTATTTTTTTAATTAGTTAGAGGGTATTTGTGAGCGGCAAACTCTTGGCTGCCTCTTGTGTTCTTTTATATCTGTCTACAGACTTTTGCAAAAAATTCCATTTAGTGTGGCCAGTTCAGGGTACTATATGCTTTAAAGAGTCAGTAAAGATATCTGGTTCCTAGATAAGACCTCAAATTCTTCATAATATCTAAACTGAGGATTAAAAAGTTATAATTTTCCAAAGGTTTCCATTACATTTCCTATTCTGCCTACTGTGCATTGTACATTATTAAAGAATACTGCTCTGACATGCCCCCCAAAGAAGTGAATTAACATTTCTTGTGAACTCTCTTCTTTTGTGAGGAAGTAATAATGACTCAAGCAGCTCTCGAAGTTTCTCAGATTAATTGGAGTTTATTATTTGTAAAATTAATGCCCATTACATTCACTGATATTATGCATAAATTGACATTTGTAGGAAAAAACCACTCTTTTTTACTGTTTGCCCTTATTGATAATACATCTGTGACTTGTACAGATGATAGGGAAAAATGCAGCATGTGAGTGGCATAATTTGTGAGACTTTAGGTCACACTGCTCATCTATTGTTCTCTTTACATACCTTTCCTTTGGTCTCTACAGCAATTCTAGTTGTGATTTGTTTCAGGTCTTAGAAGAGAGAGAGTCCATTCCAACCTGTGAAAAGATGAGCCCTGACTTGTGCTTTGGATTGGGCTTAAAGCATTTTTGGGTGCTACCATTTCTAGAGAAGTTCTCTCCTGCCAAGGTGGACCTAAGCAAAGTCAAAACTGCTGCTGGTGCTTTTTCTTGGTGGTGTTGGCTATTTTGCTTTGGCTTGTTTTCGTTTTTCTTTTGGCACAGTCAATTATCTTGCCATTGGTTTAGTTTAGCTTTTCTCGAAATGCTTATTTCTCCCTCTTGAACTAAATCCTTACATTTTATAGGCGTACAACTGTTTTTGCCAACCAGTCCCACAGCTGAAAGAAGACATATGCAAGTCAAGAGAAAGAGGAGAAATTTACAAGTTGGGTATGATGAATTAAGAAGTGTTATAACTAAGAAGATGCCTTCAAAAGAGATTCCTTGTGAAGAAAAAGGGTTGATCAACCTTTTGATCTCTTGACTACCAGGACTTATCAATGGTTTGTGTGAGTTTAGGATATAAACTGCTATGTTATGAGCAATTCTTTGATTTCTCCTCCTTGTCTCTGGTGGGACTAGAAAAATCAAAGTCAGAAGAAAAAGTGTATTAAGACATAAAGTGGGGATTTAGACTGTTTTATAGGAACATACTTAACCTCTCTGTACAATTCTCTGTCTGTGTAATGGGGATAATGTATTTAACTACAGCACGAGAAGTCTGAGGATTAATCGGTTAATGAATTCATAGAACCCTGAGCTTGAAAAGTGTGCTCTAAATGTTTCCCATAGAAATTTCTCCATTACCTAAAGAGAGAGGAAGAAAAAAGCTAATTCACTGCTTTAAAGAGCTGTGCAAAATTCCATCAAGAACATAGATAATTAAAGTAATATTAATAGATTTTTAGGTCTTCATATTCCCCTAGAGGCCAGGTGTCCCTGATTTTTTTTTTTTCCTTTTCCCCTTCAAGTAATGTCCCTGACTCAGTTGTCAAAGACTGAGAAGCAGAAGTGCCCCTCTAGCTTTGAACTTCATCCCCACACTGGAGTTGCAAGGTTAAATAAATGGGGTGTTTTTTTTTTTTAATTATTTTAAACTGAGCATAACACTTCAAAAAGATTTTTTTCTCCCCCCTCCCCCGATGTATTTTTAGGCTGTATGCACTCTTGCCCATGTCTGTTCCTTAGTCCCAGCTGAAGATTTCAAGGGAGACGAGGGTTCTACATTGTTTCTCCCTTGTATTGCAGATAGGGGGAGGAGGTGGTTATTAGAGAGAAGCGCTCTCACTCGCTCGCTCTCTCTGTTTCTCCCTCTCTGGCTGATAGCACTTATCTCTCGCTCTCTCTCCTTCTCCTAGGTGATCCATTTCTAGGCAACGTGCTGGCTGGTGCTGGAGCTGCCAGCTCTCTCGGCATCCCACCAGCAAAGCAAGATCCAAAAGCAACCTGCAGACCATCATCTGCCTTCCTCTGCCTCGCTCCGGGTACTCCTCCTCCTCTCGCTTCTGCCCTGTCCAACCACCACCTTGCGCGACAGAGACAGCACGCTGGGCTCCATTGGCAGATTTTTATTTTTTTTTTTTTCCTCCAGTTGTGGGAAGCGATTTTTCTGAGCGAAGGGTGGGGGGAAATCTCTGCATTACTATCTGCATTACCTTGAAGTTCACTTTGTTTTTTGGCCTCCGGGGGGGCTTTTCCTGCAGGAATCTGGCTGCCAGGAGCGGGATCGCCTGCTCCCTCGGTCGCCCGCTCCTCCCACCTCGCTGAAGGCGAGCTATTTGCTGCGGGCTCCTGGGGCTTCTCCGGCCAAGAGGGTTTGTGGGTGTCTGCTGGCGTGTGCGTGTCTGCCCGTGTGTGTGTCTGCGTGTCTGTGTCTGTGTGCGAGCGTGTGCGTGGTGTGGGTTGGAAGTTGCTGTGCAGCAGCGGGACCGAGCGGATCCCTGGACCCGGCGGAAGGATGGGGATTGTCTGACCAGCAGAGGCGTCTGCTGCCCGCGGCGGCGCCCGGGCTGGATGGATTTGCTGCCGGCGCTCCCAGCAATTCTGGTGCTGCCCAGGAGCCCCGCGAAGTGACGCGGGCTTTCGCCGAGGAGAGAAGCGCTCGGAGCCCCGGGCTCGCTCCCTGACCAGCCGCGGCTCTGCGCCAGCCATCGGGATTTACACGCTCCTCCGGCTGCGCCTCAAACTCTTGGGCTTCCTGCGCCGCGCTGTCCTCCGCGGCAGCACCGTTTGGCGAAGAGATCTGTTGTTATAAAGCCTGGACCTCCGGAGGAGATGGAAGTTTTCTCCCTCATCCTGGTCGTGTCCGTCTGTTGGACTCGAACCTGGAAAGCGGCGATTGCAGATTCAATCATTCATATCGGTAAGGGGGTGCTGCGCCTGCTGGTGCTGCTGGACACTTTTCCAGCTCTCCTTTGCAACCTTTCCTCTCTTGGAAGCTTTT
The DNA here is from genome assembly GCF_027887145.1 of Ammospiza caudacuta. NCBI lineage: Eukaryota > Metazoa > Chordata > Aves > Passeriformes > Passerellidae > Ammospiza > Ammospiza caudacuta. Next base: position 16,922,372 of record NC_080596.1, on the reverse strand, counting down.
CCCCCTCCCCCCGTAGCCCCACTGTCTTTTATCGCTTGATCGCTTGCTTTTTTTTTTTTTTGTTGTTTAGTCCTCTCTTATAATTGCTTTCCACCAGGACCTCAGGCGTCCTCTTTTTCCCCTACCGCGCTGTGTAAAGGTTTCTTGGCGGCGGGGACTGTGCGTGCTTTAGACCTTGAGGTTTTGATGAGGCGGATGATGGGGGCGCCCAGGGCTCGGGCACTTCCCCGGTTCCTCCCCGCCGCCCCTCAGCTCCAGCCTGCCTTCCGCCTGCCCCGGCTCGCCCTGGGCCGTGGGACACCCCGCGCCTCCCGGTGTTCCTCACACCAGGGCGACAGCCGCGCGAAGCCCCCACCCCCCGCACTTTTCCTCCCTCCCTCCCCGCCCTCCTCTCCCGCGGCGGAACAGGTGGTTTGGCAACGTGAGCGCTTCCCGTGCCGGGGGCGGGGGGCTCCGGCCGCCGGCACCCCCTGCCCGGCCGCCACCGTCTGCGCCTCCCGGAGCCGCCGCTCCCGGCAAGGACAGCGGCCTCCCTCCCCTCCGCCCCGGGAAGGGCAGGGGGCAGCTCGGGTTGATGCCGGAGCACGGCGCTGCCCGCTCTCCCCGCCGCCCGTGCCCCTCGCTCCCCGTTATCCCATCGCTCCCCGTGCCATCTCCGGCACGGCTGCCCTCCCTCTCTCCCTCTCTCCCTCCCTCTCGGCGGGCGCATCCCTGGGAAGCGCTGCCGAGTGGCGCTCGGTTCCCGCGGCCGGCGAGAGCGGGCGGCCCCCCTGGCCGGCCGGGGGTGCTCGGGGAGGGAGCGGAGCGGAGCTGGGAGAGGAGGGCGCTTCCCCCGGGCCGCTCGCCCATCGGCAGGCACCGCACGCAGGCGGAGCGGGGGCGGCAGGGCGGGCGGGCGCCGCCTGCCCCGGGGAAGGGGCATTTCGGGGCAGGGTCCCGCCGGCGCTTCGGGCACGGTCCTGGGGCGGTGCCGGCCCCGGCTGTGGGGCAGCTGCCGCTCTCCCCGCGGTTGGCTTTATAAATATGTCTGCCGGTGCTTGTCGTGGGGATCCGTAGCGGGTTTCTGTGCAAGGGGAAGCGGGGAGAGCGTTTGGGAAGCGCGGCCGTCAGGAGCTTTCCCGCAGGACCGATTTTGGGGCAGCGGTGCGCCAGCCCTCCGTGTGGCTGTCCCCGAGCCCAGGAGCCAGCGCTGCCCTTAGGTACCGCAACTTTACAGGGGTCAGTCCTTTTGGCTGTGTGAGACTGGAGCAGCAAATACTGCACGGGAGGCATCTCTCTATGCCCTCCTTTTAAAGGGAGAAGGACTTTTAAAATTCTTCCCAGTTGCAGACTCTTAAAGCGACACTAGGAGACAGTTACGTCTTAGGGTTTCTTTCCCAAGAGCTTGTAACAAGCGGTTACCTCCTAGGATTTGGGGGGAAATTTTGACTGTGCCGCATATGAGGAGTTTCTTTGCAATCCACTGTCGCCCATCCTCCCGGCTAAGGCAGCGCTGCTGGGGAGCCGTGTGCCTTTGCACTGCCGTCAGGGGACACGGCAGCTTTTCTCCCGTCGTGTTAACGAAAATTTATTTGATTTATTAGTTTTATTTGATAAATGCAACACATTTTAATTATTTGTTTTAATAATGCTGTTAGTGATACATCAACGCAGTGAATCCTCACTGAAAGCAAACAAACCCCAACAACCCAAACTAGCAGAGCCAATGCAGTTGCTTCTAACACAATTTGTCTTGAGAGACAATTAGTACAGTTGACAAGGGGATTAGCTCTTTTTATAGACTGCTTTATGCTGCCATGAAAATGGCAAGCTGTATAACTGGTACACAGAGCTTTACATCTACTAAAATGAATACTCTGAAAATAAATTACCTGAAATCAGAACTAACAGTAAATGAGTACACAGCTGAATATTCCAAGTTGTACAGCTCACAGATGAAAATTTGGCCCCAAGTAACACCACTGTATTTTGTGACCTCATCTTCTGACCCCTTTTTGCTTTCTTCCACTTGTATGAAATAAATTTATGTATAAAATATGTAGGCATAAGCAAAAAACTGTATTTATTTAAATGAGTGAGAAAAAGCAGTAGCAGGATACTCTATGAAGAAATTAACTACAGAAGAACTTACAAAGCCAAAGAAAAAACCAAAATGCTCAGTTCAAGGGAAAAGAAATACTACTAGTGGTAGTTCTGATGCCTTAGGCAACAGATAGAATAAATGCGTTATCTTTTTTTTCATTCTGCAGTGCTAAGATATTCAAGTGGAAAATATTTTCCCATGTTTGAGGGGCAGATGGTCATAAGAAATAACATAAGAATAACCTGTGCATACCCTTTTCCTAATAGGGCATACTTTTTTCAATATAATGCACAAACTCTCTTGCCTGCCTATGTTTTATTTTATGTGTTTCCTGTAAAAGGATGCTTTCTGTCTCAAAGTGTTTTATCAGTCCTCTCTTAGACAATGCCAAAAAAATGTTACCATTTAGTGAGTAGACATTAACAACTTGGTGATGTCAGTGGGAGGGATACAGTGACTGGTATCTGTGATAATGCCTTTTCATATTCCTGTCTTCTGTGTACAGATTGTGGTTTTGATCTCTAGAGAAGGTCTGTGCATATGTACATGTGCACATTTAAAAAGAAAGGTTTTCCTCTATCATATTTTAAACATTGGTGGGGCTGCTTATAGCCTGTACGTTTCTGCTGCCCTGCTATTATAAATAGGAACTGGCAGTTCAGAAAGACTACATTAAGCACTCTTGTGAAAATGGTGAAATGAATCGACTCCACTATAATTTTCCTTACCCTTATATAAAAAAGAAAGGGGCAGGGTTACCGTGTCAAAACTGTGCAATCCTGTATTATGCTGCTTCTCTCAGCCCATGCATTGATTGAGTAATTTCATCAGTCCCACATTACTTGATTGCTTAGAAGTTTCCTAATGATCTGTATGCTGTAGGAAGAATCTGAAAGTCGTGAGTGGAATGGTAATGATTCTGTGTTTTATGAGGCTATTCAAAAAGTCGCTCTGATTTATGTAGCTCGAAAGCTCCCAACTCTTTGAGATTAGCCACGCTGCCTGATAGTTCCTTCATACATCAGTTGTCCCACACTCCCCACTCCCTAAACAGGAGTTTGGAACAGTGTTTTAATTAAGCAGGGATTAGGTGGCATTCCTTGTCAACCACACAATTTGCCTATGCTTTGTATCTTCTACTGCTGATAGTCTCGTGCTTTTATATTTTGTACTTTGTGCTCCTTATTTTCCCTTGATAAATTTGCAGTAATGCATCTGTTCATGCTTATGGATTTCCTATTGTGTCTCTAGAAACACATAGGCAGATATATGTGTATTGGGTGCTGCAAAATCACCCAGGGCAGCAGGCACATGGTGTGGTAAAAAAGTTTTGAAAAAATACTCTACAGGATTTTTGAAGGCTGATCTAGTTCAGCCTCCCTGATTACCTCAGGTTGGTTTTTATGTTTATCAGTAACTTTAGTCATACACAGTCAACTGTGTATTGCCCTTGGCGTTTTTTATTTTTAATGGAAATTTCATAAATAGATATAGCTATGTATTATATATGCTTCTACATATACTTATACATCTGGTTTTAATGTATTTATAGATAAAAGTTTTTTTTTCCTGAGAGAGAAAATCAGTTCTGCCCTTACCTTACTCCTCTCAGCTTTGTAGGCCAGGACTGCTGCATTCCTTTTATTGGACAAGTTCCCAGCATTGCTGAGTCCTGAGTTTTGGCTCACACCTTTAAGCTCTTCTATACCATGTTAATGATATCAAGGCAATTCCAGCCTGGGGTCTATTGCTTGTTTCTTCTCTGGATGTTGGTGGTGACTAAAATGTTTTTTTTTTTGTGTAAGAAGGAAAGGAATTCTTGTTGTTTGGTGGGATGCCTGTCTCATTTCTTCTTGTAAGCTGATGTGCTACAGTGCAGCTGGGGTTGTGTTGTGAATTGGTAATAGGAATTTAATTTGCTGTGCTATTGGTGAAGCCTCATTAGGAGGTATGTAGTGCACGCCACTAACTGTTCATTACAGTACTCTCACATACATTTGTAAAGCACAAGAGAAGCAAGCAAAACAGATTTATTAAAACCAAATAAATCTCTGTGTGCCTGTAGTGTCTGCAGGGGAGCACTCAGGTCCCTGTTGTCCCTGCTCTAGGATGTGAGGAGGTTACTTGCTTATTTTAAACACACCTCTGAGTGAGGACCTGGAACCCGGAGTGCTTGGGCTCAGCAGCCAGGAGCTCTATTAGTAACTCTGTTCTACTTAAATGCTCAGCCTGCGTGACAACCTCCCTGCTTCTGTGTGCCTTATTTCTGAAACACTTTCCCAGGTGCTTGGATTTGTGGCAGCGCTTCAGGCCCTGTGATGTGTGTTAGTTACTCTGTAGCTGAAGAGGGATGACTTTGCACGCCGTAGATTAGGGTTTGCCATCATCCAAAGGCATGTTTGCCATTAGGTGTCACTGCTTTCTGGAGTGTTTCTTAGTCGTCATCAGGGCCTGATCCAGAGTCTGTCATAATCCAGGTGAGTGGCTAAGTTGACTTTGGAAGATTTTAAACTGAGCCTGTGGATTGCTGACTGCAGCAGGCAGCTCCTTTTCATGTTCTTAAATAACTCTTAGTGTTATATCAGGTTCTTTGTCCTTGATAAAGGCAGAGTAAAAAAAAAAAAAAAAAAAAATCAGCCATCCGTTTTCAAGTGGTGCCCTAACAAATGTCTGACATGACAATCACTGCTGCTGCTCTGTGCTTTCACATGACTACTTATGGATGCACTGAGCCTTTATTATCACAATGCCATCTCTGAAAAAACACACTGGAGAAAAATCTTTCAAGACTGTGACTACATAAACCTACCAACTAAGGTTCATTTAACTTAATGAACAAAGGCATTAAGTATGGGTCTCTTCCACTCCCTGGCCCTGGAAAGCAAGTGGTATTGGCAAGAGATGACTTCTGGAAGCCATTAGGTTACTCCCTAGATATAGACTTGAACTTACATCATTTTCTTCCATTTGATATATAGCTATCTATAATCTGCCATGACAGCCTGGTTTTGGCTGAAATTTATTGGAGGCTTTTCCCTTTTGAGTTGAGGTTTGTATTTTCACTCTTTGTTACTGCTACTCTACTGCTTGACTTTTTTTTTTTTTCAGCACAGGAAGAAATGGTTTTAAAAACAGTTTATGTGAAAGAGTAGTTATATTTGGCCATCAGTTTCTAATAAATTTTCTTAATTACCTGGTTTATATATGAGAAGATGGCAACACTCTTTCCACCTACACACAATCCAAACATATTTTTATCTTCAGTGTTTAAAAACTTACTAGGCACAGATAGTACTGTTGATGTTTGGACTTACAAGTGACCAATGAGAGAAGGAAATAGTATTCTAATATTTTGAGCAATTAAAAGAAAATTATCAAACTTTGAGCACATGTTTTGCACATATATTATGAAACATAGTATGTGCCAAAGATTGACTTCAGGTGATACATTAGTAATGAGGCAAATTCAGATACCTTTCTGCATCTGCAAATTCAGTTGTCACTTTCTTTTTTCAGTTAGATTTGAATTCCAGAAGAAGTCAGTTGTTATCTAAGCTGGGGAAATTTTGAAGAAAAACTTGACTTGATATTCAGTCTTGGCTTGTATGTCAAAGCAGCTCCACACCTGTGCATCCTATGAACTTTAGACTCCAGTTCATGGCTCTGCTCAGGCTCAGTCCCATCTATGAGAGCCCAGATAAAGTTTGTGCTACCTACAAGTGCCAGGAGACAAGCATGACTGTCACAGCCCAAGAGCAAAGCACAGCAGGCAGGTTGCTGGCATCCTGACAGAGTGGCTGGGAGCTGCTCGTCACAGCTCATGTTTCTTTGATGTGTTCTGTACCCCTGGCTTGCCGTGTAGCCACTGGCTTCCTACAGGGCTTCTTGCACACAGATGCATTTCCTCTCCTTCTCTGGTGCTACATTATCCTCCTGCACCATGTATTACGTCCATGAGGACATAGTTGCTGTCCTGTTGCTTGCAGTAGTCACCAAAATGAGCTGTGTTGGTCGGTCTTGGAGTGATGTTGACCGTGGCTTTGGCTCATCTAGGCTGGCAGGCTGTATGGGAAAAGGTGCAATACTGAGGGGGTGTGGTGTGGCATGGGGTGTGTGCTAAAGGCATGTTGGATCAGTTTGATGGAGTGATGGTTAATCCATCCTCAACATCAGGTAAGGAAGGCCTGGGCAAAGCCTTCTGGGTCAGCTTTTAGCTGGTTTGTGCATTTGATGCAGCACGTGGGGAAGAGGAAGTGCTGTTGTCAACCACTACAGATGCAGAATATAATTGTGTGTTATTGTCATGGTAATTTAAACATCTAGACAGAAATGGAAGGAAGAGTGATTGAGGAAAATGTGTCTTTCTTGCTGTATCTTTGTGAATTTCCCAGGAGCACCATGAGGGCAGTTTACTCTGCTATTCTTCTATACAAGTGTCAGGCTTTGGTTTCTGGTTGTTGTTGGCCAAGAAGTTGTGAGAACTGATGGAGTTAAGGGAAAGATTCTCTTGTGCCTGCAACCACTATAATTAATAAAGACTTATGTGACTTGGAGACTCGCAAGTGATCTCTCTAACAGGCAGGACACAGGCTGAAATTGAAGGTTAGTAAATGAAATGTTCTGGTGTTTGGATGCTAGTTCTGAAATGTGGCAAGGGAGCACATTTGATGTTGTGCACTGCTGTAATTTTGTAAGGTTTAGAATTTATGTCCTGGTTTCAGTGATAACATACTTAAATCAGAGAAGGAGGTATTTTGTGTTCTGTATTGTACCACAGAGTGCACTTCAGCTGGAGAGACTTCTTCCTGCTTTGGTGTGGGGCTCACCACAAAAGCTCAAGGCAGGGATATTCTGAGAGCTGTGAGAGAAGCGCTCATAAAAAGTGACCCTTAGTTAAAGAGAAAGGATAACAGAGTAACTACAGCATTTCTGTGCAGCACTGAAGTTATGGTGGAAGAGGTGGTACAGAGACTATTACTCTACTTTTAGTCAGCTGTAAACTGATGGATTTGTAAGAGCAGGGCTAGATGTAAAGTACATTTCCATTATACACATTAGTTGTGGAATGGTGGGGGAGTAGGGTAGAAAAGAAATGATGAAAGGGAAAAAGTTTCTTGAAGGTTGTGCTAGGTTTATCTGACAAGCTCTATACTCAAGAGGAAATTGAAAAAGAAAATGAGTAAAAATGCAAGGAGGGGAAGAAAATAAGATATCAAAGGCAAAAGCCACTAGTTCTGTCTGTTTCTATTTCTTTGGGAGCTGTATAATATTCCTGTAAATGCTATGCTCAGTGGAAAAGTCCTGAACCAGAAAGGAAAAAAAATGTCAGGATAAGAATTTAAATGAGGAGTTATATGGGTATTTTAATGTAGTAGATAACACTCTGTGTTGAAATGCTAATTATTCCTAATTGTTATATTTGCTTTACCCATGAATAAAATATCACATATCTAATAAAATATGCAGTGAAAATAACTGTAAAATTCCTCTTGGAGCCTTTCATGCAGATTTAAAGGATTTAATACCTTATTTTTTCATTGCTTTTTAAAACATTAACTTTCTGTAATCAGTTGGATTGCTAAGGCCAATATCCAGTGAACCTAACAATAATTGCTTGTTTTGCAGAACAATTTTTTGTTAGTCCAACCATATCTTTCTCAGAGGCTTAAATCGAGTTGGTGATTTCATTATAATAATTCACTTGCAATAAATCAAAATCAAATAGCACTGCTCCAGTGCTGTGGAAAGGAGCTCCAGATGAGAGCTCTGGAGAGAGCAGAGGATGGCAGAACAGCAGACCTGAATGCCAGGCTTGGATTTGCTATGCCAAATTTTAACCTACACAGATATATAAATTTTGCAAACCCATTTTGAAATAGAGAAATGTAACTTTGCACAGGGTGGGCTTCCCTGCCTTGGGATGCCAACTCCAGACCTGTGTTTGGGACCCGAACCTGATGACAGACTTGCTTTGGTTTTAAAGCATGGAGGAACTCAGTCAAGCTCAGACTCCTGAGCCCTTGGGATGTTTTGGAGATGTCAGTTGTATTTCTCAGGTGCCAGGACACCACTGCAGAGTTATCTCACAGATTACAGTCAGTATTAATACTTGCCTGGCTGGGCTGAAGGCACACAGTGGGGGTATCTCTAGACCAAGTATTACCAAGCAAGGATGTTTCTTTTTGTTTATCCTTTGCCTTCTTGCAGTCTTTATAGTCTTCAACTTAAACATTTGAGAAACATTAAAAAAACATTTAATGTACTAGAGGGTTGTCAAAGGGAAGAAGACAGTAAAGAAGACACAGTTCTTGCTCAGTGAGGCCACTGTAGAGTAGTGGCAGTGTGTGGCCAGGGCACAGTGTGGGCTTGCATTGTTAAATGCAAGTGAAAGTGATAGCTGTTTAGGTCATATTAAAATGCATTTATTGCTCTCTTTCACTGTTTCTGTTAGTTTCTTTCTCTCTCATATTCACACTTGGCTCATGGCAAGAAGTTGTGATGGTCACTGTGTTCTATGCTCTTAAATATCTGCTTTTAATGTCCAGTAAGGAAAAAGTTAAACACATCATAACACAGATATCTATAATTTGAATAAAACTGTTTTTTCTCTGGAAATTTCTCTCGAATTCCACTTACTTGACCTCTTTTGAGGTCAAATACACCTCAAAAAGTTGGTTATATTTCTTAGAGGTAGTCTTCCTTTGGCTTTCCTCTTTGTGAATAAATATGCTGAAGCAGTATTGAAGTATATCCACTAATGGATTTGCTATAAATATCTGTAAAACATTACTATTCTGGAGCTGTTCTACCTCCATTCTACAGGCTGATAGCAAGCACTGGGGTATGTATTAATGTATGCATCTACAATATATAAATACACACTTTTTCATTAATCAGAAGGACTATTGAAAATACTTGACTGGATTTTTCTGTAATTTGGGATAGCATTACTTTCCACCCTAGGTAACAACATGAAGATTTGGGAGCCTTTTTGCTTGCAGTCAGGAAGCCACAACGTGAATACAAGGAGTGAAATGCCCCCCCCACTGTGCTGGAAGCTGTACAAATATGAAGCAAAAAGTTGGCTGTCAGGAGATTTGAAGCTGAGGGGAAAGAGAGGGCTTGGATCTCTCTGCAGCTCAGTTTGTACACCTGGAGACTCTGTGTCTTTTGAGAGGCAGATTCACTCATTGATGTTTGTGAGTGATCACTTTGGGTACAAAGGGATGAAAGCAGGTGGGAATGTCTACAGGGATGTCCTGTCAGGGCAGGGCTGCATGGCTGATATCAGAAGTTCATGATCTGGGGCTGTGAGGTGAAAGAGCTGACAAGAAATGAAGGGCAGCAATGTGTTTGTAATTATTGCCTACAATATGTTATTTCCAGTAACCTTGATCAAATTGGCCAAATAGAAGCAATCATCACCTCATCAGCTGCCACCATGCTCCTCTATGGGTTTACCTAGTACAGGAGTAATGCCCATGCCTACTCTCACTCTAGGTAGGAAGAAAACACCCCTTTTTTGGAAAGTGGAACAATATATGTTGCAAAATTCCCTACTTTGCTTGAAAGAGATATATAAATACAGTCAGCGATTCTGCAGCCTCCTTTGGTAGTCCCGTAAAGTTTTTGTATTGCTGCGGAAATATTAGTGAAATAATCTGGAGAAATTATTATCTGGCTCCTCAAAGTAGCTCTCCTGTTCTGGAATTGGATTGCATCCTGGAGATAGATGAGAAATTTGATACATGAAATGCATGCACATTTACCTGGAAAAGTTCTCCCATTTTTGACAGTGTTGTAAAGAGTATAGGGCCTGTGTTAAATGAAAGGGCTGAAGGCAGTGGGCAGGAAAAAAACATGTTCTGTGCCACAGAACTGCTGTGGGGAATGTTCTGGTGATGCTTTTTATGTGGGAGCTTTGGAAAGTGATTGGAGGGTTGTGTTCAGCAGTGGTGGGAGTTGGCTGAGTGGTCAAGGGATGCAGGAAACATTTCGAGGGGTTAGCTTGAGTGATGGGCAGTGCAGGATACCTTCAGAAAATAGCAGGAAATGTTATGTGGTTTGGAAACTGAGCTTTATGTTTGGGGCAGGCCTTGTAGGGGAGGTATATGTCTAAGCATGCGAGAAAAGTTGGGAAATCCAGAGGAAGAAGGAACTGGAATGGCACAAATATTACTGAAAAGCTTAATAATACAATGCAAATGGTGCTTTGAGAACAATATAGCTAGAAGATAATATTAAGTTTTTAAGAAACTAAATTACAGATTAGAAAATAGGATTGTTTCTCCCTGTCTAGCCTCTATAGTTGTACCATAAAGCATTTCTTTTGTGCAATAGATCTTAATCTTTTGGGTTTTTTCATCCAATAATTGTACCTGGTTACTTGGCAGAGACGTAAGATCCATTTTACCTTTTTATTGTCTTAATACCATTGTACACAGATGCAGACAATGAGTACGGAAGTGTCAGCTTCCACTCCTCTCCTCCCAGGGTAACTCTGAGTGTATTGTACCTTCCTGTGCCTTGACACTCTTAGGATTTTCTTTCATAGGCTGGTCTGTGCCATGCCTCCTTTTAAACCCAGCTTCTGTGGCTGGTGAGTAGGAGGAAGGGACACAGCCACAGCTTCTGCTCCCTGGACTTTTGACCTAATTTAGGGAGGGAGGAAAGGGTAAATAATGCAGCCTGCTTCTGGATGCACAGCCTGCCGTGACTTTCACAGAATGAGGGGGCGAGTGCTGGCTTTCTCCTCATCTCAAATAGCTGCATAGCTTGCTTTCAAAGTTACACCTTTCTTCAGTGAAGCTCCAGAGTTGTGAGTGGATCTCCTTTCACACTTATCTCGTGGCATATGTCCTCATTTGGTCTGGTTTTCTGTCAACATTAAGCTTGTCCAACCCCCATTCAAGGCTGCAAAGGCACAGCCAGTGGCTTGGGTTTCCTATAAATGAGACACATTAAGAATTGGGACAATGGTTTTTCAGAATATTTTTCTATTTGAGAACAATGATCTCTAATAACAGGGAATGATTTATGGAATGGCAAAGTAGATACTTCCTCAGGGAAAGGTAGATAATGATAGCAATGGGAAACTGTTATTGCTGAAAATCATCTTCTCAGGATTTAGTAATTAAAAAAAAAAAAAAAGTCTGTTCATTAAAGTACTGTGGGGTTGGTGTTTTTTAGCATTTTTTTAAAGGGATGCATTTTCCCCCCCCTTTTTTGTAAGACTGCCAAATGTCCCTGAGGCTAGAATTAATTGGCTCTTTGTATTGTGTCAAGTAAGGAGTACGAGTGTTTTCAGAAAATATTAGGTTTACAGACTTCCATAGACAATATGAAAGGGAGAGAGGGGCTAACTTACTATAAACAAGGTCCTTGCATCATTTTGTGCCACTAACTTGGAGTAACAAGTAGAATATTGAAATTTCTGGTGTTGGAGCTTTGGAAGCTGTTGTAAACGTCCCCGATGCCCTCATCCCTTCATTGTGACTAATCCTCCCTTCAGAACAAGCGTGTGCCAACTTCTTTTGCTCTCACCTCCAGGCATCTGCAATGAGTAAACAAATGTCTGCTCCTCAGAAGTAACCAGCATTTGGATTTTTTAAAAGAGATTCAGGAGTAGGGGCCATGGAGATGTATTTTGTTGTTGGCATTGCTTTAGTAATACAACAGAGGTTTCTTGTTGCGGTTCATTTCACAAATTCCCCCTGACCATTTTGGATATGAAAGTATTTTATCATTTTTTAATACTGCTATGTTAAAGGCCACTTCTTAAAATTGATGGAAGCCGGAGGATGGCAGCAGTTGTAGATGTAAGCTTTGAAATGGCCCTTTTATGGAAGGGTTTGAGAAGTAAGTCGTGGAGCCGTTGCATTAAAATTCCAAAGTGTTAACTTAAATGTAATAATGCTCTGACAAAGTGCTACTACCATCTGCTAGTGAGAATTAGTAATATTTTAAAATCTCCATAATTCCCAGAAAGAGCAGAGGAGTCGTGGCATGAAGAAAAGTCTAACTCTAAATTAGTATTTTAGTTCAGGAAGTCGCAATCTCTTTGTGGGGACCACCAACTATTAGAGATTTTGTGTCATACTCTCAGCTCACATAAGGGAGTAAATATTTGTGGTGTATGACTAGAATGGGGCCTGTTTCTAACTGTTTCCAGCTTGGTCCCCAGTTTTGAGGCAGATCCTTTTTGTTTATAACCACTTTCCATTCACATCACAGCAAAAATTCAGTGGTAACTGCAAATACAGTTTGCATGGTAAAATAACAAGGGGATGTACTCCCTTGTTACATATCCATATCCTTGTACATGGGTATGTAAAAATCTTCATTCCTTATAATATGACTTCTGTGTACTGGCAGGCAGTTCTTTGTTCAGTGCTCATGGGGGGTTTTGAACACCACATGAATGCTCAGTCCATTCTGCAATGTGAAAGTTGGTCTGCACTGAAGAGTATGATCTGTGGCTGGAAATGTTCTCAGTACCAGAACATCTCCGTCCCTAGACTTCTCTCAGCTGAACATGCAGAAGTAACTCAGCTTCTAGTAAGAAGAAGGTCTGACAAGTTTTGAAGCTATTCCAAAAGCCAGTGTAACTAGTGTCTGTTAGGAAATGGTTTTTGTATCAGCAAGAAAGCTACTTTACTCATATTAGCAAACAGCCAAATCTTGCACAATATTTAAAGAAGGGAGTACGAAGAGAAAGCTAGTAATGACAAACTACACATAGCTGTTGGATTGTCTAGTTTAGAAAGGATTTTGGAGATCGTATTAAAAGATGTATTTTATAAACATTCAATTTGAGAAGAAAAGGGAAAATGGGGCCAAGTAGAAGTTTTTCTTGTGTCTTTCTCTTCCCCCTCCCGAAAAGGACTCACTGAATTTTATTTACTCAGTCTTGCATGGACTATAATATTCAGCTTGCTCTGCACACGAGTTGATCATATCTCATATACTTTTAGCTGAAATAATCTTCATCAGCATTTCTTGCTGAGGTACAGGTACTGTGTGTATGTCCATAGGCCTACTGGTACAATGGCCTTGTGCTAAGTCCAATTCTTCTCAGTTATAAACCAGTTCTACCTTGTATTATTATTTTGCATTATTTTCTTTTTCCATGCTAGAAGTACAACTGATACTGATTTTTTGTTTGAGGAGTCAAGTCTTTCACTTGTTGCTTTGAGTGTAAAGATCTTCACCTCTTCCAAAATCCCGCTCGGAAACCCACACAGCATTCCTTGTTTTTCATGTAGACAGGCTGATTACCCATAGAGTTAATTGTTTGAGTAACTGTAAGTCCAGGATGAAGGAATGATTTCTTGGCTGTCTGTTACTTAATTCAAACCACTATGTTGCCTTGTACTATCACAGAGTGGTATTTTAGTTTATCTGATGTGAGAGAGGGACCTTCTATTGTGTTAGCAAACATCTGTGTGAGGCAGAGGGAGCAGAGACTGAGCTGTGAGAATGAGGTCTTACCTCAATAACAATATTCTTGTCATGCTCTTGCTTTTTGCTTAGACAGGTTTTTGTTTCCTTTCATACATTGTGCATACAGAGAAATAAAACCAGATGTATTTTTCACACATTTACAGTGAATAATGGGCTGATGAAATAGAATTGGCCAGTCCACAGTTGTCAGTCGATAAAGCTGCCCCTTGAAGGGATCTCTGTTTTTCATGACTGGGTGCTGAGTAATCTCTGCTGGGTCTGTCATGTGGTGACCTGCACAAAAATGAAGCCAGATGCATTTCCACATAATTTTCACTGCTTGTCTCCTTGTATGTAAATGTTTATCTTGCCTCTTAAAACTGTTTCAATACTAAGAAATTCAAAGCACATATGAGCAGGAGCTGAGCTTTATTAAGAAGCAACTCGTGGTAGGGCTAAGGAGGCCAATTTCTACCTCATAAATCTTTTCATAAGGACTCAAAGCCATTTCTAGCAGCTGTCTTTTTACTGATCCCTCTTATTCCCAGCATCTTGACAAAGAATGAGATTGATTTCACCAGGAGTGAGGAAAGCATTTGTTCCAGCACCAAAGAGTAAGGGGCAAGGCAGGACATGGTTGGTTATTTGGTGCAGGTCTTCATGAATTCTCGCCTCCATGATTGAGTATAAAACTGGTAGAGTGCTGTGCAAGGCACATGTTTGTTGTCTGCTTCTTCTTTTAGAATCATTGGAATTTTCTTTAAACTGTGCAGAGAGGTGTTTTGTGAGATTTAAAATAAAAATTTAGAAGTGCTCAGAAACATAGTCATTACTGCAAAGCCTTCTTGGTAATCTACCTCTGTTTATAAATAAACAAGTGTCTTTTAAAAAGTGTGATTGGCAGAAGGGAGAGTAGCCTGGCTAAAAGTGTTTTGGGTCTAAATGGCACAAAGCTGAGAGTGAGTTCACACAGGAATATCCTGATACAGTTTACTGAGGAGTGACTCATGGCAGATAAACCAGCTCTTAGGTGGGCAGGTGTAAGGTTCTCCTTTCCTTGACCTTCTCACCAAAACAACTTGGATGTGCTCCTGGCCACCCCGACTACCCTGTTTTGTGTATGCAGCTGCCTGCCTATCTCATTCCCAACAGAAATCCCATCCCGTCCCATCCCGTCCCATCCCATCCCATCCCATCCCATCCCATCCCATCCCATCCCATCCCATCCCATCCCATCCCATCCCATCCCATCCCATCCCATCCCATCCCATCCCATCCTTCCACTTACTTTTCTGCCCCAGAAATTGCTTCCAGAGGACAGTGAAGGCTTTACCTGCATGCCAGCAGTTTCTTGTGCTTGTGGATTGCTGAGGGTTGAAGCCAAGAAAGGGAAGTTCTCTGCCTCTTGGCAGGTACTTCTGTCAAGCAGTTGTTCTCACTTCACCATGTCTTGGGCCGTTTCCTCCAGACTGAATTTGACACCAGCAATGACATTTATTTTCACAGTACCTATGTTGCAAAAACCTATATTTATGGAGATACATACCTTTGAGATGGAATGACTGTGTGTTTGTGTATTGGCATGCAAGCATATTTATGTTGGGATCTGGCATAATGGTAGGGAGGAACTGGAAGAGTTCCCGAGGCAGCAGCTTTAAGGCAAGTTTGTAGCTAAATGGCAAAATATATTCCCTGGTGCTGTTCATCCCGTACCCATGTTGTGGTGAGAGTACCTGAGAAAATGGGCTAGTTGATGTACTGTCTGTAAAAAGTGCATAGTAAAAAGCAGTCCATGGTGAAGTTTTTGTAATCTTGCTGTTTTGTTTCCCATCAGCTTCATTTACTTGGTCTCAGGCCTCAGGACAATGCTCTTGTATCTATGTTACCAGAAAGGCAAAGAAAAGCTTCAATGATAGTTTTAGCCTGAAACTATTTGGGAAATATTTCTGCTTGTTACTTCTTATTTTTCCCCATCTGTGCTGACAGATTATATTTATTAGCACAACACACTATTTGGAGCCAAAATACGTAATAAAATCCTTGTTAAAATGCTTATTTATGCTCCTTATAAAATAGGATTTCTAGGTTCTTGCTGGTTACGTGATCTAAGTGGCACTGGTTTGGGGGTGCTAGAGCTAACTTGGCTGGGCACAGTACCTAACTTAGTTATGCTTGGTCATCTGCAATATATAGTCTGTATTGAGCTGCATCTATATGGAATCAAAAGTGAAGAACAGATAGAGAAGCTCAGGGTTTTATTCCTAAGTGCTAATCATAAATTGTGCAGCCAAGAAGTTTTTGCAATGACACAACAAAGAATTTTTGATGCATTGGTTTTTACGTCATGCAAAACCATATTTTTGCAGACTACTGGTGCTGCTGACTGACTATGGCCTTGAAATATTCTCAGACTTTAGGTTTTTTCTGTTCTGTAAAGATCTGAAAGAAAGTGTCATTGCCCCATCTCACTGTCTGAACATAGTGTGCATTTGAACATGTTGCTGGGTTCAAATGGAGCTTTAATCCTGCATTAATTATTTTCTTGGTAATAACTCCTACTGGAACGGTCATCAGGATAAAGACTGCTGACTATGTTCCTTTTCTCATCTCTAACTGGAATGTGGTGAAAGGCTAAGTAGATTTTCAAAATAGTCACTTATGCCCCTTTTTCCAAGCAGGGCACATAATTCACAGCTGACATTATTTTCATCATCCCCAAGGGCTGTGATGGTGTAGCCCCTAACACAGTCTGAGAGACCTGAGTGTGTGTGCATAGAAACTTTTTTTAGGAGATAAGGTGGGGGAAATAGAAGAAAATATTTCCCATATCACATGTTAGGAAAAGCTGCTAGATCCATTTAAAAGGAAACAAAATGGGCTATAACAATCTTATAGATGATTCTTTTAGATAAAAACATCATGGCCTCTGTTGTAGAACTTTTGGAGGAAAAACATGTCTACCATTGGGGCTGAAATTCGTTTTTTGCCTTTGCAGACTTCATCTCTTATGACTTATGAAATCAGTATGAATTATTCCATGACTTTATTGGACTTTGGATCATATCTTCTATATTTATGTAATTCCTTCTTGTCCTTTTATCCTTTCCTTCTCTCTCCCATGAACTACTTCCTTGCCTTTTTTTATTGCAACTGCATTAGTAGCTGCCAATACTCATAAGCAGCCTTTCAGTAATGCATGGTGGAGTGTTTGTGCATGTGTGAATTGAGGGAGGCTGACTAGGGAAATCTTCACATTCAGATTTAAACATAGGTGGGAATCCCACTGACATGCTATTCCTATTGCTCTTAGAATCTTTTGTATTGCTTTAAGTATTTTTGTCTGAAGAGGCAAAACCTTATTTAGAAGCAAGTTAATTTTCAGTGTTTCTGAGACATTGATCACTGCCAGCTACTAAAGACAGAACAAGATGGACTACACTGATGTCTGTTCAGGGCAACCCCTGTATATCATCTATTCCATGCTTTATTCTTATTATGGCTAACAGGAAAGGAGACAAAAAGCAGTTTTATACTTAAGAAATAAGATTAGAATTTGTGAAAGTTGAATTCTGTTTTGGACTCTTTGCTGACCTGCAGGAGCACTTACAGTGATTGACACACATGAAGTAACAAAGTGGGATCATCAGGGCTCCTTGTGAGCTAGTGTTGCACCTGTGCAGGTTTTGCCTTGACTCATTGAAGCTCTCTTTTCCACAGGGAGCATGAGATCCCCTTACTGAACATGTTTTGCCTTGTCTACCTTGTCTGTGCTCTTCGGGTCGAGCTCTGCCTTGCGCTGCCTTGTATCTGCGTGGCCAATGCCAGTGATACCATTTCAGCTGAGAGCTTGGAAGGTTCCTGTACAACTGTTGGTTGTAAAAACGTATTTTTTGCATCAATGACTAGAACAAGCCATTCTATTTTAGGAAGGCAAAATTTGGATGCAAGCGACGAGCTTATTCTGTGATATGCTTCCAAGATGATTGTGAGTGATGGAGCTGGAGTGTTTGCTCAGTTTTACTGGAGGGTGGAAAGTGCCGATGTGGATTGCTACTGTTATAGCCAGAAACTGGCGCTTTGGGTGTAAGTTAAAAATATAAATGTGTGTTTATGAAAGCAGTCAAGCTCTATGTTGACTAGCTCTAGGTACTTTCAAACGGCACTGTAAGTGCATCTCCCCATGAATAGGAAACAAACTCTTTCTTTTTTCACTTATTCTTATCTGCTGTTGCAGGTAAACATGTTATCTAGAGGAATTGCGCTATTTTGCATTTGCTGCACTACTTTCAATTAGAATCTAAAATATCCAGTTTGAAAACCTAAACCTGAAATCTGTAGATGAATTGCCAGAGGATTATGTGTTTGTTTGTTTTTCCACTCACATACAATACTGCGACATTGTAAATCCGCCCAAGAGCAGACCAACTAAAACAATGTCTTTATTCTACAAGATAAAGCAAGTGTTAGGGCAGAGAAGTACACATCTGTTTTTGAACTAATGTCTATACTCCTGGTGGGCTTTAAAAGCTTCTTCAATTTCACACCTTTTGTTCTTCTTCCTACCAGGGTTTTGAAACACAAAAGTATTTTTGAAAACAACTTTCCCACTGGAAATATTAATCACAGATGCTGCAGTGGTTGACAGAAGAGCTTACTACAAGCATTGTGGGGTGTTGAAAGGGGTAATTCCAAATTAGTACCTTTTGAAAGGTACTAAATTGATGTGCAGCCTGCAGAATGTCTACAGCAGGTGTAACAATCCTGGTGATCAGATGGTTTTCTCACCCACTGCTCAAAGTTGACATGGGTATCAAAAAAAGAGGTGAGCCATGTTTCCTCAGAAGAGATTAAAATATTCAGCATTGTTCCACTGAGCAGTCTGCATCCACGATGAGTGTTTTCTCTGCATATCCTTACTTGTGTGCCACCACTTGGTCAGCTTCACCTTTTCTGTGATTCAGAAAACATCCACTGCTATGTTCTGAAGGAAGTCCTACTGGCCTGCTTTTTGGTGTGGAGTTCCTATGATTTGGGGTTCATCCTCCTCATCTGGCTGTTCTATTGTGTATGTGTCAGTATTTCCAGTTGTGTCTCTCAAGGGCAGCAAACTCCCCTTAGATTTCTTTTCCTATTGGATCTGTATTTGCCTTTTACAGGTGGCTGAGGGGTACAAGTAAAAAGCACATCATATATGTACTCCTTTGTTTTTACACTGAAGTCGGCAGGTTTGCAACGTTGTATGCTTCAAATATTTAAAAGGATTAAGTTTGAATAAGCTCTGAAAACTTCACGCATTTCACAGCTTATTTTAAAGTCATTCAGAGTCTTCATCTGCAAGGCTTTTTAAAATAATGAATGTTTTTATTTTATTTCATTTCAGGCCAAACTGAATAAAAGCGGGATTTTTTTAAAGTTACCCAGCAATTGTCTTAAGTGTTAAGAATTCACATTTTAGGAAGATTTGTATTGTTTATTGTACTGACTGGATTAGTAAAGTCCTATTTAAAATATTAACAGGAAGAAATGTTAACACTCACAATAGAACTTCAGCTTTAGAAATATTATCTGAGCAAGCAAGGTCAGATTAGTCGTGCACTTTAGATGTAAGAATATTGCTACGGTTAAAGCACTTGACTTGCACTTGGGAGATTCCTTTGGTTTTTTTTGCCATTTCTGCTAGTTCTGGCATGACATTGGGCAAGTCACTCATCTTGTTTCACTATGTGAACAGCAGTGAGCGTTTCTGGCTCTGTCACTATCTTCAGAATATTATTTTGCAATTATTAGGACTTACAAGGGAACATTGAAAAGCTGGGGCATCCCGAGCAGATAAGCAGAATCCAGAGCTTCAAAGCAAACAAACAGAAGCCCATGCCTTGAGCTTTTCCATGTCACTCTGAGGCACACTCAGAATGTTCGGTTCCCTCTGAATTATAAGATCTTAATATGTAGCTAAGGTGGTATTGCCAGATCTTGACAAGGCGATGACAGCATATATATAAAATGTTTTAGTGTGGCAGTGGGAATTCTTCCTAGACTGTTCATACACATATATACTTACACAGCCACATGCAACTACATACTTTTACTATTTTGTTCCCCCAGCAATATTCAGAGAGAAAAGTTACTTGCACCAGTACTGAAAATGGACTATGGCTTCATTTCAACAAATGATTAAAAATAATTATTCAAAGAATTTCATGGTTATAGAACCAAGACTGATTAACATACTAATGTAAAAATGAGGCAAGTTAAATGTTAAATGTAAAAAACCAAAATCCAAAATTACAATTTTCTTTTTATTCAAGACAAAGAAATTAAATTGGTGGACATTGGTTATTTTTATAGTTTAATAAAAACTTCTTTGTATGCTCTTTTAAAATTTCAGTTTATGCTGAGGTGTTTACTAAGGATGCCTCAAACCAGCCTGACAGTTGAGTACATTGATTATATCGATATCTGCTATCTAAATTGGTAATGTTAAGGCTGCTGTTATTGTAGAAGATAAAATATTCATTTTGGTTACTAACATTTATTTTTCCTGCATACCAATTATTTTTCCTTCTGTTACAGTATGCATATATAGCTCTTCTATGAGTAATTCTGTGTATGTTTGTATAATCCTACAGTGCTTTCTGAATAGATTAAGGAATTAATTTGCCTTCTAATTTTCCTCTTCCTTATTCATCATTTGTAACTATGCAGAACAATAATTAAGACAAGAAGGAAGAAGTACCGTGCATTGATTGTTTTTTAAACCCCTAACTGCCTATTAAAAGGGACATTCAGCTATCAACTTTGTTTATCAGTTAAACAGAGTTTGTTTTTAGAAGGGGTATATGAGTACACATACGTGATATTAGCAGGTAGGTGGTAATGTCAATATGTAATTTGGCCTCCTGTATGTGAATATTGTTGGGTTTGTGTACCCTAATGACTTAGAATGTTTTGCTGATATTCTGGAACTAGACCTAAGCAATATCTGCAGGGAGAAAGTAATTTGGTTTCTGAGCCACACCAGTTCTCAAAACTTTGAGAACTCACTGTGTCAACTTTGCCCCTTGACCCTGCTCTAAATGGGGAAAAGGTGTGGTTTTTGCAATGTAAAGGGTTGGAGAAGTACATTCCCTGAATTATGAAGAGGAAGCAAATGAGTTGTCCTAGTCTATATATTTTAGCATTTCAAGCCACTCTGGGGTCACATTGTGAGTTAGGTTAGCTGGTCAGAGTTGTGCTGGAGGAAGATAAATTTTAGCCATTAACACATTAGCAATGTGAAAAAGAGAAAGAAACACAATTCTATTAGCAGGGTTGATGGGCCAGTCAAAGTAGCTGGAAACTCATTAGGTGCTGTATTTCCATCAATGTGTACATCTGTAGCAATTGAAAAACGCTTAAGGAGTGGGAGACTTCAGATTATGATGCAGACACTTGTCTTGAGTAGGACATTTGTTTTTGTGCTCAGAAGCATCTCTTAAAATGCTGCAGAGAACTACTCTGCACTTTTCCTAATCCCCCACACCACTGTGCAGCTATCTCATGTCTGTGAAAGGCAAAAGAATTTAAGGATATGAAAAACAGGAAAGAAATGCAATTTGCAGAATTGTTTTCTTGATTTGTGTGTTTTACCATACATGCGATTAGTGTGGGAAGAGAATGATGATTACAAGTAATACATTTATTCATTGTGTATTGTCAAAATATGAATATAATTGCATTCTAATATAATTGCATACTTATCTTCAGCAGTGTTTGCTGCTTGTGATAGCTTCTGGTCTGCTTGCAGTCAAATGTGAGCAAAATAAGCTTTCACAGTATCTAATTCAGACTCCATGTTCCCTCTACTTCCAACTGCTGGTTTAAAAAACTTCTGCCCTAGGTAATTTGTGCCTTTTTGTTTTCTATCAGGAAAACTTTTTTTGCTGTCTGGAAAGTGATGGCCTTCAAAAGATTTTTCTGAAGCAGGAACAAAGAAAAGCCATAAGGGCTCTGGTTATTCTCTCCCTCCTATGTACAGCCCTCTGCAAAATACCACATTCTTTTTAATCACAGGTGCCAGGGCACTGCTTCCTTTTCACTCTCTTGTGATGTTCTCAAGGAGAATTCTTGCTGTTGCAGTACATTGTAGCTAAGGACAGAAGGAGCTAGTTATCTCAATGTATTCTTAAGCTAAAGAAAGTCTGTGATTCTGATTCTTTCTTCAGAATCATTTCTTGGCTCAGTTAGTTACTTTGAGGGCAACAGCTTTGAGGTAACTTGCTAGAAAATCAGTGAAATTTGAACTTTTGGAAAATGAAGTTAAACTCCTCATGCATGTTTCATGAACGCTTCTGTAAAGAAATGGCTTCAGTGTACACAGCAGGTGCCAAATTACAAACTCTCTTTCTCTTTCTATGTACACGTGCAGTGAGTCATTACCAGATTAGTCACCAAATGGTTACAGTGCTTTAGGATGAATACACCTGTCTTGGCTGCTCTTCAGAGCTCACTGTCCCTTTAGCCTCCAAGTACCTGACAAACTGGTGTCACCTATCATCCTGTTTCCAGTTGAAGCCCTTAACCACTGACCTTGATGCCAGAAGTTGGGGTGGTACCACTGGCAGGTAGGGAAGGAATGTGTGTTCATTCAGCTTGGATCACCAGCTAGGTAAGTTCCTCAGTCTAGCAGAGACAGAATTAAAGACAGCTCTGGTGAATTTAAATGACAAGAAGTCAGTTGAAATATAAATAATAATATTAATTTTCTTGTTAAAAAAAATAACGGTAGCTTTTATAAGCTATTTTCTAACCCAAGAAATTCAGGGGAACTACACGGGAAAGGTCTTAGCTGAATTTACTTGGTGGTGATGAACATTCTTGGTTAGGTTAGTCCTTTCCACTGGTGTCTTATTGATTGAGCTGGGGTTGATCTAATGGCCTAGGAATTAAGTGAGAATATCTGTGATAAAAGAGAAAAGTTTTCTTTCATTATGCACATAAAAGTAATGTCGGTTAATTTAAGACAATGAATTTATATTTTCAGTTATCAAAAGTTTCAGAGTTTTTGTTTCTGTTGAGTTGCAACTTGAACTGCAAATATATATTGTACATATCTCAGTCTTTAAGTAAAAAGTAATACATCTCCATCCTGGGGAAGACAAAAAAAATCTAGATTCCACTTCTTCAAGCATCTCCTAACAGTATCTTAGCATCGTTTCTGATGTTCTTTAGAAAGATCTCCTACCTATGCAGATAGACAAACAAAAGTCACTATGATAATATAGACTCTACAGGAAATATGCAGATCTTTCTGAAAAATGTAAAATGTTTGTTTTTAGACATGAAGTTTTATCAGTGGGTTTCAGAAAGGCTGTAGATTGTTTCTTTTTAAACAGTCCCTTTCTGTGTAATTTTTAAACTGTGTAAGTTTAAAAAATATGATCTCTCTTGTCTCTCAGCTTAATGTTCAGCTGTATTGATTTTGGAGGAGACTGCGGCATGCATACCTATGCAGAACACTTCTCAGAGAACTTCAAAGATTTTCTATTTTCTGACATGCAGATTGAATTTAATGTGATTACAAATTGAAACACAAAACCAAATTAAATACCTTTTCTATAATTATGTATTAGTTTAGATTTTAAAAAGTGCTTTACATGCATCATGTTACTTTTGTCTTTAAACTGCAGGCTCTAGCTTGAGGTGCATTGCAAATGTCATGGGTTGATGAACTGGTTGAGGAGAAAGCAAACAGATTCTGCTGAATTAAATAGGAAATTAAATTTACTATGTATGAAAAGCATAAAGTGTATGAAGGCCATTGATTTTTTCAGTCAGCAAGGCTGTGATTTGCTTTGTTTCTGCACAGTGCTGCTTGTTTCCTGGTGGGAAATACACCCCATCTGAGAGGAGGAAAAGTAGAATGCAGCTGTTTATAATTTTGTGCCATGTTTGCTGATGTAAAGTGAAAACTAAATAATCCCAGCAAGCTAAAATTCTTGGCAAAGGGAAGCGTTAGGTGTGGGGAAATGGTATGGAACAAGTCAGGCAACTTTAAATTGCTTTTTGAGAACTTGGCTCGTCAAGGTTTGTGTAGAACTTCTTGCATCTCTGAATTGGTGAACCACAGTCAGTGAATTTCTGTAAGTGGCTGGTGTAAATGAAGCTTCAGTGGCCACATTTGCTGTTGTCACAGTGGTTGCTTAGCCCACAAACATGACCACTCTCCAAAGTGTTATCCCATGCTGTGGGTGAAACTGTCTCTCAGCCTTCAAAGTGCCTGAGCCATACCCTGCCACTTAAAATGCATGCTGGACCTCACCAGTGCTGTTTTGTGTAAGAAGGACAAGGCTCCCAGTGCTTTTCATATTTGATACTAATGGATGCTGTCACACCACTTTTAAGGACTTTTGACTTGGGTTCACGAGTTCTTCAGTGTAATGACCACATCTTGCACACACGCTCACTTGGGATGGAGAATAACCTGTCATCAGCAAGGAGGACCTGTATAATAATGAGGAGTAACAATCACTTGACCCTCTGGTCTTGATCACTGGCCCTTCAGTGCTGCAGAAAAAAGTAGGTGACCCATCAACAGGAGGTGACACTGCCTGTTTGGGCAGTGGGAGCCCCTCTGGCACAGCCACCGGCAGCCTCTTCCCAGCCTGAAGGGTTGGCAAACAAGCTCGTATTTATAGCTGGATTCTCAGCAGGCAGTGCAGGTCATCCCATGAGCTGGTGCTCTTTGTCTCATGAGTGGCAGTTTCTTACAGGGTTCTGTGTTTCAGCTTGTCCTGTCAAGGAGAGGATCTTTCAGGGTGGCTGAGTTTGGGCAGCATTCAAGGCCAGAGGTGCATGCTCAAGCATTCACAGGATTCAAAACTGGGGATGAATGCCATGTCGCCCGTGTACAGTTTTGCATTGTTTTTTATTTTATTGCATATATTTCTCTGTGTGACAACTTGAAACAAGTGTGATTAAAGCTTAAATATTTTGCTGAGCATCCTTTCTCTTTATAAAGGGCTGTTTTGCTCCCACTGGAGCATGATAGTAAACTGCTACTTAGAATTCTCTGTGTTAACGAAGAGCCGGTGGAGGGCTAATTACATGTAATCAATTGGTAGCTAAGGAAATCAAACACTATTATAAAATTTATTTGATGCTGCTTAAAACAAGGCTTTCTATAGATTAGGAAGTATAAAGCATATAACTTTTCTGCATCACATAGTGATTTATATCAAATTAGACTAATGCATATTGATTCATATATTCAACTCTGTTGGTGTGTGACAGTCCCTTCTCTAGCACCTTCTGATTTGGTAGGATTTTCTTGTAATATTAAATGGCCCACAATAAATCCACTTTAGCTGGTCTCCAAAGCCTAGCAGCAGTGCCCCAGGACTTTGCTATAGGGCAGTCTGCAAAACACAAGATAATGTTGTTTTATGGATCATGTTTTGTCCTCTGAGTGTGTGAGGGACTCTTGGAACAAGGACACAGTTGCAGATATTTCTAGTATTAGTACCAATAGCTTTAGGAATATTGAGAGGCTCTCAGTATGTAAATGTGTAGGTTTATTGTTTCTGTTGGATAGGAACAAAATAGTCTATATTTGAACTTCAAAACTGGGAGCCATATGGGCTTGTGCAGAAATTATATCACTTACATATTATGAGAGTCAGAATCTTATGCTTTCTAGTGAGTACTCCTGTAGCATCTGCTTAAAAACATATCATCCAGCTTTATTTTAGAGCTCTAAATTTTGCCTTAATTGGAAGTGATGTGCATGTCAGTGGACAATAAAATTAATAAAGTTATTTTTAGTAAAAGTGTTTGTAAGATGTAGGCATAGTCTGTAGCTTGATCTTAAAAAGAAATTTCTCTCATAAACCTTATAGGTGCACAATTTTGTTATATTCCATCTCATTTGTGTGGCTGTCATCCATGTGACACAATTCCCTCCTTTTGAATGCTGCACCTTTGACCTTTATTTTTAAGATGCACAAATTAACAGAAACATTAGCTTCCAATCCCCTTATGTTTCTTGCTTGATGATTCATTCTACAATGAAAACAAACTTTTTTCTACTTCCTCTTCTACAATCACTGAGTTAAGTGAACACTGCACAGGTGAAATCAGTTTGCCCTGCTTGGATATAACCCCTTTCTGGACAAACTGCCTGCCTGGCTTTTCTAACATTTATCAGAGAACTGGTATGTCTCTTTTGTTTCATTAACACTTTTTCATAGTCATTTCTTAATGACATCAGGGACTGGGTAATCATAATTCCACTGCTGTGGAGGTTAGTGTTTATTGTAATACTAGAGTAAATATTTGTTGCTAAACCACTAAAATGTGTTTAATAGATGATCTCATGAGGGAAGAAAGTTTTCCAATCCTATGGAAGAATATATTCAAAACATATTGATTCAAAGTATAGTGATTGTGGGCAGGAACCTGGGTGCAATCTAAACACCCTTCTGTAAGCTTAAAGCAGGAGACCCAGTTGAGATTATTGGTCTGAACTGAAATCAGAGGGTTTCAGAACTGCTACCTTGAGATCTGTGTTGCCTAATGCCTCCAGAACTTTATAACTTTTATAATTTGTCTGAGCCTTATTTCCCTTCCTTTTTTTTAACTGAATGGCACACGTGCTAACACTGAATCTGCACCTCAAGCCATCAGCAGCTGTCAGGGAGGCTTTCCCTGGCTGTTTGCACAGCTTCAGAGACTGGCATGCACAACTCAACCTGAGCAGAAATGGTGAGACATTGGGGGTATGATACAGGGCCTCTTTCTCCAGGCTGAGCAGCTCCAACTCTCTTAGCCTGTCCTCATAGGAGAGGTCATAAGGAAGTACTCTAGGAAATCAGAGGGCTCAAGTCCTTGTCTTGGGTTTTGTGTAAGCATTGCATTTACAGTAGCATTTAGGGTGCTGCCAGATATGAAGTTGGGTTTGTTTTGGTTTGTAACCCAGACAGATCAGTTCTCTGCATGTGTTATCAGGATGTTTCAAGGGTTTCATTTGGCTCTGACGGAAATTACTCATTGAACTTTCCTGCAGTTAGAACACAGAATGGGAAGAGAGCTGGATGATATACATTTTCAAATTTGATTCTGAATTCTGTTTAGATATTTCTGTTATCAGTAGCTTTACCATTCTTAGTTGCATATTACAAATAAGAATAACATATTCACATTCTATAAGCTCAGAAGTACTTGTTTGTTTCTAGTCACCAGTTGTCTTTGTCAGAGTCTCTGTGAATTGCTTATATTGTTTAGTGGAAATGGGAGGATTTTTATTTCTCTTTTTGAAAAGTTTATTTCTGCTTGCTTGTTTGAGGTAAATCTAGCTAGAAGTTCATCTATGAATGAAATGCTTTTTCTGAATCACAGAGCCATTTTATAGTGTATTGAGAGTAACCCAGTCAGCAGGTTTTAGGTATTACTTTTATGTAGCACATATCTGATAATTTACTCTTGTAGTGTTGCAGATCTGGACTAAGTCTACATAACACTATTAAACCAGCAGCTTGTAGGTACTGGAATTAGCAATACTGTAGCACTTGAACACCTCTTGTCTTTACCAGGGACACACTGTTGCTCCTAAACTGATAACTTGATAAAGAGGAAAGATAACTTGAAATTCTAGAGCCCCTACAGTCTGAGTACAGAACAAGACGACAGCTGGATGTAGGCAGTAGCATTTGGACAGATACTGAGATACTGTGGGACTGGATTAGTCAGCTTTGTAGGCAGTCAACAGAAACATTGCTCTGAGAAGGGAGAGAAGAAGCAGCTGCCTGCTTCTCTCTGCACAAAAAAAAAACCCCAAAACCCAAACTAAGATTAGTTGCTAGTATCACCTGAATTATTGTTGAGAAAGAATAAGTAGGAAAGATGATATCAAAACACTGTCTTCTAATCTTACAGAGAAAATGGAAGTATGTGTTTACTTCGAGAACACCTTGTGACCCTTTACAATCAGTGTTGTAAATATCAATTAAGCGCTACTGACGTGGGCATTGCTTCCCTCTGTTGTCTAGACTGTCAGAGGTGAAAGAAGGGCAGTGCTGCAGTGTGCTCTGAACAGTCCTTGGTGTGAACAGAGCTGTTCACATGTGGAGAACTGGACACTTGCACTTTGAAAGATGCTGTTTTTCCCATAACTTGCCCATTAAAACTCTCAAAAGTAATTTTAAATCTTACATTAATGCTGCTCCTCAAATGCAACTGAAGCAGTTTTACAGTGGTGCTGTGCCCCTGGCTGAATTGCTGTGGAAGGTTATTGTGCTCTTTGGATCTCCTCAGATCTGCCCACCCTCCCAAGTCCATCTCCCAAGCGCGTGTACACGTGTGTGTGTGTGCTTGCTTTTTTTCCTCAAGTTAAGTTTTCCAGAATGTCAGCATCAAATAATAAACAAAGAGATTATTTTGACAGAAGCTCGGGGAGGCTGTGACTGGAAGGGGCATGTCCTTCACAGTCAAATCATGGAAACTGTACCTTCAAACTGATGTTCTCCTGCAGGCAGGTCAAGAAGAGTGCAGTGCTTTACAACTGAGTGTGATAAATGAGTAAAATAGGGTGAGAGAAGGAATTTAGGAAAAAGAGGTTGTGTGACTATCCAGATATGATTTTTTTTTTTTTTTTTTAGATCTGATTTAACTATTTCAGTTTCTAAAACATTTGCCAATAAAAAAATCTGGGAAGCTTGTTTATATTTTGGGTTTTTCTAAATTTGATAAACCTAGGTTGGATGGAATATCTGATTTTAAGCAATTTTTTACACTTTGATGAGTCCATTAGCTTTACACATCTGTTTCTGGGAAAAAGACAAAAGGATGCTAATACTGCAGTCTGTGTCAATAACCTTTCTTTCAGTACAGCTGCTTGAGTTAAAATGAGACACTGGCAAGGCAAAAGGAGGGTGAAATTAACCTTCTATTCATGATGACTTTGTGTGGAAAGATTGAAAGGACAAGCATGGGAACTACAGATAATGGAGTAGTATGTTTTTTTCATGTTTTTAGGTTTGACAGTCCCTGCAGAGACTGTCAATAAATAGTACTGAATCATTCATTTGGATATTTTGTCCTACTTGACTGAATTTGACTGCAAGTCCAAGCAAATCAAAAAGCCAATACAGTAGGATCTTGAAAAACAATTGCTTCTGTCCAGCAAGCTGAAACACCTTTTCCTGATTTAATGCCAGTGACATTTCCACAGGCTTCTGGTTCTCTGCAGTGCCAGAATTTCTGGTACTTGTCAAGGCTAAATCTCCCTAGCCTTGGTCAGTTCCCTGAGGCTGATGAGCCTTTCTGACTTGTCACATGGAGACCCTGGAATCTGTAAAGTCGACTCCTTAAACTGAATTCCCCTCCCAGTGGCATTTGCTACCGTATTGACTTCTCTTTATTATCAGCTAGTAACCTAACACCAATCTACAAGGCAGGATGAGAATATTACTTTGGCTTTGAAAGAGTTGAGAAGTTTAAAGATGAGAAAAAGTGTTGTCATACCTATTTTAAAAGTCTGGATTATGGTGTGTACTCAGCTCAGCAGATTTCTCAGGTGGGAATTCATGTTAGTTTAGGCATACTCCTGCTGATCTGTATTACACATGTTCTGGTGCTGTAGAATAAACTTTTCCTTGCCACCAAAAAATTCCTGTACTGTTTGGATTTGTGATATGCAAGTAAGGTATGAATTCC
Organism: Ammospiza caudacuta; assembly: GCF_027887145.1. NCBI lineage: Eukaryota > Metazoa > Chordata > Aves > Passeriformes > Passerellidae > Ammospiza > Ammospiza caudacuta. Next base: position 16,893,157 of record NC_080596.1, on the reverse strand, counting down.
TTTTTTATATTTTCTTTTCTTTTTTTAAAAAAATAATTAAAAATTCAGACCTTGGTGTACTGTGGAACTGATTGACTGTGTAACTTTGAGAAGTTACACAGTTGTGTTTTTTTACTTTAATTACATCCATTGTACTTTAATTATCTATAGATTTATCGTTCATAGACATTTTTAAGTAAAGGTCATTGTTGTATATTTACACTGAAAGTAGTACAATTGGCTAACAGAGCATTGGCATAAAGATGTTATTCAAGTAACACTCGAATAACTAAGAAAAGAATCAAATTTTATTATTTTGGTATTTTTGATATTGTTTAATTGAAACACAAAGATTGACAAAAACCACCAAACAACGAAGAACCTATCTCTGTTAGGAATTCGCTGCTTTGTCTCCACTTGGAAGAATAAAGAAGCATTTTGTTTGCATCTCTGAAATACCCAGAAAATTAAGTAAAATCATATAATAAAAATCTGTGTAATCACTATCTAAATCTAAGTATCTAATTAAACAAAACACGTTCTGTTTTAGAATAAATCACTGTCTCAGGCTGCCTTTGTGGGCAGTGAATCAAAAACGTAAGTCAGTCTGTTTCTTCCTCTTAGCTATTAGCTATAATTTTCTTCCTTACCTTCTGGTTGTCTTCCTCCCCACAAGCTGCTGCTGCAGGTGCAGTTGGGTGATGATTTCTGTTGGAAATGTTACTGAGCACTGCTCTGCTTCTATTCAGAAAAAGCAAAGGGCCCCACTTGGTTTCAAATGTTTAACTCTGTGATCCTGTCATAGCAGTGTCCTCAACTGCCACAGCAAGTTTGACATCTAAAAGAAAATATTACCAACTTCAAAGCAATCTACACCAAAGTGCTTTCAGTCAGGGCTGATATAAAAGGTAGACTCTGACACCAGAGGGTTCTGGCTTGAACACTGAAGGAGCAGGAATTACACATAGCTCCTTAATTGAAAGAATTGTATGAGGAAGAGAGAAGGTTTTCTAACCTTCTTGCTGATTTATTTTATCCAACTAAAACTTTCTAGTAGGTGTCTGAGCAAACTGGCTGTCTGAACAGGCTGACTAGACCTGTGTTTGAGTTGTTTTCTTGCCTTTGTCTTCCCACTGACTCCAAAGGAAAATACTGATGGTTAGTTTTGGGGGTCTATGCCTATGAGACATGTTCTGTGGGATACTTGGAAGAGACAGGATCCACCTTAAAAAGCATCTCTGCCAGGAGAGATGGCCTGCCTGGTAAGGGGGCTCAATTTAGGGCCATGCTCCTGAGCAGCCAGTTCTGAGTGGTCCTGCTCGAGCAGAGGGTTGTCTCCCAACCTCACAACTCCATGGCCTTCATTAGCCTGTAATTCAAATTATTCTTTTAGAAATTAGCAACTTTTTAAGAACATGACTAAGATGTTTAGTTCTTGTAGATCAATGAAAATCAACTGATAATTGTGGGATATTTTAGGACTGACTGATGTGTATGCATACAGAATATTTCCATTCCACAGAAGATATAGAACAGTCTGAAAACCTGGGCTGGAAACTGATGTGACTGTTGTTTCTCTGGATTGCTACAGGCTTTCTAAACCAATTGGTTTGGTGGGTTTTGAGAGGTTTTGGGGTTGATTTTTTTGAGTGTGTATCACTTTTATCTCTTTATCTCTCTCCTTCCTTCCTTTTTTTTTTTTTTCCCCTCTTTTGCATTACTTCATAATATTTCAGTACTAGAAAGATGCTGCAAGGAGATTCAGTAGACAACCTCGGGAAACTACTTTGGTTTTCACAAAGAGCTGTCCATGTATATGATAACCAATTTTTCTCAGAAGGCATTTAAAGAAGTGTGGAAAACCACTGTATTTTGATGAAATCAAAATTTGAGAGAAATGCAAACATGAAAAGATGGTACAGGGACTGAATAGACTGGTTGAATGTGAGGAAAAAGGCACATAGGAGAACAGAATAGTGTAGTGATGCAGAGGAGCATAATGAAGAAATTTAATTTCCACTGTACAATGGAGGGGTCAGGTAGGAGCCACACCATTAGAATGAAGAAGGTCGTGTCTGTCAGTGCAAGAGTTTGTGTGGAGGAAAATGACTGCACACAAAATAAGTGTGCTTTCTTCTCGATAAACAAAGTTAACAGGAACTTCCTAAAGGCATCATGTAGGAAGCAGCTGGCTTTTAAAATTCCTTTTAAACCCTGTCTGCATAACATGTGCCACGAACTTCTGTTCCTCCAAGCAGTAGATCTGCCTTTCCTGAAGGAGCAGCAGGATTTGAACCTCAATCTGTCAAATGCAGATAGACCCATTAGTCATTTATTTTGTGTGGTGACTCACTAGGTGACCGAGTCTTACCTTTTCATGCTCATCTTGCACAGCAAATTAAAACTGAGTCTGTTACCCAGAAGCAAAATGAGACTGAAAGCTACTGACAGGCTTTCTTTTCAATTAAGCCTTAAGGTCTGTCAGCTGACTTCAATCCTGCCTTTCTGAAGGCAGATTTGAAGATGTAAATCTGGAATGTTTCTTCTTTAATAGCTGTACACCAGAGCTGTAGTAAGCTTTCATGTTGAAAAAATTAGATTTTTTTTGTGTACCTGTTGAAATCCTCTGTCGCTCTGCCACAGAAATGTTTGAATTACTGTGCACCACACTTCACTCACTGATAACACTCTTAATTAGAATAGCCATAGTACTGGGATATCTCTCTAAGGCCACCTTAATGATAGGGAGGTGCAATGACTGCTGCTTGATCAGGGTAGAATTAGGCTATGTTCTGCTCAGTGGCACAGCAGCTCCCTGGTGCTCTGTTCCTGAATGTTGTTTAACCAGGTGATAAATAAGTGTGAAATTCCAAATCCTGATCCCTTTTAATGCAGCAGATTAAAATGGAAAGCAAACACATTGTGGTAAATCTTGTTGGTTTTGAAATTCTAATTTGTTTAAAGTTTTATCTTGTTTGTCCATCCAGGCCTCCTTCCTCTACTGGGAGTGAAAAAAAATTAATTTATTTGTTTTATATTCAGTCATGTTCCTTATGTGATTTGAGGGATGACATTAGAACATGGCTTTTCAAGGATTCATTCCTTATTTTGTTGAACTTTGAATTTCTTGTGACCAGTTAAGAAAGTCTTTGGGGACGTGGCTCACCATAGCATAGGAGAATGTATTTTGTGCTTCAGCTGTTCTTTCCAGCTCTCAACAGATGGGTTAAAGCTGCAGCTCAGATGCAGATAACATGATATTGCTGTTTAAATCTACTAAATATCGTTAAAACAGTGGTCTTTGTCCCCACTCCTGTCCATTCTTATCTCTAATTTAAACAAGTAGGAAATCCCAAGCATCTCAGAGAATGGGACTTAGTCTCAAAAATGAGAGCATTCATGGTGCTTGTGTGTCAGAGCTGGCAGGGAGCTGGTGTGCAGGGATCTTGCTCATGGCTTCCAGGGTTACTCATCTCTCTGCTTAGCTGTGTGTGTGTTTAAGATATGAATTGCCAGATGATGCCTGTGATAGACACCGAGATTAGTGTATGTTTTATTAAATGAAATCTGAAATTGTATTAACATCAATATTCTGAATTAATATTGATTAATTTGGGTCCTAGTCCTGATCAGGAGTCACTGGGCACTGCTGCAGTGGGAGTAGGAGTGTTGTTGGGTAGAAGCAGGAAGCACTGAAAAATGGAATTTTAGAAAAGCTTTCAGCTGGAGTTTCTTTTGTATGTTATTTGAACTTTCTCACACATCTGGAGTGAAAATTGCTGCATAGAACATTTCTGTGAGAGCCTTCAGCTTTGTTGTACATTAAGGAGAAACCCCAAATCATTAAGTGTGGATGTAATGACTGCTTTGTTAGGGAGTAACACTTTAAAGTGTTAAAACCTTTTATCTAATAGAAGGAAATTTTGCTTCTTAGAAGTATCAGGAACACTCTTGTAGGCCTGGCTTTGCACCTAAGCAGATGCTGCATAAGCTTTAAGGGAAATTGCATTTATTCAGATGATCACAAGAGTTCAAATTGTTTTCTAAAGTAAATTCAATGCATAAGTAAAAAATTCCAGTGCTGTTCAAACAGCACATGACTTACTGCTTTTACAGGAATATTTGATGTAAGCAGTCCTGTCAAACAGATAAAAAATTATCCAATAATGTGAAAAACTAATAGGCCTTAACTGTAACTTGAAAAAAATGCTGATCCTGATAAGGATCTAAATCGTTCATGATTCAGTTGAATCAGCAGTGAGTGATTTTGTGCATCTTTGTCTCCATGCCAAATCAAAGGGATGAATTTTTGAAAGTGAAGGAATTGGATTTACATCTGACTTAGATTCCAGCTTATTTTGTATTTGAGCAGTCAGATGGAGATTTCTCCTAAGCTGATTCATGTTTGGGTTGCTCAACTAAGGACATTCTGCTTTTTGGGAACACTAAACCTCTGCCTTTTTGATTTGGGCAGAATTAATTCCTTCCATCTGACTTTAAGCTGACTTAATATTCTACTTAGTTCTTAAGCCAGATAAGTTTTTATTTACTGACAAACTGTCATGAAAAGTACCAATATTTGAGTACTAATATGGTGAACTGAGTGTAATACAAAAAGAAAATAAATTTAGCAGTGAAGTCAAAATTTTCTGCCCTAAGTCCAGAAATTGCACTGAATAGCCCCAGGAAGAGTGGATATAATGCTGACCTTGATAGTTAGCCAAACTGACAGCAGTAGAAAGAGGAATCAGGTAGTATTAAGCTGAATAAACCCTCTCCAACACCGTTAAAACTATCACTTCGTTGTTTTACAGAGCCATAATCTTTGTTTACTTCATTCCTGTTAATATGTATTGGGTTGTAACAGGCCAATGAATACAAACCTTTTAAAGGATATTTGCAAATCTGAGGAAAGCATTTTGTATTGCTACTTTAAGTAGAACAAATAATGTAACTGGGGCCATGTTGGTGGAAGTCATCCCCAAATCTCCTATTGACTTTAAATGTGTGTGACCCACTCTAGTAAGTCTGCAAGACAGGAACTGAACTTGAGGTGTAGCTTGTGTGTAGAGGTCATACCACTTACTCATCTGTGTGAGTGGAATATGTAGAATATGTACATCCACATGCATAACACCAGGTATGTAATACAGCTTCAAAAGTCAGGCATTCACTGTGCTAAACAAATTTTCTCCTAGTGTACCTGTACTAGTAGTCTATATTATTTTTATTCTTTTGCTTTATACATCTTCCACCTCACAGTGCATTAGATATACCAGATGGATTCCCTCTGTGAGCAGCTTTGATACTTTGCTTTTACCTTGATGTTGCATGCGTGTCTCTAGATCTTATTTACTGCACTCCATTTAAAACCTTTTGAAGTCGCAGTGACTCACGAGCTTCACCATGGCACTCACTGCCGTAGTATCTGGGTGCATCCCAAGTAGTAATGAATTTATTCTCACAACAGTGGCTTCTGTTGCCTTCCCTCACTGCTGCAAGTGCTTAGCACTGCTGCAAGTCAGACCCCAGGGTCTCCAGGCAGGCGACCAGAAAATGAGAGCATGCAATCGTTGACTATCTGTGAAAACTCACTGTGCTTTTTTCTCAGATGGGATTCATAGGTGATTGCTGACAGCAGAGTGTTGGCAAGACTGGGGATTCTTTGGTTGCATTCCAGGCTCTGGTGTAGAATATACTTAATTTACTCCAAATTATCCTGTGTTTGATTCCACTGCTTTCTTTTTCTTGTTCCAGGCTCTTTCTCTTTACTTACTGAGACCGTGTTTTTGCTTCTTGTTCTTCTTTCCTCCCCTGCCCCGCTTCTTGCTGTTCTCTTCTCACTGTTCTATGTATCCAAATCTTGACATTGTCTCTCTCCTATTCCTTTGCCCCATTACACCACCACCCCAGCTTCTCAACAGTCCTAGGTTTAGTTCAGAACTTTATTGTTTTCCTTGATATAAATTTTATTTCTTCCTTGTAGCTCCCCCTTCTCAGGTTTCACGCAAAGCAAATACAGATTTCTGCTGTCCATATTTTCTATATTCTTATATCCTAACAGTCATATTCCTGTTGGTCCCAGTCCCCATACAAATTGTAGTATCATTCCTGCTATCTCTGTTTCTATTGAAGGCCAGGTTTCTTTGCAGAGCCATTCTGGATGACTTTCCCAAGCATCTTTACCATTTCCCTTCAACCTCCTGCTGCCGGTATCCTTCTTTAGTCCCTTTCCATACCCACCTATGAGTGGCACTCATTTCACCCTCTCTCATTTCCCCTTGTTCTCTCTCAGCCCTCCTGATGTCTTTCTTGCCTCCCTTTTGTCTTGTCATGGAGGCTCCTTTGCTGTGCTCTTGTCCTCATCCAATAAATCTGGGAAAGATACTGGAGAATCGAGTTGTCTGTCCTCTGCTCCAGCCTAGGCTGACTTGAGCTGCATCTTCAGGAATAGCCCTGGTCAGTCTCAGGCTTGAACCCAGCAGTACAGTCTAGGTAGTGAATTCAGATCAGAAAAGACTTTGTGAATAGAGGTGAGGATGCATAAGAACCTTCTTGTGTCAGGGACCTGTGAAGGTGACTGTGGCACGTCACTGAAATGAACCCTGAGGGGACTGGGATACTGGAATGGCAACATGAGGAACATTGATTCTTCTTCAGCACTAGTTTAATTGCTTTTTTAAAAAAGATAAATTAGACCTAGACAGATACTCACTAGAGGGAAAAAAAAGTGTTCAGGTGTTTGTAACAAGGATAATAATTTATAATTGTCATGTTAGAACACCTTATATGAGTGAAAAATTGACACTATAACATACAGATTCCCCTCTGCCCCCTCCCCTTTTCTTTTTTTCTTTTTTCTTTTTTTTTTTTTCCCCTAGCAGCTAAAGGCAAATGAGACATACTTGAATCAGGTAATCAACTTTTAGATGAATGCTCTTGTGTCACTGCACTTCAAGTTGGCATATCATTGTTTTGTATATGGGCAGCCACCCAGCTTCTATGTGTGCGCAGGGAGTTTTTAATTTGTGCTTACCCATAAAAGTGGGTTCTCAGTGTTTCAGTTGATATAAACTAGTATACGGAAACATGAAATGTTCTTTATTCCTTTTCTGTTGAATAATCACAGCAATTTTGTACTAGCTAAAAAGAGGGAGAGGCAAAACTGTTTTAAATATACATTCCATACAGACTGAATTTTAGGGAAATAGTTTTATTTTTTTAATGATGTTAGAGAGTATAAAGAGAAGTGGAAAACTAGGGCTGGAATGGGTCTCAAGAGGTAATATTCTTGCCCCAAGTAAATTTATGTGTATCGTTCCGAGCAGATATCTGTCTTGCCTGTTCTAATTACAGACTTTCCACATCCTCGGCAGGCAATTTGTCACAGTCTGTTACTCTTGTCCCTGTTTGAAAGTTTCCATTATGTTTAATATGCATTGTTCTTGCTGCGAGTGGAATCCATTAATGAACATGGAAAACAGACTATTCCCATCTTCTTTGCTAGCAGCCTTTTATGTACCTGTGGATTACCATCCTGCATCTCCTCTAGCTTATCTTAGCCTGTCTTCAGTGCTGCTACACGTTATTTTGCTAATCACTGAGATCTCAAATGAGAGAATTTTATACTTAAGTAGTCTTTGTTGGGGCATATCTGAAATTCTGAAAAGGCAGATACTCTATCCAGACAGACAGATGGGTAGATTTAAAAGGTTGAAAAAACTCCTCCTCCTTGTTTACCTGAAAAAAAATTTCTCTGCTATATTTCTTTGAGGAACCTGTGAACTATTTTCACACCAAACTTTTTGTCCTTAATAGACTTTTCCACTGTGTGGAAACATCTCATGGGTGCAGACATCTCACGCTCTTCTAGAGCGTCCACGCTGAGGATCACAGTGTAATCCTCATTTATTCTCCGAGTTTGTTGCATTAATCTGAGTATATGATCAGGTGTCTTTAGATTTGTTCTTCTGTTGAGGTTTTGGTGGGGTTTTTTTGGGGATTTTTTGGGGGGTTTTTTGGTTGGTTTTTTGTTTTTGTTTTGAGACTCTATACATTGTCTCCTGTGCTATGGGAACGAAGCAAATTTGCATAGACTATTCTTTTTTTTAATGCAAGGCACATGGAAAAAATGACAGTTGAAGAGGAATTGAAGTAGACTGGAGAAGTTCTCTGTAGAGAGCCAAGATTTGCTTAATATGCACAGGGTCACAAAAATTTAATAATTTCTGCTTGTTTTTTGGCATCCCCACTTGATATACATGGTACCTTACCTGAGGGATGGTTGTAGCATTAATCACATCACTGGAAATTTCATACAGATATAGAGTGGGTTCTAAGATATTGTTTTCTTATTAGACAGGTAAATTAATTGACTCCTGGACAGTTTTACCTTTAATTGCTTCCCCTCTGTTCTTTGTGTATAATATGGGACTACCTTGTTTTACAGAAGAGTTATGAAGCTAGATTAATTATGTTTGTTTAAAAGAGGAGCACAGTAAGATAATGGAATAAGAGAACTATTGAAGGCCCATGAGGAAAGTGATAATTCTGTATTCAGCACAGAGTTTGGATCGTGTCCAGTAAATACACTGTGGGATTACAGTCTGGGTGGTGAATGTGGAAACAAGAGAGGAATAATGATCAATTGAGTATTCTCCATGCCCTGCTTTGAACAGAAGAGTTGTCCTGTAGAGATACAGCATTTGAATATAAATAGATAATATGCCATATGCATACAAGGATGACAGCGAGAGTTTGTTTAGACAAGCTTATTTCTGGAATCTTCCAATATCTGAGGTATTGAATTTGCAAATACTGTATTCATTAAGAGTTTTAGGGGAGTGGCTGTAAACTTCATGATCTCTGCATTTTATAGGAAGCCTAGCTTTAATTTAGTCTATTTCTATAAAAAGCATACTTTGGATTTTCTGTATTGAAAAGAAGTACAGGGATAATGACAAGGTAGTAATGAAAGGATGGTTGTGCATGTGGAGCAATAGTGTGCTCTGTAATGAATGAAATACATATCTATAGGAGATAAACAAATGAACTATGTCAGGCAATAATTAGGAATCCCTGTTGCATTTCTAGGTCTAAATTTGATATAATAAGAGAATAAGTGCTTGATCAATGGATGTGGCATACCACAATAGGTCAGAGAAGATACACAAGAGGAATTTGTTATTTCAGCTCACCATGATTGCACCTCCCATGTCAATTGGGTATTAGCTGTCAAGTCAAACTAAACTTTTAGACACCATAAATGACTTTCCACTAAGGAAGCTGATTGGAGAATCAATGGAGGGGCAGTTTATTGACAGAGTGTTATGAAAGTACATTCTGTAACCATGTGCTTAAATTCAGCATGCTGTCAAGAACAACAGAAGTCAGGAGAACCACTACAAAAATGCTTAATTCCACAAATGGGGGGTTTTAGAAAAAAGAAGAATGCTTGTTAAAAAAAAACCTGATAGAGGCAACTAAAAAGTCATTCTAACAGATGACATGGATATTGTTTCAAGCTATTGTATTGGAAGCCAAAAAGTAATATTGCATTAAAACATTGTAGGAAGATCAAGTTTGAAAACCATCATTATTAAATACTGAGATTAGAGAAATTTTCAAATATACAAGTGTTCTTCACAAAATTGAATCCCTATTTAAATCTCAAAAATAAAAAAAAGAAGGTAGAATCTGCTAGGTTAAATGAAAAAAACCCAAACCCTGTAAGACAGAGAAAACATGATAGAGGAAGAACGTCTAAAGACTTTTCTCAGACTCTTGGAGTCTGAGGTGTCTGTCAGGTAGTCAGTCCAAAAGGCCTGTGGAAGATCACAGTATAAGATGAAGCACAGTATTCATGAAAAAATAAGATTTGTTGCAGTAACAATGCAAATGCAAATTTAACTGGGCAGATTCTCAAAAGTTGATTAGAGAATGTAGCTCAACAGGAGAGATAGCAGAGTAAATGGACAAAATAAACAGTAGATACCAGTTAAAAATATAGAACCCAGTGGCATTTGCCCAAGAGGCCAAGAGGACCATCAAGGTTGAACTAGTTAAACTGACTTGTATTTATCGTGTTGCCTTATGCTTCCTTGGTACCAAAGAGTCGGAGAAAGATTAATGTGATGCCAAGCTAGAGAATGATTTCTTGAGAGTATCCAGGGAACTACTGACCACCGAGCCTGCATTCACCAAACTGGTAGAAACAGTGGCAGGGAATAGTCACTGGACAGATAAATACATATGAAATCTTGGGGAAGACTCAACATGGCTTAGTTAGTTGCTCCTCACAGTTAGAATTCACTTGAGGAGGTAGAATAGCCCTGTCAAAAGAATCTTCTTAGGTTTCCAGAAAGTATTTGAAAAGAATTCTCACTAAGAAACTACAAGAAAACTATCTAGCCACCAGATTTTGAGAGGTACTCAATGTGGAGAAGGATCTGTAAAATAAATTTAAAAAAAAATCCACACAAACGAAACACAAAACAGTAGGGTCAGAGTTAGGGTGGAGTCATGGGATTTTGCACTGGGGTCTGAATTTTCTGGAAAAAGGGATTTATAGTGGCTAATAATGAAATTCTTGTGAGATTGCCAAACTAGGCAAGATGAAGAAGGATGAAATTCTAAGTGCGGCAAAAAAGCAGATGATGAAATTCAGTCTACTTAAATGTGAAGAAGTACAAATGACGGTAAAAAAATATCCCAGCTGCAGTCATACACAATGATGGTGAACCAATTAAGTCCTGCTTTTTAAGAATGAGATGCAAGGGCTGCAATGACAATTCCTAGGCCATTAAAAATTATTGCGAAAAGAGAGGAAAAGCCCTAGAAACATTTTTTATGCTTTATATGCATTCATACTATGTCCACATATTGAAGTCTGTCTTAGTCTGTCTACTAATATATTAGTGTTTATCAAGATAAAAAAATGAAGGACAAAATTTTTTAGAAAATTACTTTATCTTAAGCGGCAATTAAATAATCAAGGACACTTCAGATTAGAAAATGAAGATATGACTAAAATTCATATGACAAAATCAAGAAATCATTGTTAGGTTTAGGGAGAATTAACAGAGAAATATTATTTATAGTTTCTTTCTGTACAAGAACAATGGCACATCAGGGAAGTTAGCAGAAAGCAGTCTCAAAATGAACAAGAGAAGATATTCCTCAGAAGACACAGTTATGATAAGCAAAACTGTGCCACTGGGTATTGGGAATGCTGAGTGGTTTTTCTGGACCTAGAAAAACTAGTGCACAAAAGCAGAGAAAGAGATTTCAAAAGGCTGTTAAACATAAATATATTTCCACTGATTGAGAAAGCTCCTGAGCAGCAAATCTCTGGATGTGAGGAGCTTTAGAATGATGGCAAAAGAATGGAAAAGTAGAGACAAAGCATAGCTTCACGTGGTGAAGCAGAGCTGAAGAACAAGTGTGAGTGCACTATATGAGAAATAGAGAAGACAGGGAGGAAGAGGAGTGAGCACAGCTGGTAGAAACTGCAGGTGGCTGGAAGGTCAAAACAGGGAGTTTGACCCCAGTGTTGAATAGCACTCATGCCATTTTGGAAACGAGTGACAAAAAGCCCCCAAGAGAATGACGAAGGAAGGCAGCTGAAAATTGAGATGTTTTGTGTGCATAGCTGTACTTCTTTTGTGGATTGAATGTTAGCCTATCGATTGGAAATGTTAGATTGAATATTTTTGGAGTACAGGAATTCTATTTGCCATATGTTTGTATGCTGTTGTGCTCATATAAGTTAATAGAAGAAAGTTTGAGAATCAGACCAGTATTGAGATGTAAATTCAAGTAAAGTGAAAGTCTCGTAAGTCCATAAATGTTTTCTCACTTGTATGATAATAAAATAGGAATTATCAACTAGGATAGTAAATTGGCAGAGGCCATACTGTACTTTAATTCCTGGTCTTGTAACAGACCTCTCTAAAGTCAGCAGTGTATACATTATTTTAGTTTTATTGTGTTTTGTTCTCCTATTCATTAGTTCTTTCTGTTGTCAGACCACAGTCAGTTTAGCTTGTTATCATAGTGAGGGTCAAATGATACATCAAAGTCCTCCAGGTGTCCAAGCAAAAGGAAACAAAAATGTATATCTCTGTTCTTCACTGCTGCATGCTCAATTTTAAAAAAAATCCTCAGTGGATGAAATTATATTTTAATCTTTCCAAAGACTTTATTACAGAGAGGCTCAAGAAGGGCCACTGAGGTAAATGACAATATTTTACAATAGGGTGAGATGTAAAATTAAGGCCAATAAACACTACTTTCAAAGGAGTGCTAACACTAAGCTCAAAGACATGGCTATTTAAAGAAACAGGGAAAAGAACATTTTGCTTACTAAATAACTTTTCATCTAAATCACTGGTTAATCCTTAATACAGTTATTTCCAATGTTTAGTCAATTCACACATGCAAAATACTTCACAATTATGTATTGCATAGTAATCAGCAATTATCCAGTAAAATATCAGTCCCATGAATGCTGCTAATTCACGATGATTGCTTTCCAACATAAGCTACTGAAAGACCTTGTGGGGTAGTTTTGCTAGATTTATTTGTCTCTTTTAGATTTAAAAGAGAATTACCTTCCCTTTCAAAGCTGATTCCTTTGATTGCTAGTATGCATAGTTTCATTTCCAGCCTAATACTCTATGCAGAATGCATTGCATCTGACTCCTGAGTATTTTGTTATTTATTTATCCCACTGCAGTGGGAGCTGGCTCAGATTGAAAATCCTGTGTTATCTGTTGGACAGGTATTAAAGACCAAGCGTGAAACTACGAAGCCACAAGGTTTACATGATGATTAGTGCTTTTTTTTCCCTACTGCAATTAGCTTAGTCTCAATCTTAGTAATTGGATTACGTGTGAAAATGCAAGCCACCCTGGGGTCTCAGGGTTTGAATGAGGAATAACCATTTTGAAATAGTTTTTCACACCAAAGGGAATTGTGTCAGAGGCTTAGATCTTATCTGTCATGGAAATGGGCTGTGATAGTGCTTTTGGGTCAAGTTGGTAGTGTTGCCTAGTAGTTGGTAGTTATGTCTGTGTAAGTGCCTGCAGCTTTTCCAGGACCTGGGGAGCTCAGAATTTGTTTTCTTTGAGATATGCAAAACCATCTCTGTAGTCTTTTTTCACTGGTTGTCTGTTCCTTGATTCACAGCTGCCATGTGATAAGGAGGTAATCTGCTCCTTTTTAAGGAATATGATCAGGAGAATTCTCCTGTTGACTTTAAGGTGTCTTGGAAGTTGTCAATGGAAGCTGGTACTGTGTTACCTGGTTTGCAAGTGAGTAATTTCGGTGTCATACAGAACCTCTCACAACATCACTGGGGGACTGTTACTTCCTCAGATGGACCTTCATAACAGTCCTGGTTTTTAGATCTGGTTTTGTGGCCAAACAGGGTGAGTTATTTGATTTGACTTGGGTGTACTTAGAGGGATCCTACCTCTTGCCTGACTGGGTTTTCTTACATTACATTTTTAAATGCATTCTAATTCAAAGCAGAATGCTGTTTTTCTACAGATGGAGCATTTTCTGTCTGTCGTATTTATTTGTAGTTTTCCCATTTTCTGTGTAATTACCTCTCACTGTGTTCTGAGGTTTTTCACTGGGCTTGCAGTGTTATCATTAATTTCATATCATGCTTTTATTATCATTCATTTCTAGAAATCTTTTTATTTATAGTTCTATGAAATGCTTAAAGTATTTATCTGCATCAGTTTTATCTGTCTGGCATAGTCTGTCTGTCTAGGAGACTTATCAGTGGTGAAAGAACATTGCCTAAGAGCAGTTATCAGTGATAATGGGACTTTTGCAGAAAAGGAAGGGAAAGTATATTTTACAATACACTGCAGAGATATTCAGGAGTATGTTTGTATTTGTGATTCTGTGGTCTGATGCAATTTTTATTGAAATAGTGACTTCAGATGGATAGTATTTGGTTTCAGTCATAAAGGATTTGTCAGGGAATAGCAAACCAAGTTGCATTTTAGTTGGAATTGTAAGATTTCTCAGAGACTCATCTGCCATTTCTAGTACGTGCTGAAATGCCATTTAAATCACTCTGAGTCTTGGATGCATGAAGAATAATCTGGTAGCTTCCTCCAAGTTAGACTTTATCTCTTTTATTTTAAGCCATTTGTTGCTGTGAACTGTCAGTGGGTAAAGGTAGAGGCACATTTTACATCCCCACACCTGTTTGAAGAATGAACACCATCTGCCCAGGATTGCTAAGAACTGACTAATCTGGTGTTTTATTGCTCTCAATCATTGAGAGGAAATTCTACCAGACGTGCTCGCAGGCTGCCATCTTCATTCCATGAATACTAACAAAACATTAAAAAGTGCTGATACGGGAAAATGGAGTAATTTATAGCCCTCTGGATTAATAGTTTCACTTAAGGAGTAATGAGAAAAAATAGTGTTAACAATATTTCTTCATGCCTTCTGTACCTAACTATGCAGGGTTCCTTCCCCTCAGCCCAGATCCCACTGACCTGAGATGCATTTGGTTTGCCAGGAGAAAGCTCAATGAGCTCAACAAATCACAGATTCTGGGAGGGCAGTATTATTTTACAGAATAGTTTGAAGTGATGTTACTGTTGAACAGATCTTACTGGGTAAGATGAATATTTAATTTTAGCCCTTTATTAGGTGTGTGTTGAGGGACCTCGTGGCAGTCTTTGTTACTGGTGCAACAAGAAAAATGCCCTTCAAGCCCACATTAAGACAAGTGATTTCCATATGAATTGGTACTGTATGAAATAACCAAAGCACTGGAAGCATTCTTTTACACTGCACCAAATTCTACTACTAGATAAGGAACTTCTAACCAGGAGGGACATAATGAGAGCCTGTATTTTAGATCTGTATTTTACAAGGGAATTTGTTGGTGGGCCTTTTCATTTTTCCAGGTCCTATGATTCTTTTTCTTTCAGCTATAAGTCACACAGAAATAGTTTCTTCTACATCAGTTGATAGATCTTTCCTCAGGCACATCTGATACATAGAAGATTCCACTTTGATTTCAGCCCATTTGATTTTTTTCCATTTCATAAACACAAATATGCATACAAACATACACATTAAAATGGGATTTGTGCACACACGTTCCAGTATCAAGTGACAACTTAATGAAGACTTCTGTGAAGATGTTCATAAGTTCCTAAATGTATCTGCCTTTTGTACATGTCAAATGTTAGACAATAAAAAGTTTAGGTATTCTTATTTACATAAGGACAAAGAGAGTTTCAACAGTGAAAACAGGGTATTTTTGTATGAGAATGGTAAAGTATGACAAATAACAAGAAGCACTTCACCATTACTTCCACTGGATATCTCAAGTTATTTGGAGATCAATAGACACCAGGCTAAAAAAAGACTAAAAAAACCTAATTGCAGTTGCTTCATAGTTAAGCTTTCAGCTGTGCATAGAGTAATAAAAGCATTTTTGCTGTATTTTATTCATCACCACTTCTTAAGGAAGACCCAAAATTGAAAAATTCATAGCTATTTTCTATAATAAGATGTGGTTTCAATAAGAATTGACATAATTACCATTTGCATGTAGTAATTGAAATAAATTTGCTTATGTAAATCAGAATACTTCTTAGCCTATAAGCTACTTTTAATAGCCATGTAATTTTATGAAGTGCTTTATTCCTTTAAACCAGATCTTATTTTCCAATTTGCATACGCCTTACATTCAAATTACTTGTGTTCTTCATATCTTACTAATGTTTTACTTAGTTTTAGTTGCTAAATGTCTTTTCAAATACTTTGAATAGGAGAGTTACATTGCCTTTCACACTTCTGGAAAACATGTATTTATTTTAAGAGCCTCTGCATGAGAAAGAGACTTCTGTTGAGCCATGGTTTGAAAGCAGATTAAATAGCAAACCCCAGACTACTCCTCCTCTTCACTTCTCATGGAGTCCATGCTGTAGTCCATGCATCTGCTCACTCCAGTGGCCCTTCAGATTGCACAAAGGAAGATGTTTCAAATAAAGAAGTTGCTTCTTTGTTTTCAGTGTCTTCCATAGCCACGTGGCTGTGTGCATGGCAGGGCTCTAAAACTGCTGCACCCATCTTCTTGGTGCTTAGTTTTCTTTTTGTTTGTGAATATTTAATGTTAACAATATAGTCACCTTGCACAGTTGTTTGTCGATGGAGTTTGCTTCTTACTGGTGGAAGGAGAAACTGGGAGGAGACCTTTGCTGAAGAGGAACTTTGAATATTTATTTCATCATTACCAGTCCCTTGTTATTGCTTTCTTTCTCAATTCCGTTTTTTTTATGGTGTTGTTTGACGTTTTTGGCAGCTCTGTTAATTAAGCAGAAGTTATCCCTGATTAATGTACTGTAAGCTGCTTCTGAAGTGCTATAAATAATGTGGTGATTAATTGCTGTATCCCAATGCAGTCATCCCTTCACATACTTCACAGATGGATTGTTTTGGTGAAATGATGTCCCATTCTCATACAGATTACAGACATTGATTGCAGCAAAACTTATCACTCTGTTTTTCTGTTTTCTTCCAAGTAATTTATGTCTTTTGATCACTAAGACAATCAGTATAGAGAAGCTATTTTTAAATTACAAATGTAATATACTTGTGAATTCCATACAAGATCATACAATCCAGTTGAAAGAGAATAACAGAATATCTTCATTCTGGAGTGTTCAACTTTTATCAACTCTAAAAAGAAAATTTAGTAACCATACACAAAGAAAATACACTCTTTGGAGGATAAAGATTTTTACCTCGGTTGGCAAAATGACTGTGGTTTTTTTTCATGTTTTCTTCTTGCATGTAAGACAGAAAATATGCAGACAGAATGTGATTTTTGTTTAGAAGTTGGTAATATCCAATTTGTGTCAAAGCAAAGGCTGAGTGTAGTGAACCAAAAATCTTATATTAACATTTCTGAATAAATAATCTTTATTTGAGATTCTGATTTTAAAGTTACTAACTGAAGGGAAACTAGTAGTGCTAAAATCAGCAAAGCTTTTTAGAATATGTCCCTTTCAGAAATTTTCCTGTACTGTAGCAGCAGAACTGCTCTTCTTGCTTTTCAGATATGCTTAACTATCTGGCTTCTATTAACCTTGATGGAAAGCCATTTGCCTCCTCTCACATCTGTGAATAGAGTATTTTAAATTGTGTGTGTATACATGCATGCATGTAAAAGAAATCTGTGGGAAAGGGGTGACTCTTGGCACTATAGGCAGAGCCCTGGCTTGAAATCAAAGATCTAATGGGACAGTTGGATGTTTTCATTCAGAAACCAAATGAGAGTAGCAGGGAGGGACAGTTTGATGGTGACAGCTGTGTATTGGCCATGGAGGCCAGCCTGTCTGCTCCAAAGGCCACTGGATCACCCCCTGGCTATGCTTCAAGGACTGCAGCAGTGGAACAATGTGGTTCAGGAATTTGGATTGTTAGTCTGTGTGAGAAAAGGGGTTTGACCAGATAGGATCTCACCAAAGGGCAAGTCTGTGGGTTGTTATGGAGGAGGTGTAAGCATGTAAGGTGTAAGGATCTAAAGATGACTGCTTTTTATAGGAAAGTTCTTGTGTCAAATGCTTTGAATATCACCTTGCAATTGATGTTATTTCAAACTTCTCAGCTAGGGCTGTGTCATGAGCAGCTTGTAGTAATATATTAAAATCAAACTTGCATTATGACCCCACTCAATAAATCTTTGTTTAAGAATAATTTAGGATTATTGTATTAGTTTATTGTATAAGCATTAGGATTATCCCATCATTTTAGAGAAGACATTTTTGGACACACTTAATCTCCTAACCTCAATTTCCTCCTCAGTTTTTCTGAAAACCCAGATGATAAATCTAAGTGCCATTGCTATTAAGGGCTTTGCTTATTAAGCAAGAAATAATATCATCCCTGGTCCAGACTGGGCTGCTTTGTTTCTGCACGGCCTTAATGATGACAGTGGGTTTCTTTGCAGATATGAAGAAATAGCTGGCAGTCTCAGCCCACTGCCTTTAAGCATCATGTTTAAGAAGTATAGTTTGTTTTAGCCCATTAATAAAGATGTCTTAATTCTAACATAAAAACTGTATTGATCTTTTTCTCTTGCTCTCAAAAAAAAATCCAAACCAAAAATCAACTTCAAAATCCCCCTTCTTATGAAATAGAAACAGTGTAAAAGATGATTGTCTCTCAGTTTGGAGACTGTCTTCACGCTCCAAATTTCTAGCATAATGTTCTCTTTCAGTAAGGGAAGAAGCAAATATTTCTGTAATGTCATAAGTGATTCAAAGAGTAGAGAAAATGGACTGCTGGCATGTCCTTTTTTTATAAGTGGTGATGTTTATTTCTTTGCCATATTGGTATTGTGTTTGCATTGATGTGCAAAATGCACTGCTTGGAAATGGAGAAGTTACAGTTTCCTGCATTTGCTAGCACAAAACACAGGCAAACTAGGGAATTCTTGGTTTAATGACTTATAGATAAATTTAGGTGCTGTGGCATTTGAAATACACACAATTATTATTGATACTTCAAACCAATCTATTCTTATCTTAGTCTAATTTTGTTAACATGCTTTTTGTTCGACTGAAGGATAGATAAACTAATTCCCATTGTAGTCAGCATAAGCTGGAAATGACCCCAGTCCTGCAAAGACTCACATGTTATGCTTATGTTGAAATATGTAAGAAGCTCAGGTATTTACAGAGAAATCTGCACATGTGTAGAAAATAATGCTCATACATTTAATAATGCTTATACTCTTTACTGATTGGGAAATTAGGACAAAGGTGTTTTGGGTGGTGTTTGTGTGCTGAACTCAACTTTTCACTTCATGTAGATTTGAGAAAGTGTTGGTAGTACTTTCCTAAACATTCTTCTTCCCTTTGAACAGAAATTAAAACAGAGACAATAAATGCATGATTATGTTGAGGAAGAATGTAAGAATAAAATATTCCATCAGGTATTTCCTGAACTGATACCACCCATGCACAGCTCTTTGTGCATTTTAGAATTTGCCCTACATTTGAAAGTACTCTCATGCAATATTTATTGTACATGTTTATAGTGGTCTAAAGTATTTCTGTTCATATCATGCAAACAGATAACCCTGAGAGCACTGTGAAGAAAATACTTAAAGAAGAAACACGTATGTTATAGCATATTTATTTATGTGCTTTTGTAAGCCTCAGGACTATCTTCCCATGCTTTTTACATGCACCATTTAGATCAATAATTTATGAAAACATCTAATAGAGCATACACTCAAACTGCAGACAGAGCTGCTAATAAGAAGGGCAGTATATTTGCAAACAGGCATTGTGCTCAACCAACAAATCTTCCTATCCTCACAGATGCCCTGCTCTTTCTGATAGGAATTAAAAATCAGCTTAATAGGAGTTAAACTTACTGGTACTTCCCCCCAGTCATCTGTTGCTATTGAACGTTTTTCCAATTAGTGCTTTCCTTGTGACCACAGGACAAAATGCCGTGGCTTTGACAGCCTGTATGTGAGAAAGCAGAGAAATATTCTGAGTCTTTAGGAGAGTGCTTCCCTTCCTCTGAGAGAGATCTATTGTCAGATACAGCCTAGAAGTGAGCCTTAGAAATTCTAGTCTAAAACTACTTCAGTCATATTGCAAGCTCTCTGTCTCACAAATAATGTCATATGCTACCAATAGTTTGAGTGAACTGAAATGTGGAAAACTTACTAAGATGATGTTCTTTGGCTGAGGACAAAAGCCATTGGAGCCATTACTAAACTAAGGGTATAAAATGTCACATTTAGCAGGTAGGGAGATAACTGATTAACTATGAAGAATGTCTCAGTGATTTGTAAGATTGTATCAAGGAGAACAGGGCATGTGAGGACTTGCAGTGCATTATATATAATTTCTGTACTGAAATGTAGAAAAAGAAGTTATGTGAATGCAGCTGATCGCTGCTAACTGTGAAATAACATAGCCAAGGCTAAATGTCTGAGTAGAGAAAAATGCCTTTGAGTGCAGTTCTGGTAATCCTTGAAGAAAAGATGTTGGCCCATAATGTGAGTGCCATTATGAAATGCACAAAATTACTCTACTGCAGGAGGCAGGCTGTGCATAGAAACTACTTGTCTTGTGGGGTGTTACACCTTAGCAAGAGGTATTGTTTCAGTGCACCTATACTGGATGTTATGGGGTAATAAAAATGTGATATTTTGAGGATGTCCTCTTGGAGTTGCCAGTAGAACTCTGTCCCAAGAGAAGTCTGTCTACAAGAAATAGAAGAAGCTGATTTTTTTTCTTTGTTGTTGTGCTTTTCTTGTTGTTGTGTGGGATTTTTTGCTGTTGTTGTTTGGGGGTTTTTTTTGGTTGGTTTTTTATTTTTTTGTGGTAATTCAGCTAGTATTTGGTGTTTTTAGCTTTGCTACACCATGTTGATCTGTACCTTGTACTTTTCCTTGGAAGATCAGGGTTAAACTACTCCCATTGAAGGGACTCAGATCCTTCCTCTTATAGGCATAATTATATGGAATAACTTGTCTTCTGCCATCTTGGGAAGCCAGAATGCAAGTCTACTACACTTTTTGATTAACTGTTAGAAAAATCTAGTTGTTTTAAGGGAATTGGGGTAGTATATTTCAAGCCATAATGTACATTTTCCTAAAAGCTAGGGTGCGTCAAATCTTTCTTTCCCAAGTGTCCTAATTTGTGGTCTCAGTGCAATGGATATGCTGTCATATTTTCCTAAATTTTTTTTAAATAGTCATGTAGGAAGAAGTGTAGTAAACTCACCTTTCTGAAATTTAGACTCCAAGGTCAAATTAATTTTCAAGTATAGCATGGAAATAAAGTTTTATTGAAACAGGTTTTATAAAGGCGACACCTTTTACAGTGTCCTTTTTAAACTGAAAGAATGTAAATTACATATTTCTGAGGGAATAAAAGTTAGGACCAAACTGCATTTCCTAGAATAGGAACAAAAGGATTCTCTCTCAGATGGGAATTTATATTTTGCAGTACACTGTCAGAGAGTTTTGAAACTTGATACTCAGTCTCAAGTGATATTTAATATTTACTTTCATACAGTGTTTTTTACGTACGGGGCAGGTTGGTAGAGCCTACAGAAAAAACAAAATCTAGTGCAAGTTGCTAAGACATGTAGAATCATTCTGTGGTGGTGCAAGAAATTTATTTTCCTCAGTCAGCAAAGAAAATAGACATAAAACTGGAATTGAGTGAAAAGAGCTGGTGAAAAGAGCTAAATTCTGTATATTATTTTTACTTTTTACTTCTACTCCCCAGACGTTCCTGTGGTATTTCTAAGAAATGAAGAATCAAATCATAGTCATCTAACTCTAGGTTTTGAGTAGCTAACTTGAATCATTGCTCTGTTCTTCTGAACTAAGTGGGATCATATGTTTAAAACTAGTCATGTGTTTACATACTTTGCAATGGAGTGATCTTCATTTGCAAGAGCACTAAAGTCTTCTGACCTTTAAAAGCCAAAGTTCATATCATCATTCATATCATAACTGGAAGCAGCCCCAAGAATTGTAAACGTAAGATAGGGGTGAACTCAGTTGCCCAGATGAAGTGCATGTATACAAATGCACGCAGTTTGGGCAATAAACAAGAAGAGCTGGAGGCCATGGTACAACTGCAAAGTTATGATGTAGTTGCCATCACGGAAACGTGGTGGGATGACTCATATAACTGGAATACTACATTGGCTGGATACAGACTCTTCAGGAGAGATAGAAAAGGAAGAAGAGGAGGTGGCGTAGCTCTTTATGTTAAGCAAACCTTCGATGCCATTGAAATTGAAACAAAGGAAGAAGGGGTCGAATGTTTATGGATAAGAATCAAGGGGAAGGCCAACTACGCCGACATCATATTGGGAGTCTGTTATCGTCCACCTGATCAAGAAGAAGAAGTAGACGATTTACTCTATAAGCAGTTGTGCAACGTTTCAAGAGCATCAACCCTTGTTCTTGTTGGTGACTTTAATCTACCAGATATCTGCTGGGAATTTAACACAGCAGTAAAGAGGCAATCAAGAAAATTCTTAGAAACTATGGAAGACAACTTTTTGTTACAGCTGGTAGATCAACCCACCAGGGAAGGGACTACATTAGATTTGTTATTTACAAACAGGGATGGGCTGGTGGGGGATGTGATGGTTGGAGGTCGTTTAGGGCAGAGTGATCATGAAATAATAGAGTTTTCAATATTTGGCGATATTAGGAGGAGCACGAGTAAAACTCGTACATTGGACTTCCGGAGGGCGGACTTTGGCCTGTTTAAGAGATTAATTCAGAGCGTCCCTTGGGAAGCCGCCCTTAAAAATAAAGGAGTTCAGGAAGGGTGGGCTTACTTCAAGGCAGAGATCTTGAAGGCGCAGGAACAAACCATTCCTGTATCCCGAAAGATCAGTCAACGGGCCAAACGTCCAGCCTGGCTGGGTAAGGAGATCTTGGAAGAGCTTAGGAATAAAAAGAGGACGTATCAGAGTTGGAAAAAGGGTCAGGTCTCCAAGGATGTATTCAAGAGGGCTGCTAGAGTATGCAGGAAAAAAATTAGGGAGGCCAAAGCCCAGTTTGAACTCAGGATAGCGACTGCTGTTAAGGATAACAAAAAATGTTTTTATAAATATATTAATAGTAGGAAAAAAGGTAAGACCAGCCTTTGTTCCTTAATGGACACAGGTGGTAATTTAGTATTTACAGACGAGGAGAAGGCAGAAGTGTTCAATGCCTATTTTACCTCGGTTTTTAATGAGAAGATAACTTGCCCTCAAGACTCCCGTCCGTCTGGACTGGTAGATGGTTTTAGGGAACAGAATGGTCCCCACATTATCCAGGAAGAGGCAGTTATAGAACTATTGAAATGCCTGGACATTCACAAATCTATGGGACCAGACGGGATCCACCCCAGGGTGATGAGAGAGTTGGCGAGTGAGATTGCAAAGCCACTCTCTATCATTTACCAACAGTCGTGGATTACTGGTGAGATTCCAGATGACTGGAAGCTGGCCAATGTGATACCTATTCACAAAAAGGGCGCAAAGGATGATCCTGGCAATTATAGACCAGTCAGTCTGACATCTATACCTGGCAAAATAATGGAACAGTTCATATTACGTGCCATCATGCAAGACTTGCAGGATGGCCAGGGTATCAGACCTAGCCAGCACGGATTTAGGAGGGGTAGATCATGTCTAACTAACCTGATCACTTTTTATGATCAGGTAACCCGGCTAGTGGATGCAGGGAAGGCTGTAGATGTTGTTTTTCTGGATTTCAGAAAGGCCTTCGACACTGTTTCCCATAGCATACTCCTACACAAGCTAGCTGGCCGTGGTCTGGATAGGAATACCCTTTGCTGGGTTCAAAACTGGCTGGATGGCCGGGCCCAAAGAGTGCTGGTGAATGGTGTCACATCCAGCTGGCGACCAGTCACCAGTGGTGTCCCTCAGGGTTCTGTGTTGGGACCAGTTTTGTTCAATATTTTTATTGACGATATGGATGAGGGCTTAGAGTCTTTTATTAGTAGTTTCGCTGATGATACCAAATTGGGTATGAGTGTAGATCAACTAGAGGGGTGTAGGGCTCTGCAGAGAGACTTGGAACGGCTGGACATATGGACAGAATCAAATGGGATGAACTTCAATAAGTCCAAGTGCCGAGTATTGCACTTCGGCCATAATAATCCCCTGTACCGATACAAGCTGGGGATGGAGTGGCTGGATAGTGCCCAGGTGGAAAGGGACCTGGGGGTGCTGGTTGACAGTCGATTGAATATGAGCCAGCAGTGTGCCCAGGTAGCCAAGAGGGCCAATGCCATCCTGGCCAGTATCAGAAATGGTATGGCCAGCAGGAACAGAGAGGTCATTCTTCCCCTGTACTCGGCACTGGTGAGGCCTCACTTGGAGTACTGTATCCAGTTCTGGGCCCCTCACTTTAAGAGGGACGTTGAGTTACTTGAGCGTGTCCAGAGGAGAGCAACGAAACTAATAAGGGGCTTGGAACACAAGCCATATGAAGAGCGACTGAGGGAGCTGGGGTTTTTCAGCCTGGAGAAAAGGAGACTAAGGGGTGACCTCATCACTCTCTACAACTTCCTGAAGGGTGGCTGTAGTGAGCTGGGGGTCGGCCTCTTTCTCCGGGCGACAACGGATAGAACAAGAGGACACAGTCTCAAGTTGCGTCAAGCTAGATGTAAGTTAGAAGTAAGAAGGAAATACTTCACAGAAAGAGTGGTCAGAAACTGGAATCATTTACCCAGTGAGGTGGTAGAGGCATCATCCCTTGAAGAATTTAAAAAAAGACTGGATGTGGCACTTGCTGCCATGATCTAGTTGAACAGTTAGAACATCGGCTGGACTAGATGATCTTATAGGTCTCTTCCAGTCTTGAAAATTCTGTGATTCTGTGATTCTATGTGTGTCTGTTACCTAATAGCAGAATTTACCACTGCTGCAAATGTGGGGTTTTCAAATTTACATAGGAGATCTGTCATCTGAAATTCATTTTCTATCTGTACGGGGCAGTATATGAGGAGAAAAAGGTGTCAGCAGTCCTCCTGACTCGAGTATTGCAGTCCATGAGAATTTGCCTTTCTGTGCCTGCAGCACACAGGCTTCACGTCCCGTTTCTCTCTGGGGTGGGTTGGATGCTGCCAGGTGCCCACCCAGGCACTGCCTCACTCCCTTTTCTCACCAGAGTGAGTTCTTCTCACAGGAAGAGGACAAGATGAGAAAGCTCCTGGGTCAAGAAACAGGGAGATTGCTGACCTGTTGTGTCCTGAGCAGAGCAGACATGGTCTGGAGAAAATTTATTGTAGTGTTCTGCCAATTAAAAAGAGAGTAGGACGATAAGAAGCAAAACCAAACCCACTTTCTCCTTTTCCCTGCCTCTCCTTGCTTCTTCCTCGGCTCAATTTTACTCCTTCATCCCCAGCTTCTCTTATCAACTGGACAGTGCCCAGCTCCTTCTGCCAGGAATTTATCATCCTTTGAGGGTTCTCTTAGGTCCTTGTGAAATGCTCCTTTCTTCTAAGAATTCATGTACAGTGGAAAACAAAATCAAATCTTTTAAGAGCATGATTTGACAACAGTGAAAGTGCTTTCCTAATTTTTGGAAGGGGAAGAATGTAATTAAATTGTGTCTCTTGGGTGTCACTGGCTTATTGGAATAATGGAAGCTACAGCACAGAGGAGGCATCACCCGTGAATTGACCAAAACAGTGATAATCATGCATGAGTGTTTGAGGTAACTAGTAAGATTTCTGTGTTTAAAAAATTAGATAGTTGGTGAAGCTCTACTTTTATTCTAGGGTGATGAAAAGACAGTGAAGTTTTCCTCCAACCCTTCTTGCCTGCTCAGCCTAGGAAAGACTGAGGTCAGATACTACGTTAATGTTTATTGACAGAAAAAACCCAACCAGGGTTTTTTTACAACACTGCTTTATGGCCAGCAGATTAATAGCTGTAGTTAGATGTTGTCAATAGGACACAAATTCTGAAACTAAATGCCTAAATGCAAGAGACTGTACTGGTTCTGGGAAAAAACCCAAAACAACCAAGTTTATATTTTGCTAACTTTACCTAGAATTATTAATGAAACAAAATTGTTATTACTTTAAATGACCTAACCCCTAAGTAACCAGCAGCAAGTGAATTTTTAATTGTTAGCTTTAGAAATTGACTTTTCCCCTTCCACTTAAAGCATAGGTAGTGTTGACTAAAAACTATTAATATTCAATATTTTTCCTTCAATAACTGCAGATATCAAACTAATATTATTGCTAGTATTCCAGAGTTATGGCCTGATATTTTCACTTTGGGTAGTGCTTAAGAAGGATTTATTATGAGAGATAGCAAGACTTTATCCCCAGCTTTGTACATTTGTACCTAGAATGGACAGAAGTTCCTGTAGGCAGAGTATGGCAAGGTATAGGTCAGGATATTGCTTGAAATCCCAGTCTTAGGTGGAGGGGCTGAAGGGTAACAGGAACCAAGATGATAGTTTTGACCAGATGCACAGGGGACAATGGAAAAGCACATGCAAAAAAGTGTTGGCAATCTAAAATGCATGTAAAGTTGTTAACCCTCTCCCATCATCATCAGAGACCTCAAGCATGTTTACTCCAAGACATGAGACAAAACACTTCTGTTTTAATCCTGAAATTCATGGTTCATTCATTTTGTGTCTGATGGCAAAAAATAAGAACTGATCCCCAACCATATTAATTTGTTTGTGATATTGTGCAGTAGATTAATGGCTCCATTTTTTATGCTGTGCTATAAAAAAATAATTAGTATTACTGTGCAAAATAGCCCTGTAAAAGGAACCAGTCTTTTGGTGATAATTTTTCTCCTTGATGTAAAGCAGAATATAAATAACATAAATATTATATACACACATTTATGTACATATTCTATATGAATCTTTATGCTGATCAGAACTCATAGGCATTTCATGTTTAAAGTTAATATATATACTAAATGCACTTGAGTCATGTATTTGCAAACATTAATAGAGGATGTGGGACTTATGAGAGAATAATATCTGACGAAATATGGTTGTTATCAGGATGAGTATTATACAGAATTGACTTTTTTTTTCCCTTCATTTACAGAAAAAAATTGGTTGGTAGAAAAAAATTCCAGACAATTAAAGTAGTTTGTAAAAGTTGAAGGATAAATCACCAAAAGCATGTTCTGAAATTTTCAGGATGTGAGACTGTTTTCATAGTTATGGCTTGATTCAAAATGTTGAATGCTATGTTACAATATTTTGTTTCCCACTCTAGTGAGCATATAAAGTTGGTGACCAAAAGTTTGAATTCTTTCTATGGCTTTTAGTTATGGCTTTCTGCTTTTTTTTGTTTGTTTGTTTTTGGTTTTTTTTGGTTTTTTTTTTTTTGTTTAACTGGATGCTCTTCCCTACAATGAGGAGAGACAAACAGGTGAAACACAACATAGCAATTTTTGAAAGATTTTTTTGTCTGTTGAGACAAATGTTCAGCCAGGTTTTCTAGTACCTGTGACACTACTGCCAGGTAGTGTAGGCTGGTAAGTACAGGGTTTATGTAAATTTACTTAAACAGTTCAGACTGTGGGATGTCTTTGGCTACAGTATCAGCAAAAATATCAAAAAAGTTAGTATTTCCCAAGGACACTATTTCTTTATCAGAGTTTAGCTGCAGTTTATAATTTCCATCACTTAGACACATGCACTCAATATATTTAATATCCATGATGCTATGTGGGGTTGCCCAACTTCAATGTAGAGTTGTGTGGTTTTAATAGAAAAATGCTTCTCTGTGCCTTCTTCTCATTCACTGGAGCTATTTGTTTTGGTTTTTTTTCTTGTTTATGAATTTTTTTACAAGGCATTGTTAGCATAATGAGGAAAAGGTCATGCATTAATAGTAGTACATTCTTTGAAATTAATTCTTTTTCACCTAGTAGAGGTGAAAAAAGAGGCTTTAGAGAAAGGTTTGGTTTTTTGCGTGGACCAAGGCAACATTGCACTGTAAGTTTAATCATACTTTACAATGTCTAAACACCAATTTCAGAGGCAAAATTACCTCAGATATTATTACAATATAATTCAATTCAAGAAGCTGATCATCTGGTTAGGAAAAAAAGTGTTAGGACTTGAGAAGGACAGAATGTACTTTAGATGTTGAAATTCTCATAAATAAGCTGTTTCTTGCATGATGCTAGTTTCATACAGAAACTAACAGAATGCGATCTGTGATGATCATGTATTAATAATGAAGATTAAACAGATGTTCTGCAAAATGGATTTCATGTGAAATGTTAAATTTGTTTAAGGAAAGAAAACAGGGTTAGATCCTCCTATAAATCATAGCTCCACAGAGAACAATAATGTGGATGCTGAAAAATAATTCTGTATCCATGAAGGTAGTTTGGGCATACAGCAGAATAGCACTAACATCTGCTGATCAAAATGTAACATTATTTAATACAATTGAATGTATTTTTACATGATGAAATTGTGAATTATTTAGGTTTTTGCCTTTTTATTCTTTTATGTGCAGTTGTCTTTACTTCTAATTAATTTTTTTAGGCATTGTTGGAAAGAACAATCAGGCAAGGTACTTCTGAAGTCAAGGCTATTTGTAATTTCAAAGTAATTTTTCAACATTTGATGCTGGCTTGTTTTCTCTCGCTTATTCCTTTTTAGAATTTGCCAGACTCTACAGTTCAGATATCTCCAGTTCTCACGGTGTGACTCTTACAGATTGTGCTGACAAATCCTTTTCTTTCTGGTTCTAAAGACAGCTTGGAAGTCTTTGGTTTGGCCCCAGTTAATGAAAAGTTGAATTTGTTAATGGTACATTTAGACTGAAAATGTCTATTTCCACCTCTCTTAAGTGCCTTTTGTGCTTAGATCTGGAAATGGTTTTAATCTGCATAGCTTAACATCATTGCCACTGGATTGTCCTGTAGCTGTTATCGACTCCCATTTATTAGTTGTTGGAAACAAATGCAATTCCTGTAATAACTGAATAAAGAAAGCCCTACAGCTCCTTCCAGCCTATCTCAGTATAATAATTTTGGCTGAAATACAAGATAAATTAGTGCTGATTGAATTTAATTATGGCTGTAGAAGATCCAGTCTGCAAGGGCAGAATGACTGTGCAGGGGAGCCATAGTATCACCACTGTGCCTGGCTTTATGGGGATATTTTATGAATCGTGTATAAAACTGCAAGTATAGTTACAGTAATGGAGATCGCCACGACCTAAAATAAATTTGGATTTATTGTGTTAGGTGGGAAAGAGGAAATTTTACTAAAAGTACCCCAATGAGTCAAAGCACTGCTTAATTGTTTGCTTGGTGGAATTCTACAGATGCGTGTAGAGTGCTATTTTTGCTGTGTCCCCACTCAGCAACTGTACAGGATATGCATGAAATATATAACATTCACCTGCTTAGAGTATTATGGAGATTGTTTCCATTGTATAATGAATGAAAAGTACTGCTTTTCATGATAGAATGTGATAGATTTTTTGCTCCTGAAGAGAAATGTTATCAATTCTGTACAAATTATTTCAGTACAGTTTATAAACTTAAATGCTTTAAACATAGTCATTTAATCATGATGGTATTACAGCAGAGGATTTTGAACGTAGCCTTCTTAAACTTGGGGGCTGGGGAGCCAATAATGCATGCACTGGAGTGCATTCCTCTCTCTTTTCACACAGCCTTGAATTTAGGAGTGGGATGACATTATGGCATTATGCTCTGGTTAACTGTAAACATCCCAGCAGCAGAAGCAAAAGAGCAGGCTTCTGTTGTTTTGCTATGAAATACAGTATAATTGAAAGCATTGTTTAAATGAAGATACTTCAGATTGTTTGTTGTCACTGAAGTCCAGATATCCAGAGAGGTTGCCTTCAGTACAGGCACAGACTTGGAAGTGGAAGAGAGTTAAAGTAGGGGGTAGAGTGTGTCTGTCAGAAGGAAAGGAGAGACGTCAACAGATGTAACAATGAAAAAAACCAAACAAAAAACTCTTGAGATATATCAGTGGTTAACAGTTTTAAAAGTAGGCTTTAACTAGATGCACTTGAGACCTTCTGTATGGCTTTGTGAAAAATTCTCAGGCTAAACCAGTGGAATCACACGCCCACACTGCCACCCACAAGGTTTATTTTTAGCTTGCTTCTCTGTCACCTTCTCTGTATCTTGGGTAGTATGCATTAAACTTTCCCCTATTGTACTGGAGATTTCTTCAAACCTTGCAACTCTTTAGTGTTTTAGTGTTGTGTGGTTTTTACTTATGTTTTTGTTAAATAGAATTTAACAAATGTTTCCTGTCTGCACAAACCCCTCAGTTGTTATGAAACATGCACAGTAAGTAACTGTATTTCCCCTAGGTGTATTCCCTTTAGTCTGAGATCCATATATTCATGATTGCTTTTTGTGATCTCGTCACAATTGTTAGGTTCCCCAGTGGTTGCAGGATTAGAGAGTAAATTTAAATGCCACTTCAAATAAGCGGTTGTTTATCATCCCATTAGTTTATGTGCATGCCTTTTTCTTTTCTTTTGAAGAACAAGAGCAATTCTATATAAACAGAACATTAGAATCCCGGTGGAAGAATGACTTGGATTCTGGTGGACTGAATCATTTTAAGTGCGTAGACCAGCAATAGGGCAGTGGTATTTTATGCCAGGAGAGTCCTGTCAGTGGAATCTGTCTAAGCAAAGATGTATGTTAACTTGTAAGTAGCTGCAAACTTTTTTACATAAACTGTCTCTTCATAACTTTTATCTGCTAACAATATTGTCTCCTTGAAGCACCAGAATAGTACTGATCTAATGGGCTATATAACATGTTGAGGTAAAGAAGATGCTTTGTATGGATTGAATTCTGTGATCATCAGATGAGCTGATAATTTCAGTTTTCTTCCTATTGTGATTCTTCTTCCCCAAAATAAACATACAGATTAGCTCAAATGCAAGAGGATGTCATTCATAGCCATTCCAAAAGTGCACAGAGGAAATGCATTCTAAGTGATGGTCCATGTTTTCAGGGCCAGACTGCTCTCTACCAGTGCTGCATTAAAAGGCAGTTGTGGCCAGCTGTGCTGTTTGTGACCCATTTGTGTTACAAATCATCGGTGAGCTGCACTCTCACTCTTAGATCTGCAGTAAAATTCCCCCTTCCTGATGGCTGCCCGAGCCCTGGCTGCCCATCCATAGAGAAGCTCTTGTAAGCATTCTATCCCACCCTATAAAATTAACAGGCAGTGTTAAACCCTTTGGCTCCTTAACAGAGAATGCCTATGTCTACACTCCCTTAGCAAAGGCACTGCTAAACAAACCACACTGTCCTCATCCTCAAAATGTTACAAATTGCCCCGGATCACGAGTAACTGCATTGTGCATCCGAGCACGCCTTGAGTTCTTTGAGTACTGTAATTGGATTAGCAAAACTCAGGCTTGATTAATTAATCACTGTAATCAGGTTACTAAACAATTCACCATCATTTTGATAACTCGGCTCTGAGGGAATGACTAATGGCTTCTTAGGAAGGATTAAAGAACAGCTGACCCTGCTTTGGGCAGGAGATTGGAGCAGGTGATCTGCTGAGATCCCTTTGAACTTGAATTATTCTATGGTTTTATGAAAAATTATTAGCAGAGCAGATCTTCACATGGCATGGTTGAGAAGACTTCCATAGAAACAACAAGCCCAGGTAATTTCACACTTACCCTGAATTTTTTATGCCACTAATGACTTTTTAAATTTTTTTAACAAGCAACTTTTCATTGTCATCCTGCTAAAAATGCCTTTCACTTGGGGTCTTAATTTATCCTATAAATATTAGTTGTTTTTCAAGATTCTTTGTAATATTGCAAAGTACCATAGACTCCAGTTATAATAAGCTTGGAAGACAATTCAGGAGTTTTAAACTTCAGCTCCAGCTATAATCAGTGAACTACACTCATCAGTGAACACCCATCATACTGATTTTCTCTGCATCAGGATATGTGTGCTGCTCACCACATTTTGTGTAAATAAACATTTATTCAAAATTAGATGTATATTCATTTAAAAAAAAGGAGTTTATGCCTCAGACAGAGCAACTGTTTCAAATGTGAAAACTACATAACTCTGTCACACACTGTGACATTCAGTGTAGTACTTCATGATGTGCAACATTGGCATACATGAAAGCTCTGGGGGAAAAAATGTGCAGGAGAAGAGCAATGACATACTCCTTACATTCTGCTTGTGCTAGTTTTGTATTTTCTGTCTCAAAATATTTCAGGCCTAAAAATATTTTGATGTTTGAAACACACAATGTGTCACAAGAACAGCCTAAGGAAGAAGATTCAAAGGCAAAGACAGAAGGATCATTCTTTGTTTGTCCTTTGTATTTATCAGCATCTTTGCCTTGTTCTGTCTGCCAGCAAGTTATGGGTAAAATAGAGTCAAGGTGAAATGAAGTTTTTGTGAGGCCAGCTGTCATCCAAACCAGGATCATCTTCTGTAAATTATTATGAGACTTAGATATCCTATTGTAATACCTTGTTAGGAGCAGCTGAGCCATCCAAATGGCTTTTATGTTACTGTCTAACAGCTCACAGTTCAACCTTAATTTTTGACCCTTTGAGTCTGAAAAAGCTAAAGTTTACTGACTGTGGGAAATGCATCAGGGATTTCCTAGTCTGGTAGTTATTTGTTAACTTGATTCTTAATGAAATTTACTTTCAGCTGTTACTTTCATCCACTTTGAATCCACACTATGGCTGACTCCCAGCGCAGATGCAGTTGCCTTTGTCCTCATCAATTCTATACAGTGAAAACTGCAGAGTTTTTCCCCAAGGGATGTGCACATCCCTTTATCATATTGTTTATTCCTAAACATGTTTGAGTGGGTTTTTTGTTTGGTTTTGTGCAGAGTAACTGACATGAAGCAAGTCTGTGTTGCAGTCCAATAAAGTTTTGGTGTTGAAGCAAGAGGGCAAGGGCAGGTGTTACCTGCTGTTAACGTCGGGTTATTAAAATTATTAGAGAGATGTCTCTGCCCAAATTAAGGAGCAGGCACAACCATATGCTGAAGTCAATAGTATGGATTTTTATTTAACAGCCAGTGTGAGGGAGAGCTAGGAAGAAATAGGAAAAGAGAGGAGGAGAGAGAAAAGAGAGTGACAGAGAGATTAAGTAGAAAAGATATCATCACTCTATGGATCCTGATGGGATTTTGTTGGTCCTCTTTTTCTGGTCTTCTCAGTGCTGAGAACCTCATTTTTATCCAAGTGCCAGTTGCAGTCTGGAGCCAGTGAAGGAAGCTGAGGAAACACAGAGCCCACTGGGTTTCATGTTCACTCAGGTTCAGGTGGGAATGCCCAGGTGCCTCCCTGGGGCAGGGAGTGTTACGCTGGATGATGGAACACTTCTCATCTCCCGCTGTGGAAGGGCCTCAGTCCCTGAAGTCTCTGGTGCCAGGAGTGTGGCTGCCAGACTGGCTCCTGGGTGGTCAGACAGGAAAGGCTCCTTCACACCGCCTGTGCATGAAGGGGGTCAAATGAGGTGGAATCTTTCTCATCCTGCATGTGGGAAATAGAGTCTGAAGCAAAACTGCCTGAGAGCAAGGGGGTTAACTTATTTGTAAAAAACAGTTTGTGAGTGTGAGTAATCAGACAACCATGACTCAGGAGAACTCAGATTTTCAGTCATGATTTAAAATCTGAGCTTCCTAATATACTGAAACCCCAATGAGATTCCCAAGCTCAGCTGAATGTGTCTTGAAAATTTAAATGGGTAAATGTGTAGGAGAGAAATAGATGGTCTTTTTGACCCAGTGTAAAAAAAAATCTAAAAAATCAGGCTCTTTTCTGAAGATGTTAGAGAAGAGAACGTAATAGGACATTTTTTTATTTCCATTGGCCAATACAGCACATAGAGTAGGAGAAAAAACTAGGGAATGGGAAGAAAAAGTGACAGTACGTTTCTCTTCCCATATAAAGCCTGAATATTTTTCTTTCACACCTTATTTAAACATGACCCTTTTTTCCTGATTTGTCCTTAAAAAACCACACAATGCAAACAATGAGATTAGCTTCTATTAAGGAAAACTTAGATTTTAATAGCTTATTTAAAACACTGTATTACTCTTTAAATATCCTCTTGCTATTTAAAAGAAAATACAGTGTCACTAGAAGCATTGCCTTGTGCTTTTCTCACAGCATCTCTAAAAATCCTGCTGCTTTAATCAATCCTGTTTCACTAACTTCTTTATAGTACATTGTTGGGTTTTGCTGCCTAGAAACATCTGAGGAGAAAAAACATGTAAAAATAATGCTTTTGGATGTTTCCTGCCCTCTTGCTTACTAAAGCTAAAAGCAGTGTGAGAATATGTGGTATACTTGAAAGATGATTGTTTTTTTTTGTTTGGTTTTTTTTTTTTTCATTTTCCTCTTCCGTTTTATTTGGTTTTTAGTAGTTAGTAAAGACTATTTAGTAGTAATAGAAAATGGTCTCACCTGAAATATGAAATATAATGAAATATACTCTACAAGAGTTACACATCTTTTCCTGTAATAACATTTTTCTTAGTTCTAAATATTGTTTCATATATCATATTTGTTGTCATTTGAGTCTTGGAAAGTTAACTTGTACATTTATTTCTATGGTGAAAGTGCTGAGACATAAAGAGATATAAATCTCCTAGATGTTTTCTGGTCTGTGAGGGGATGGGAAAGAAGAAGTAGAAATGTGGAAAACATAATTTACATTGTACATAGAAGTATGCATTTTTAAAAGTGTTTATATTCCCTTCCTAGGGAATTAATTATGTCTGTTCCATTGAGAACGCTCGTCAACTTAAAGCTCTTTAAGTTTTATAGTCAAGTAATTAACAAAAGACTTGGAATCTGTCATCTCTGTTAACAGTTTTCTGATGGATGTTACTTAGTGTAAAACCACCCTGTGCCACTCCTCCCTGTTCACTGCTGCAGGGATTTGCCCACCTTGCAATCAAAGCCAGGAGCACAGCTGGCTCCTCGAACAGCAGAGCAGCATTTGTGGCAATGTGGACATTGTACATAACTGGTGACAGCACAGCAGTTGAGCTTCATCTTCCCTGAGGGATGGCAGGGGAAGAAGGGGCTCTCTGAGTCCCTCTGTGCTCTGACTTACTTCGGGAGCAAGAGCTCCTTTACAAGGTGGGTACAGCTGTGTCAAGGGGAGATGGCGGAAGCACCTCAGCTAATGGCTCACACCTGGCTTTGATCAGGGGGGAGGAGCCTTTGGGATAAAGTTTGGGGAGTTTTTGTGGTGACTTCTCAGTGAGGACACAGTTTTTGCTGGTGTAGAAGGGAGGAAGGAGTAATGTGGATCCTTCTCTGAGTCAGCTCACCTCTGGGAGTGTCGTCACAACTTATTTATGGTAAGTGAGTTTTATTCCCAGATGCTGTTTATTTTATTGTCTGAGGGGTGAGTTCTTTGGTGAAGGCTGCAAATGGAGCCAAGCCTTGGGGACAAAAAGAAAGCAGCTGTTTTTTTTTCCAAGTCTTGGTTCAGCGTATAACCCCATTTTTCCCCTAGTAAAAGATTTTATACTACCCACATTATGTACATACAAGTGAAAATGGAAGCTACCACTACCAAAAGTGCTGGCTGTTGTATTAGCATGTATTGACACCATTGTACATGTTTAGTGGAGTTATTTCGGTCGCTCCAAAGGGTTTCTTTAAATGAGTTTTTGATATGCAGCTTACTGACCTCTTTGTTGTAAGATGTGAGCTTAGTTCCTGGATAGATTTAACATAGTTTCATCCTTAGTTGTATTATTATTTATGAAGGCAAAATAAGTCCTAGTGGAACAGGAGCTGTTGATTTATGCCAAGGCCGTGTAAAGCACTCCAGCCATTGCTCCATAATCTGTGTGACTAAAATGCTCTTTTGATGGAATCTGAACACTTTGTGAATGGCACAAGTGGTGTTTAAGGAGTATGGAGGTGCTTTCACAAAAGATATATTTGCCCTTGGCAATTTGAAATGCTATTTAAGCCAAGCATTTTTGGTTTTTCCTGCTATTATTTCCCTTGCCTTCTCCGCCTCTGCCAGACACGTTGTTTAGATGCCAAATCTGCCATTTGTGCCCATCCTCTGACTGTATAATTTACCTCAGCAGTATAATTAAAATCACTACCTAGATTACAGCTGACTTAAGTTCTTACCCAAGGCTCTTTGTGTCAGTCTGGCTTTTTCTCTCTTTTTTTGTTTTTTAAGTGCCCTCAAAAGAGATCTCTTGTGTTTTGTTCTAGGTATTCAAATTGAGTCCACGACTTTTGACTGCATTTTTGTATTTTCCAAGAATTTTTAAAGTTAAGAATGACTTCTTCATTACTCTTTATATGAACCACAGCTACCTAAATGAGCCAGTTTGGTACTATTTTCAATCCCAGGTTAGTTGTATTATCCAGACTTGGTCTTATGACTTGCACAGGCAAGTAGGGCGATGCTAGGAAAGTGCTTTGGAGTTAAACCAGTGCCCTTTTGGTCTAACTTTTCTGTTTTGTTATGTGGTGATGAGCCCCTAGTACACTTGGTGATCCTTTTAAATCATGTGTGAAAATGCTGCCTTTTTTCCTACAGGGTATTTGAAAAGCCGAGTACCAAATACCTGTTCCCAGAGCTGTTCAGTGAGAGTAATGTCTCAGCTTAATGAGACATTTTAGTTGCAAGAATTGTTGGCCTGAAATTCAATTCTATTTTCCTGCAACATGTCCTCAGGAAACTCTTGGCTCAAAACGGCAGTTTTATATGCAAAATTTGCAAAATCAAGAAATTTGCCAACAGAGATCCAGTTGGATTAGGAAGAGAGTTAAACTAAATTAATGTCCAGTGAGGTTGATTTTACTTGATGATACCTTGCATGTAGCATCTATTGTCTTATAAGAATGAAAAATCTGTTCTAGCTGGGACTTTGAAATACCTTTTTCAGAATTAAATTGTAGTTTTGCCTATATTTGCTTCAGTCTCTTGCAATTTTTTTTGTTAACATATATTTATCTTTTGTTCTTTTCACTGCTCTGTGCAGAAGAAAGTCACAATTACATGTCTATCAGGTTTTTATTAGAATGATTTTTCTGTTTAATCAATGCAATTTTGCTTTTGGTAATGATGCTGAGCTTTTGATTGCTTTTGATAAAGCTTACTGGAAATCAGTTTGCTTCATTGCTTCCCAGCAGAAGACCAGGAAATAAATACTGTGCTAAAAAACCAAAAAGATGGTTCTCACAGTCACTGCAAGAGGTCTTTGCTCTTTGGGGAAAATTTACTCTGAGTAGAGCCCCAGCTTAGAAAATAAGAGGTCCTAACTAATATATAAGCAAGCTCATTGTTCTGGAATGAAAAGGAGACTTTTGGTCTAATTTTTACCTCTTTTTGCATCTAATTCAGCAGTGTTTTAGCAACTAGCTAATTGTAAGGGCATGAACAGCCCAACTGATGTTTAATCAAAGCCTTAAACTACAGGGTAATGAGCTTGGCCTTTTATTTCTTTTGAGGAAAGGAACATTGGTGTTTGGGCCAGCAAAAGAATTATATTTATTTTCTAAGGAATTCTGAGCATATCTATTTATTCCAGGAGAATATTGATGAGAATTACATTTGTTGCTTTGGAGCAGGAGTTGCTACCAGAGAGTAATTTTTGGTGTTAGAAATGGTAACATGTTGTGGAAGTGATTCAGGGAATAATGATTGTTAGTATACGTTTACTTAATTCCTTTTCACCAAGCCAACTCAATGCTATCATGACATCTCTTAGCTACCACACTTCAGTCTCCTTTTAATGCAAGGTTTATGCCAGGTAAATGCCATCTTTTGATTTCTGATGGGATAGTTTTCAGCAAGTGTCTGAAAGGATGTGTTTGAATTTTGGGTTTCTTTGGAGGTGTTTTATTGTAGTTTTGTATGTTTGTTTTGGTGGGGTATTTTTTTCCCCCTTTGGGATGTGGTGATCCCTTGGATGATTTCTTGAAAAATAAGCCTTCCAGGAGAGCAGGAACAAGGAGTGTATTTTAAGTCAATAAGAATATCATGTCATGTAAGGCAGTACATTTGTGTATTGGTGGAGGGGTATGTTCCGTGCTTTGCTGCAGGCAAGCCAGTGTCAGGACAAGGCATTCAGTTATACTTCTGTGAACTATACTGTTTTGGTGATGAATTACTGGCTGCATATGGAATATTTTTTCTTTGTTTGCTGTTGTGGGAATTCATGTATATCTAATGTATAACTAACCTTAAAGCATGGGCAAAAAAGCCCCATGCCAAATTATTTTTGTATGTTTCAGGCATAACTCATGTCAGTGATAATTAAAGTTTGAGAGCAACCTTAGTTTTTTTGCACCTGAAAAATGAGGGTTATGTTGTCTTCCTGCAGAATATCCACATATGTGCTCTGGGCAATTCTTGAATGTAGTATTTGCTTCTGTAGTATAGCAAGCAGCTCTAGGAAAATCACTGCTGTAGCAGCTGGAGCTAAATGTTCAGCTAAATGCTTTTAGATAAAATGAGCATTTCAAAATTTGCTTCCTGTCTTGTCATTCCTGTGATCTTTCCTGTCTCCCATAAGAAATAAGCGACACAGTTTGGGGTGAAATAACTCTATTTAAATGAATTGTTTTTCTTTAGAATAAGTGCTGTTTAATTGCACTTTCAAGTAGGAGATATATTGGTGTGTTAGACTGTTTATTTCCTGAGAGTGACCAAGCCATGGAGCCATGCGAGAGTCAGCAGGTTATTTAAACCACTGCTTGTATTTGCTGATGATTCAGATGTTTCTGTTCTTCATACAACATCAATGATGCTTTTTGCTAAATTGCCTCTCCAAACTAAATAATGCTAGAGAAATGAGCAAATTTCTTCTCCTAATTTGATGATACCATAGTCAAATACATTAGTCCTCAAA
Source organism: Ammospiza caudacuta (assembly GCF_027887145.1). NCBI lineage: Eukaryota > Metazoa > Chordata > Aves > Passeriformes > Passerellidae > Ammospiza > Ammospiza caudacuta. The sequence continues at coordinate 16,854,705 of NC_080596.1, read as the reverse complement.
TCAGTTGTTCAGACATTTGAAAAGGCAGCTTCATTAGCAGTACAAGGGTTATATAAATAATCACACAGAAATTATTTTCTTGCTGTTCTAAGGAGTTTCTTTGTGTTTATGACTTAGAGTTGCAGAGTCACTCAGGTTGGAAGAGATCTCAGGAGGTATTTAGCCTGCTCAAGGCAGAGCCATCATTAAGTTAAGACCATTGCTGTGTGAAGCTGTAAAGTCTCTGAGGATGGAGATTCCACAACCTCTCTGGATTCTGAAGCTTGGTTATCCTCATGGTGAAACCTCCCCTGCCCACTCCCCTTCATCCAGTTGCAAGCACCTATTTATGGAAGGGTGGGTGTGTCTCAACCTTCCACTGTGCACCACCATGAATAACCTGGCTCTGTTTGCTCAGCAGCCTCCCTGTAGTACTGGGGCTCTGCTGCTGAGCCCCCTGGAGCCTTCTTTTCTTCAAGGCTGAACAAATCCTATATTCTCAAATCCTGCTTTCCCCAGCCCCTGACCATCCTGGATGCCTTCCAGTGGATTCACTTGAGTTCCCTGCAGTTTTTCCTGTCACAGCCCACGAGGCTATTGGCCTTGATTTATTCAGAGTCCCATGCTGGCTCATCTTTAGCCAAGCATCCACAAGAGCCCCTCTATCCTTGTCCACAGAACTCCTAACCAGGTGCTCCAGGCCTAGTGGTGGAAAAGGTCAGTCCCTGCAGGGCTTGATTAAGCATTGCTGAATTGTGGGGTTCCTCATGCTGTATTTATCTAGGTAACAATAGTACCTTGTTTAATTAATTTGTACTTTATGGTACAGTCACTTGCTATCCAATTTGACAAAAGAAAAACGTCATAATAAAGTGGACTAGAAGTCTTAAGTTGTTACGCAATTCTTTGTCTGCTTGGGACAGGATTACAATGGTATTGTATGATGGTGCTGAGATATACCACACATATACTTTCTTTAAATTTCACACAGTATTATGCATTAACTGTAAAAGTATTTGTATTTTTTTTACAAAATTAAATTTGTTAAGTATTATCACTAGGAGGAGAGAGAAAAATGTCTTAACACTTAAGACATTCACTTGCAAATTAAGAGGCTTGTACCTTGTCACAGATTCCTTTATCTACCTTTAACAAAGGTTATGCTTATATTCCTCAGTTTTATTTTTTCTTTCTTCCTATCAAGCTGCCAGGGCATGACATTTCTCCTGCCATCTCTAATGAACAAGTAGTTGAGCTATGGCATCTTCTTGCTTTGTAACTGATTAGACTGTGGAGCCTTGATTCCAGATTTGATATTTATTAAATTGGCTTGCAAGTTGAGGTATAAGGTAACACAGAAAAATAAGTAATGGCATTGACTGAGATGAAAGAACACACGCTTATTCAAGTGAAGGCTATAATGAGATATAGAAAAGCAACAGAAAAATGAGCATTTTCTTTTTCTAGTTGGCACTGTGGGACACCATTAAGCAACACGTGGAAAATGTAACAGTCACTGTCAATAAAAACTTCTCTTTTTGTAGAGCCTTGTGCTCTTTTGTGGTGAGTGCCATTTTAAATCAGGTTCTACAAATTACAGTTTTATTCAAATTTCCACTTGATCTCAGTAATTATTAGCATAACCAATTGGTTTTTGTTCCATTTCAGAGAATGTTGGAGGTGGTTTTTAATAGCTGTTTGGATGACTGTCTCTTGAAGTGCTAGATTTTTGCGCAGAAACGTGGCCAGGTTTCCTTGCACACTTGGAAATCTTAGTGCTTCTGTCTTTAACCACTCTGTCTTCTTTCCTTTTGTCTTTATTGGAGACAGCACAAACGTGGAACAGTGTACTTGGGATGGATTCTGTCTATTGTTAGACTTCAAGTTGCTGATCTACCTTGCAAATCATGACCAGTGAGTCCTGTTTATTCACCTTCTAGTGGTGGCAAAGGTTCTAACAGTATCCATTCAGGAATGGATCAGTTCATGCAGAACTTGATCCAGGCATTATTCTCCCTTCAACTCCAGGGTTGAGCCATTCAGCCTGGAGCTCCTCGATGGGACAGCAGGAGGATGCTGTGAAAGGAAGATCCATCTGCATGTTTGAGACTATTCAAAAGGAGCAGAGGGGGGGAAAAGAGGGGGATTATGTGAGGAAAACTGAACTGAGTGGGTGTTTTTTAGACAGCAGGGTCTAAGTGTTCCACATAAGTGGCAATATCATCCTGCAGGCATTAATGCTTGCGGAACTGCTCACTGCTAATATGTACAACTCTCTGAAGGTGGAAAAGAGTCACTCAGAAAATGAGTGCAACTCTTTTTGAAAGAGAATCTTATCTGTAATGACTGTAGTGCTTGGTTTTCTTACTGTATCCTGATTTCCGATTATTTGTTCCTGTATGATCTAAAATTATTTTGGGGTTTTTTATTGGATTATTTTATTTTTAAACACACTCAGGAGGGGAAGAGATGCTTTCAGAGGGACTTGTAAAAGATTATGGCTTGAATCAATTTTGAGGTCAGTAGTTAATTCAGAAGCCTTAGAAGGATCTCACAATTGCCATCACCTAACTGTAAGCTAGTATCTCTAAATTGACTTTGGTTTACTGGGTAGTCTTTTTCTGAGAGCTGTAAAGTGTTGAGTAAGTGAGGAGGCTGTGTTGCTCACTCTCCCAACACTGTATTGATTCAGCAGTATTTCCCTATTTATGCAGTGGGCAATTTCAGTACATTATCCATAACAAGCTTGTGTTTATGCTCTTCCTAGTTAGATATTTTTGTACATATTGGCATCTATAAATTAAATGCTCTATTTTTGACAGACTGGAAAACGTGTGTGATTTCTCAGCACTTTTGTCCCCTATTCCTCTTCCTCTGACTCTGCAGAATTGTTTGTTTTTTTTTTTTTTTTTTAAGCAAGTAGTCTTTTTTGTCTTGAAAAGAGAGACAAATAGTAATAGGCATTGCAGCAATGAACCAACTATAGTTCATTTCATTATGTGTTTACTTGGGAAGGGAGAAATGCTGTATCTGTTCCATTCCAGGTGGGAATTCCAGTTCTGGGAGCATAAAGCTAAAAATACCAGTCCTTGATACACTCTTTTCTATATTGCACGATTCCCCATCCCCTGTATTCCAGGGATTGTCCCCCTTATAGGACGTTTAAATTATTGTGTATTCCCTTGTCTGCATGTTGTACTTAATTAACCTTATGCTTAGAATCAATTTCTAGCTTGTAGAAGAATCAGCTGTTTTCTCAGACAAAATGGCTGAACAGTGTCACTGTTGACAGTAAAAAAAGCCCAAGAGCAGCCAAATGACTCAAAGCCAAATTTGCCTTTTAAAGTCCAACAAAGTACTTTGTGTCCAAGGTAAAACCAGCTGATGTAGTCTTCTCTTAGCACTTGCTGTTTCTCTTTAGATGGAAATAGGAGTGATTGATGAGCATAATATATTCCCTACTGAGATGAAAAAGGGGTAGCATCTTAATTCTCCTAACGTCAGGACCTTAAAATGGTATTTAGTATTTTTGTTATGTGTGGAAATATAGGGAGGATTTTACAACGTGTACTAAGAAAATGAAGAGCATGCAAAATTGACAAGCAAAAAAAGATCAAGCAAGGTTTTTAGACCATTAATCCTGTAGGCTTTGATTTTGTGAAATTCCTTTTCTAAGGTCTAGCTAGATGTCTGGAAATAGAAGGCTGTAAATAACAGCTTCTGAAGTCCCTAAGTTTCTTCATTTATTTCAAAATATTCAGAGAGTCATGGTTGGGTTTTGAAGATGCCTCTGGAGGTCACCTAGTCCAACTTTCTGCTCAAGCAGGACCACCCGGAGCTGATTGCTCAGGTTCATGTCCTGTTCTGTCTTGAGTATCACCAAGCAGACTTCACTATGTCTCTGGGCAGTCTGTCCCCAGAGATTTCAACCACCCTCACTGTGAATAAGTGTTTTCTTATGTTTAAGTGAGGGCTTTCATTTTTTAATTTATGTACGTTGCTTGTGGTCCTTTTTCTGAGCAGAGGGGAAGGCTCTTAACTCCCTTGACCTTTTGGTAGTGTTGTGCATAATGCAGCTGAGAACCCTTTGCTTCAAGGGCGCAGTGCTGGCTCGTGTTCATCTTCGCGTCCACCAGGGCTCCCGAGTCTTTCTCCTTGAGTTCTTGCACATTTCATGGGCTCTTCCTGTACACCAGCCTTGCACAGCCCCATGTTTGTGAACTGGGCAGAGAGCAGCATTGCAGTGAAGAGGCCCAGATCCAGGCAGGAACGGGGGGTACTCAGCCCTGCAGGATGTACTTGACAATTAGCATGATTGGGTCCTTAGGAAAGGTCTGGCTTACCAAACAAAAAAAAGCCTCAATGGGCTACTGGTAGTGCTTGCTGCCTGATTTTCTGTATTATGTTCTGTTCTGAATTATTTTTTTAAATGTTTTTTTTTATTGCATAATTCCTCTTTCAATACTGTATGTAACTTCCACAAGTGTTTTTAAATTCTGCTTACAAAATATCTCTAAACTTCATACTAAGAAGAGGCTGTGAAAATACTCTAAGCTGAGTATTTTACAGGAAGTGCAGTAGAATATTAAAGCTTTCAAGCATCAGTAAGAGTTTGGTGCAGTTACTACTTTGCAGAATGCAGTTATTCTCAGGATTAGATCTTGGAAAGAGTAATTAACCTAAACAATTTCTTCTGCACTTTTCCCCTTAACCAAGATCTGCATAAATCATTTGAGAGAAGTTAACTTTAACTAAATTTAATGTGAAGTTAGAGTATTTTTTACTCAATCACAGCAAGTTCTTTTTTAAGTCTAGTTGAATTTTGCTCTGGGTTACTCAAGCACCTCATGCCACACGGTAGCAGGGAGTGACTGTGCAAGATCTGTGACTGTTCCTGCTTTTACCCCTGCAGAGGCAGTGTTAGCCTCTGTGAGGAGTAAGAGGGCACCATTTGCTACTGCTCTTTGTCTTTAAACTATACTTTATTTAAAATTTTGCATGTATTTTAGTTCTTGAATCCCAGGGACAGCACATTCAGTGTCTGAGTCCATTAAAAAAAAAGAGTAAGGAATCTCCTTTCCTGCATTACTATAAATAAGCTTTCCTTCATCTTTGACTGAGTTAGTGTTATTTCTGAGACCAATTTTGGCATTTAGCCAGAATTTGATATGGAGTTGAGTCATCTGACATTTATCCTTTCAGGCCAGAATTTTACTATGCATGTGATTGTGACAGTGATTGTAACTGCTGAAGTAGAAAATTTTGGGGAATTGGGCAAGCAGATTAAATATTATAACCTGAAATTTTGATAAGGGTTCACATACTATGCTGCCTTCCATTCTTTAGTATTCTTGAATTGTAGCTGGCAAGAGGGAAGAAAAGAAAACAAATATATTCTTACTCACATGGCATTAATTGAAATTCAAGCATATGGTGTTATATGCTGACATCTTGCTGAAAGTTCAGGTTTACTTACTTCTGTAAATGAAAATACTGGTATGAAAGGTAACTGTAAAACTAGGACTTAATAAATAGTTCTAGCCAAAAATATGGCACAGATAAAAGGTTGCTTCTGACACTATATTTTACAAGATTGTGTTCTGACTGTGGGTGGTATATTTAGTGTTTTGGTAAATTACATTTCGATTAGTGAAGTACAGAAAACACAGAACATAACACTATCTTGATCATAAATCAAGAGAAGAGTATGATTAAATACAAGTGTTTAAAAATTGCCATGCAACTCTTTACTTTTTGACTACTTTATGGTTTTATATTTGACTTACTACTGGATTATATTACTGTAGTGGTCAGTATTAAGAGGTTGGAGGATATTGTCTGTTTGCATAAATCTGCAGCTTGATTACAGGAAGATGATCTGTGTGTTTCTAATACAGGGCTACTGCTTTCTAGGATTAGCTTTTTATTTCTTTCTCTAAAAGACCTGATATTCTCTGTGTATTTCCATTTAATTTTTATTAGTTGTATGGCTATATCTGAGCATCTCATCCACTGAGGTGGTGCAGCTTGATTAATTTTTTCCATTTCCCATTTTACTGCGCGTTTATGGTGCTATTGTCAACCCCCATTATGCCAGTCTGACAAAGCACTCTTCCTCCTAAAGAGCCAGTCTATAGCTTTAACTTGGGCCATAAATATGTACACAGCTGTGCAGATTTTAGTTTAAGCCTTCATAAAGCACAGTCACAGCTGCAGAAGAGGTAAGAGCTGAAATATATACATGGGGGATGAAAAAGATATTGGTGAGACTGAATACCTTATTTTCAACCCATCAGTTATTCTTTTCAATGTTTTAGCTGTTTGTCTCTTTTATTCCTTTAATTGATGTCTTGGAGGCATGGTGACAATATAGTAAATCAATGCTTTTGTGTAGGAAGCATTTTTTCTCCCTACATGTAATTTTATGATTTTGTGGATCTAACAGACTGTTAAGTCTGAAGATTAGAAGATATGTAGGTAAATTAGACACCAGTACAAAATGAAGCTGGTTACAAATGTGCTGATGATCATAATTGTGAAAATAAAGGGAAGTGACCATGACTTGGACAGTTAAATGACAAAAATAATTCGACACTTTATTTTCAATATCATCTGTTCATATTATTTTTGGATGCATTATTTTGCATTTTGGTTTGCTGTATTGGCTGCAGATTGTTCTTCAAAGGTCTCCTTGTGTAGGTCATGATAGAATGAAAGTGATGAATGAGACAGATGGAGAATGAAAGGTGAAAATAAAGCAATGAATGTGAATCTCTGCTCAGCAGCATGTTAATGCAGATGTTTATTTAGAAAGCAAATAAGACCTAAAAATTATTGCAGGTGAAGAATTTTTCTGTAATATATATAACTTATCAAATGGTCTTTAAATTATTTCAATAACTGTTGGGAGTGTGTTTTGAATAATTCAATAAATCATTAAGTGATGATTTTAAACCTGATTGCCAAAATACAAAAGAAACCTGTAATAATTTTAGGAGAATCTTTTCCATATTAGTTTGAATTTATCTCATGTAATAATGTGAACAATAAAACCTATGAAGCATCAGTTATATCTATATTATTATAGCACATGAAGATGTGAAGTTCTGCATGTTCAGTTTTAGCAGATTGTTGGAATGTATCATTAGACAGTAATAGTCAGCTTTCAAAGTGCTACTGGTATGTTCCTGCTGACTAACAGGCTAACAGAGTATGTAATGATTCATGTGGGAAAGGATAAACCTACATTTTAATATGCAAGAAATTCTAATTTAAAAGAGCTTGCACAAGTTGTCAAAACCCCCACAATGAAGAGTTAACAGTTCCTACTCATCTGCAATGCAGTCTATTCTAAAGATTTCATTGAAGAAGGAAGCTACAGATGGCAAATTCTGGTAACTGTGAAATAAGTTTCCTCAGGGGCACTTGGAAACCTTATAGTTTTTGGGTTTTTTTCAGTGAAAGTGATGGTCAGTGTCAACAAAATGCAGTTTGGTGGGTTTTTTTCCTTTCTCTATCCTTTTGCTCTTTGCTTATGAAATTTTTTTTTGGGCTGTGGGCTGTTGTTTGATGGGGTTTTTTTCCAACTACTATTTCCAACTGCTATGTCCAATAGACTTGGATCCTTTCCTTGAAAAAGTCATCATTGTACAGCTGGTAATGTTTCAATGGGAAAAGATTTTTCCTAATGGTTTACTGAAGCTTCCCAGATCTAGGGCAAAAGAAAAAGGGTTGTATATTAAAGCCCTATATTTTTATTGGATGAGTTTTGCCATTTGTTCTTTCTGGAATTGGAGCACTTTTATTTCCCAATAGTTTCTTGTTTGAATCTGGAGTTTTACCTGTACAGAAACTGTGATATGCTGAAGTAGAAGTACTGCTTCTTAGTGTAGTAGTAAGGCAACAGGACTGTGTGTAGTAATAGGGTGTTTGGGTAAATCTCTGAGGACTTTATTGAGACCTTGATCTATGAATCACCCTGTCTCTGGATCTAGTGCCAGAAGGCATTTAAGATCAATTGCTACTGGTTTAACATGAAAAGGGATCACTGACTTGCAGATCTGCTACTCTGGAACAGGTTTTGCTGCTGTGGAGTGGCTGTCAGGGTGTACAACAGCCAGCTGTAGGAACTCTTGGGGTTTGTGCAGCGCTCCTGTTTGGGGATGCCTCTGGGTCTGAGGTGCAGCGCTCCCTTTTCATAGTTGAGAATATTTGCCTGATCTATTATTCATACTGCTTCTCCAATTTACTGGGTTCTTTCCCCTCTGAGCCCCCTTTTGAGGGCTTTGTGCTGCACACAGAAAGTATTTGAGAAGAGAGAACAAGAGATCTGACTGGTCCTCCTGTGCTTGATGGAGCATGGCACCTTTGCTATTGCAGGGCCTGAAGGTAACAGGACCATCTTTTTGTGATCATGCTGAGTATTTCTCTTGGAGTTGGCATTTGATGATGAAGGATTTCCTTATGTAGATTAGAAAAAAGCAACTTGTGGATTGTGTTTGGAACTTGGATGTAGCAGGAATCTGAACATAAACGGGCAAGCAGAGATTGAGAACATCAATGTAAAGGGATAGAATGTAAGAAAATAAGAGAATAGTGCAGAAGGCAGTCTCACACCTGAGGAGCTGCAGCTGTACTAATCACCAAAGATTAGGAACAGGCCTGCCCTTAACAGGCCACAGCTGTGTCCAATAAGGATGAGTGCTACAAAAGAGTGGGTTAGCTGGGTGAGGAGAGTTGGAGTTTGTTGGCTGTGCTGTGAAGAGAGATGGTGTTTGTTGGCTGGGCTATGAAGAAGAAGGAGTCAGTGCTGGGAGGAGATGCCTATGACAAATCACTGAGAAGGTATGGAAGATTTACAATAAGATGACAACACTTCAATGCATAGGAATTCTTATATCTTGCAGGGCATGATGATTCAGTGGTAAATATAGATAGCCCAAAGTCAACAGGTTTTTCATTAAAAACTTAAATGCACTTAAATGAAGCCATGTAACTCATAAAAGGCTAAACCCAACGTTGCATCAGTGATGAAGAGGTGTTTGAAATATCTTCATCTCATGTGTTGAAGTTGTGAGGTATTTACTCTGATATTAATACAGACAGCAACTGGTAAGTATGTGGAGTCTAATAATAGTTTAAAAGAAAAATTACATTCAGATTATATTTGTACACATAATTTTGTAATGGAGAAGAAATGAGAAATCTGAAAGGAGTGAAATAATAGAAATCCACATAAGTGAAACTGACAATTTAGAAATTGTCTTCAATATATATTAGCCCTTGATTTAATACATAATTGGAAGTGTATTGCCATGAATTTCTTTGGTCACAGTTTCCAACTGAAACAAGCAAAGTTTTGGAGAGACTAGGTTCTATTACACAATGAAATCTTATATTAACTACTATAATATTAGTTGCAATGGAAAGAATAATCAAGAGATTATTGTAGGTTGCTTGGATCTACAATCCATTATCGTCTTCCTAAGTCTTAAATTTTGGAAAATATATATATTTCAGTTATAATTTTTAATGTAATTAGTAGGCATTTCATTTCAGTTTTTCCCTGTGAATACATTAACTTTCTATAACTTTTTCTTGAATCATTTCAAATTTCTCACTGCCTGAAAGCTCTGTGGATTTTAAAGTCAGCTGACAAATGACTGAGAGAAGGGTTCTTGTAGCTTTTTTAAATGGCCTGTCAGAAGAAAGGGCCAAACATCATGGGGCACTGGATCTTTGTGCAGTTCCTAGAGCTGACACATAGTCCAAGTTTAACATTTGACAACCTTGTTTAAGTGAGTTCTGTAAGGCGTTTTCCACAGGTTAGACAGATTTCAGTTTAGTTCACTAATACTAGTTTGCACAGTTGGAATTGTAGTATAACCTTGCCAAAGAACAAGTCTGAAGTCTGAATGAGACTGTGTAACCTTGCCAAAGAACAAGTCTGGAGTCTGACTTGTGCTTTCCTAAGAGCTGCTTTAGGTATGTCTGGTATGTGTCAGTATTTCAGAGAAGTTCTACAGACAATGCCAAGAGGGAAAAAATTCCTTTTATTTGCATGTAGAGGATAAAATTATGCTTTTTTTAATATCTTAGAAGCTCCTGACTTTTCAAACAAAGCATACAATGCTGCTTATTCATGTAGAAAGCTTTCCATGTTTGCTTTAGGTATCATCACAATGTTCGTGTTTAGAAGAAATGACTTGATAGGTGTGTGTGTGTAAAATCCAGAAGTGCATGCGCTACATAGTGTATGTTAAAAGAAAATGCTATTCAAGGGACTGCAGTGGTGTGTGGCGCAAAGTGTCATTAGCAAAACTCATATTTATTAACTCTCATTGTCTTTTTGCAGATTTCTATTTAACTAGTAAGCCATCATGGTAGTTCTGTCATGAGAGTAACCTAACATAAACATCTGGAGTTTAGTGACTCAGAGGAGTGACCTTGCTGCTCTCTATTGTTGTGTTTTTAATATCAACTTTATTGATACAATTACATGAGGGATGGATATGCTTTCCTACAAGGTATTCTTTGTTGAAGCAGAGAATCCCTGAGCAGTGTGTAACCCTGAAGTCATTCTTACAGTCTCCTCAACCATCTGTCCCTGGAGCTTAGGAAACAGACTGAGCTGCTGTGGTTAACCCCATGGAGGGAATTTGTCAGTGTTCATTATTTGGAGGGGTTTTTTTGAGTGGGGAAAGGCCTTTTTTGCTGTTGTCTATTCCTCCTCATCAGGAATAGACAATGTTCTGTGACTTGGTTGTTGATGGTGACTGCTTTTCCTGTTCTGCCTGTAGAAGATTCAAGAATGGTTCACTGTTTAGTCTCTGAGCTCACCAGTTATTTAATAGGGCACACCTCAGTATTACTGATGTTTATATGAAGCAACCCTTTGATTGGTATGATAAATGAGTCTAGGAAGAGTGGCTTGTAATAATTTTCAGGTTATTTTTTCAAGAAGATGGGTGGAAATACACCAAATAAAAATTATTTCAAATTTTTTGTGGATGGTTTCATAAAGGTGGGTTCACTTTAAAATGACAATTGAATGAGTCTTAGTATTTTCTCTTTTACATTGAGTGTTTCTGATAATTTTTTAAAATCTTTTCAGTTATATCTAGCTGTCATAGTCAAAATCTTTTTTTCTTCCCTACCAGCTAAATGGCACTGACTAGAGACCTTTTGAATGTTTTGGATGTATCAGCAAATTTTGCTGCTCTTCAGCCAACAGCTCTAATCCATTTTCTTGCTTTAGTGGATCAGCTTTGGGGTGGGGCATTGGAAATTTTTCTTGTGATGACTCATCCCAAATTTCCCTTTGAAAACCTCCAAGGAATCTCCCATTCTCTTGCTCTTGGGGTGTTTGAACTCTTACAGCTGTGAAAAAGAATGAAACGAATCTCTAAAGGAAGCTGATGAAATGAAGCAGAAGGGAGCAATAGGTGGCTCTTTCCACCTTTTCTATGTGTAGGCTGAGACTGGGGTTCGACATGTGGTCCAATTTGCTTGTCTTTTCTGCTGCTTCTCTTTTGCCACCTCGTTATTTTGTGGTTGGGAGTTACAAATTAGTACATCCTGTATGGAGTCAAAGATGTTCTCTTCCAATAGTGCAAGAAGGAATTGCTTTGTTCAGAAATAGAATTATGATCATAGCTTAAATAAATGTCCTTTTTTCACTTTGAAAATCTACCTTGCAAATCTTTTAGAAAATTTCCTTCCCTCTGTCAGAAAACAAAAGATGTGGAGAGATGGGTACTTTGTATTTAAATGCTTACTTAATAAACTTAAATGCATCATATTTTAAATAAACACAGTAAACTTCCTCTATTCCTATTGGAAGAATCAGCATTCACTATCTTTTCCAAGTAATTAAAAGAGATTTTATATACCTACAAGTTAGGGTTTTCAGGAGTGTGCTTATTGTCCTTTTTTAAAAAAATATTCCTCTTTTTTTCCTCCAGTTAGTCTTGATCTGAACCTGTGCTCTCTTCACCTGCTAGGTTGCTTTTTCTCTCCAGTGAGGGCCCTTGTTATGCTTGGAAGTCTACAGGGTGACACTTCTATTCCGGTCCTTGGCACTGTGTGTGTGTGTGGCAACAGCAGAGAGAAAATTTCCATGTTATTTTCATGGCAGGCATCTGACACTGGAACTGAGTCACACTTTTAAGCAGGTTAGCTTCTTTTCAGAGATAATTTAAATACAAAACCTTGAATCCAGTTTTGTCAATTTTTGGTAGGGAAAAAAAGAAATCCAATGAGTTTTGAAGCTGTATTTAGAGAAAAAGATTAAAAGATAATTTCCCCCTAATAAAACCTTTCATATTGTAATCCTAGTACATGTAGAATATCCAGCCTAAAATGAAAAAAGAACCTCTTCTAGGAAAAATTTTAGAATTAAATAAATTCTAAGTATACAGAAGAGACAGCAGTTTTACTTAGGGAAATACAGCATTCATATTTCAGTAGACAAAAACCCTCAAATATTTTCAAAATAGATTTCAATAGGAAACCTTTTACTCAGAGTCAAAACAAAGCACTGAAATGTTGGGATATTCTGTGAAAAGCAGTTTTCTATCAAAGCTGTTGCTGGATTCTTGCTTCAGCCTCTCCACTGATGGTTAGGAATGGGAGTTCATCCTGTTATAAATAGGAGGGATGAGAGAGTGACTATGATTACTGGCCTACCCTGGTTTTAAAGGTTTTGCAGGTTCTTTTATGATAACACTGACTTTTCTGGATGCATACATGACTGTGAGGCCAACACACACTCTCTCCAGTTGTGTGGTATGAATAGCTCCTTTTTGATTTTGATATTCTTTTAAAAGCCATCAGATCTCTCAGTTCATGGTTCTCTTGAATGTACGTTGATGTGTGAATGAAAACCTTGGCTTCCATTAATTGCCATATTTAAAAAAAATAAAAATCACATAGCACTCAGCCCTGTGACTTAAAGAAATGAAGCACCATGGAAAAGAAGTAGAATTATCTGTTACTGAAAAAAACTGAAAATATGGCAGCAGCATCCAACTCCTAGTAGGCAGAAACCTGTTCATTCACACATATACTATCACAACTCTTGAAGAATTGTGCTTCTCTTAGAAAATCTATATATACAAGGTGCTATTTTTTAACAGCCTAAAATGTGTGGTTATATATGATTCAAGATACTTTTTGGTGAGTTTTTAATAGCGTGACCTGTTTACTTGCTTGTACTTTGTATCCAGTGAAAATGGGATGATTCACTCCTTTTAAAAAATAAAAACCAAATGAAAAATGCATTTATTTCCATCCTGTGGGGAGCTACAGAGCTATAAAGCCATGTCCATTTCATGAAGGCAAAAGTATCAAGGAAATTGCTACTCCAGTGTATGGAATTTATTCTACATTAGCAGAGTACTTTTTGATCCAATGGCAAATCAGATTTTAAGTAACATCTCAAAGGTAAAGCTTCATTAAAATAGGAGGATTAAACCATCAAAAGTTTTTCCAAATTGCATAAGGCTCTATGACACTTTGGTTAACTGGCTCAAATTCATGTTAGAGGCTAGCTTTCTGTCCTTCATCCTGTAGGTATAATAAAATCAGAGTCATATTTTGGAAACAGTAGGACTGTGTTTCATTCCTGTGTCTCAGAAAGGATGAACACAAATTACTCTTCTTGGCTTTAGCCTTCATTTATTCAAGACTTTGAAGGTGTGTTTGGACAGTGTGTTGGAGCAGGGTGGCAGAAGACAGTTAAGATTACTGTCAATGTACCTGAAGAAAGAGAGGAAAAATCCAGGCCTTCAAGTTTTGGTTAGGGTTTGTTTGGTTAGTTAAAAAAATTAGCAAGGTTTGATGGTTACTTACTTATTGCTCACTATTCTGGGCTGTGTTGAGACATCAGCATTATGGTATGATAAATTTGTTCTAAAAAGTTATACTAACTGGCATATCACTGCTGTGGTTATTTACAAAATCATGGTGGAGCATTTCTTATTTTACCAATGGGCTTGTCAGTCTCACTGGGGGAAGGATAGGTTTGTGTTTTGTTTCTTGTGAAAATCATGTCAGTGTTATGTGTGCATAATATATTATTGTCATTTTGAAACACAGTTCTGAACGTGTTACTACAAAGGTGTAGAAGTCTTTGCTTCTTCCTTTTTGGTAAAAATCTCCTTGATACTGTTTTACAAACATGTTTGATTTTCAGCAATTTTAAATGCAACAAAATATTTTATCACATTTTTTTTCCTTGTGAAAATTCACGTTATGCACATGTGGGGAAAAACTGATGACCCCCAAGCTATTGTCTCTACAAATGGTTTTGAAGGTACTGCTAAATAACTCACCAAAAACCATGGGAAAAGCATCTGGTTAAAGCCTGTGTGAAAATTTGGAGTACTAGAGTTTTTGCTTTGAATAGTGATGTTTGCTTCATCATGTTACCTTAGTGTTCATTAGTGTTACCTTCAGAATAAGGTAATATTCAAGGTGATGATATGAACAGAGGCCATGTCCTTGTGGCCTGCCTCCTGATTTTGGCCAAAATGCCATGGGAAGTGCCATACTGTGTTTTCCTGCATTGAGGGGGTACTTCTTACTCTGCTTCACTGGAAACTGCAGAAGAGACTGCTCCAAAGTGACTTTCCTAGTACCTGAGATAGCTAGGAATGCATGTGATGGTACACACACACATTACTGGAGTATTTTAGCAGTTTTGTATGTGTGTTTTTCCAGCTGTGTATCCAGGGATACTGGCTTGTGTGTGTGCAGTCTTTCATCTGTGGATATCTCAGTGATGTTTATATTTGCAGGACAAGTACAAGACTTCAAGTGTTGCACATTAGCTACATTTGAAGAAGGGCCCAAGTACCAAGAAATGAGATAATGATGAGTGGTGAAGAAATAGCATAGGAGATACATATATAGAGAGAGTAAGGTTCCATGATATTATCTAATATCTGTCAGGCATTTTGGGGTTTATGACATCTCAATAGAACTGAAAGTGTGTGGGCAAAGACAGAAAGCATGTTTTTCTGGGTAGATGTCTATCTGTATAAAAGAACTGGTATTTATGAACCATCTCTATTAATAAGTAGACTATAGTAAAATGCTGTGTTTAAAAAGGCTAATCTTATAAAAACCTCTAGAGCTCTTTAGGCTGTTGACTGCTTCTTTTATACATGGGTGGAGAGAATTCCTCTTTCTTTAGCTGAAAGTAATGCAGGGCCCTTGTGGTGGTGATGGGATTTGGTTGGATTGGGATGTTTTTTGTTTGAAGTTTTTGTTCAAACGGAATAACCTGCATAAATACACTACTTGGAATGGCTTCTAAAATTATCTTTGTTTCACCTTGCAGGAGAGCAGCTTGCCTTTGCAATGCAAACTGAGTTCCTTTTCTCCTGTCTGCAACTCTTGCCTCTTTCATGACCCAAAATGAATGGCAATGAAACTTTCATGAGTGACAACTGTTCCTCAATGGAGGATGCAGTAGGGTTTTGGTTTTAAATAGGACTTTAAATATCAACTTTTAAGGACTCACTGCTTTTTCTATATATTGTTATTTTTTATTTTAAGAAGTATTTTAAATTATAAATGTAATCAATGAAATAATGAACTGTAATCTCTGAGAAATTAGGATAGAATAAACCCAGCTGCATAGCAAAAGAAAAAGTAGGGTTCTGTGAGAAAGTGGTGTGGCAAGGGATCTTTTCCTGCTGAAAAGATGAACAATGTAATAAAGAGCCAGGTAGAACATAAAAAGATCAGCTGCCAAGATCTAAAATAAAAAGGTGATAATTTTAATGGAGTTTGGACAGAACTTCAAGTTTGAAAAATGAATTAATCATTTGCAGATGTTCAGAGATTATGGGGATTTAAAAAGCAAGATGAGCTGGTGTAAAATCAAAGGAAAAGATCCTTGCAAAATACAAAGTGAGCTACTATGTTTAAGGAATATGAAATTACCATTGTTGCATTTGTAAATTAAAAGATGCAGCCCAATAGCAAGTGTCATTTGGGAAAGAAATATCTGCATGTATTAGATTAGAGGTCGATTGGGGAAGCCATGACTTAACTCTGTTAAGGGAAAAGTAGATTCATGGAGATGTAGTTTGGCCACTTAAAGTGAAAGGTCTTGGTCAGCTGTAGTGTCTTTTCCTCAAGGAAATGGTACTGGGGCTACTTAGAGAAAAATAAGTATGTGAAATATTTAAGAGGAAAAAAACAAGCAAGATATGTGCAAAAGGTCAAGATATTGAGAACTGTGTTTAGAGATGGAGAATAAGAAAGGTTGTCCTTGACTAAGGGTGAAACCAGGAGATGGAAAAATATTTTGGGGCAATAGTAGATCTGTTTTCTTCTGGAATTTTGAATTTTGGGTAAATCGCGCAAGATCTGAAATAAGAGACATATGAAATGTTGTATTGCAGAAGTCGACATAGACTTCCTCTCCACCCTCAAATTTGGATGTATTCTTCCCTGTTCTTTTCTGGTAGAAGGTACTTAGAGCCTAAATTGATTCAGGAAGAATTTACACATGGATGATGCAAGTGTTCATGCACATGCATGTGTTGTGTCTGGTGAGATATTGATTGTAAATACATGGGGGTGTTGTGTGTGTAGGTGTTTGTTGATTTTTTTGTGGTTTTTTCTTTTTTTTTAAATCAGTCTATTTGAGGGAAGCTTAACACCTCCATATGAAATATGGAAGCCTCCATAAAAAATGCCACCACTTCTAAAATCCCTCCATATCTCTGTGGGACCACAGAAAGTGGTAGGCCAAAAGGACTTTGCAATTCATGCAGTGCTGCTACACCACCAGAGTTCAATTTGGTCATCTCTGTCCAAAGCTTCTCTTTCCATTTTAGGGTCAGCTCTTGTCACCTTGCATCTAACAGTGCTTATGGTGTCGTTGGCTTTTCCACTAGAACTGTCTCTCACTTTAAGGGGGCTGGGGGTGTTAAAAGGGATTCCTGGCCGTGCACATGGGGTCATTGTGTCTTAGGTTTGCATCAGTCTTGATAGCAATCGTCAGACTGCAGTTATGAAAGTGGATTTAGCAAGCAAGCTCATGTGGTGCTTTCTGCCAGCTGAGTTTTCTGAGGTACCAATGAGTTATTTTTTGAGTAAAAGCCATCCAGAAAACAATCATTTCATCTATCCAGTATATTTTTGTTACACATTGAATCCTAAACCTCATTGTCATGCCATCTGTCAGAAATCTTTGCAATATTGGGCTGAAAGAATAAGCTTTTCAGTAGGTAATGGAAATTCAGTTCTTTCACACAGGAAATGCAGTTGAATAGAAGTTGGAAAATAACTGGAAAATTTTTCTCCTAGTACCAAATGTCCTGGCTATACACATTGAAGCTTTCAGTGTTTCACTTTGTTATAGTTCTGAGAGAAAGCAATTTCTGGGGGGTCTGAAGCAGATTTAAGAATATAATGATGCTCTTTTATTGCAAAGGATACCTTAAAGTGTAGTATTTTTTATGTGGTTAAAAATGCATTGTTCTGGAGCGCAAGACTTTTCCTGTCTCCCCAGATTACTTATTTCTAGTACTGAAAGAATTACTGGCTTCAGCATCAGTGCAACCTAACAAGGAGAAACTGTGTCATTGTTTTTGATGTACATTTAAAAGAAAAACCAAACACCAAAAAGCTTGGTTACATTTTCTGAGAATTGTTTTGGTGAGGAGAAACTGTTGATGAAAGCAGATATCTGATAATATCCCAGTTAAGAATAACAGATGTATTAAGTCCAGTTTCTCCGTGCATTAGTGAAGTTGCCTCTGATCATTAATGAAATGTTTGATTAAATCCTATCCTATGAGGAAAGGCTGGGAGAATTGGGGGTGTTCAGAGTGAAGGAGAGAAGGTTTTGGGAAGACATCCCAGTAGCCTTCCAGTACTTGTAGGGGGTCTATAAGAAAGATGGGGACAAACTTTTTAGCAGGGCCTGCTGTGATGGAAGAAGCAGTAATGGTTTTAAACAGAGAGGTAATTTAGGTTGGATATAAGAAGTTTTTTGCAATGAGGATGGTATAACACTGGAGTAGGTTGCTCAGAGAGTAGGTGGATGCCCCATGCCTGGAAGCAGTCAAGGTCAAGTTGGGCAGGACTCTGAGCAACCCTATTTAATTGAAGATCTCCCTGCTCTTTCCAGGATGATTGGACCAGTTGGCCTTTAAAGGTCCCTTCTAACCAAAACTGTTCTATGCAATCAAATCAAAGGGAGATTCTTTGCTATTATCAGCTGGCGTTTTCCAGCAAATTTTTTATCTTTACATGTGCCAACAATCCCTTACAGATGTTTGCATAATTTTTTTTCTGTTGCTTCTTCATTTATTTCCCTTTCTTTATCTTCAGTGATCCATTTCTTTCTCATGTGTGTTCCCCTAAACTTCGTGTATTGGATCTCTTGGCAGTTTTACATTTACATGAAGTGTGTGGTACCAGTTGTCTGGCTCTGCAGAACTGCTAGATGTGTTAGAGTCTGAGTCGTTTGCGCTCTACACAGTTCTCCTGCATTTCTTCCCATTGAGGATATTAGTTCGGTTTTAAGTCAGGTGAAATTTACATTTGTTATGATACACATTCTTAGGTTTTGGTTCTCTGAAGTCTTTCAGTCCTTATTTGTGCTGGATATCTTTCTGGGTACACTACTTGGGTTATGCCACAGTGTCAGTGGAACTTTATAATTTCCTGTAAGGAATTGGAAATATTTGCAGTAATAGGGAGCAGCATCTTCCCTGCATGTTCTTTCTTTCACTCGCTGACTTGAATTCTACTCCAGTTGAAAAAGGTGCATGATGTTAACACACAAAGCTTGAATACCAATGGGTTGCTCCATCTGCACAATGCGCACACAAGGTGTGACAAGAAATGAGTCATTCATACAAATACGTAATCGTCCCACACAGGTGGTGGTGCACAGTTATGCTTGCCTGCTTCCCTCTCCTTAAATGGTGAATTTCCTGGGGGGAAAAAAGCATTTTGTTAATTTGATGGCTATACTGACAAACAAACTGTTGTCAGTTTTTATGGAGCTGTTTGCAGTGAAGGATTAGGTATTGTGCTTATGGTTTGTCAGGTACTTAAAAGACTGATGGCTACATGCAGTGAGGTGTGTAAAGAATTCATATTGGCAACAAAAGCAGCAAAACAGAGAATGAGGAGTTTCATGTTTGTTCTTTTTACGTAACATTAATTTTGGCCATGAACATCTACTCAGGATTCCCTGCAGCTGCAGTGCTTGCTAAGGAATAAATAAAAGCAGCATGAGGCAAAGTTGGTATTCTTCATCTCCACCTGGCTATTCCTATTCTGTGTGTTTGTTTTGCTGCAGAAACAATGATTTTTGTCAGGAGAGAGTGGAATGGATTGGGGTTTTAAACTTCTCAGCTCTCCCTGTTATATTCTTGTTTGGTTATCCTGTGTTATGACCCTGGTCTGTGGCAGGAACTGTTACAGCTTGTGTTGGTAGAGTTCACCCTTAACACTGACTTGGTCTAAAGGACTGAAAAATAAATATTGAGTCAGAATTTTCATTCCTTCACCCCCCTACTACCAGCCATTTCTCTGGCAAAGGCCAAGTGACCTGTGTATGTTTTGGTTTATTTTTTTTTTTTAATCAATCTTCTAGAGCATTCTCGGTTTATCCATTTAAGAATGTGGACTTAAAGCTGTTTTATAAGGAAAACCACAGAACAGAGGATGATGATTGACTGAAATTTCTCTATTAAAAACACAATGGGATGTGTACAGAGTAGAATCTGAGAATGTATGATTGATATTTGTTTTAAGAAATGACTATTAAAATAAGAAGGTAGTTAGGATGCTGAAGCCTTTTATTTATCTTCATTCAGTAGTAAGTGATCTATGCCATGGAGATGAAGAAAAGCAATCAAATGAGAGTGAGTTGCAGCCTGTTGGGAGAACACCTGAAAACAGATGTATGTACTTTTAGAGGGGCTGCACTCCTTGCATTCCTCTTGGGGTTTTTTGTTGTTCACCTCTTTATGATGTGGAACCTATGCATTCAGTTCTCTTATTAGGGAGCACCCCCCAAAAATAAGAAAAAATTTTTCCAAGCACACTTCACATGATGCTGTATTAGTCAAATGCTGCAGTATGACAGTAAAGTTTGTAAAAATGACAAACAATTATAAGAAAACAATTTTGCATTTGGGAAAGAAGATAACCAAGAATAAATGAGAGTGTTTTTGTTTTTTTTTTATCCTAAATTTGTTAAAATTATTTCTTTTTGAGTTATAGACTATAATTTCTGAGGCCTGCAGACTATAATTTCTAGCATCCTGCTGCATGAGGTTTCAGATATTTTTAAAAATTACTTTTTATGTGCTATAGAACACCTAAAATCACTTTCCTTATATAAAAATATATGAACTCCAGTACTGTCTTTCTGCTGCTGAATTTGATCTTCCTCTACTATTTAATAAAACTTACTTGAGGAGTTACGTTGTTTTGGAAGCTTTTTCCCATTGTGGATAGATCTGGATACATTTATTGCCAAAGTGAAAATATTGCATGCAGATATTTAATCTGTGGCTTTGTAACTACTGCCTCCTCTTGGATATCTTTCATCAAAGCACAGGGATCTCAAAGCAATTTTCAAGCCAGTGCAATTCCTGTAAGACTCTCAAGTTTATCACTGTTATCTGCAGGCAGGGCCCAAACTGGCTCAAGAGCTTGCTCTAGAACCTGATCCCCTGGTGTTAATAGTAATACAGACAGAAAAACTTGTTTAGCAGACTTATTTTTATGCTCCTGAACTCTAGCAATATTAGCCATGGAGAAAAAATGGCACATGGAAGTTCTGGTAAGAAGCCAATTTTTTTTTCTTGGCTTTGTGCTTCACACAAAAGGTAAGGAGCTGAAAGAGAGCTTGCCATTTTACATTAAAGTTTCTTTCCTTTGATGGAAGTGCTGCTGGTGGCATAATTCCTGTATCATGCATTGATATTGGTATGTTTAGCTGCTTCTGAATGCTGGACTAATGGAAGTGTGTTACAGTGAAAGCTGAGATCTAGGAGAAGGGAGGAAGAAGGTCTTTCTAGGAAAGGATCTGGAAGCAGTTTGGTCTTTGAGACCTGGCTAAGAAAATGGTGGTGGTTCAGAAAGGGCTTGGGGACTGACTTTGTACTGTAGGATGGATCATTCCATGTGAGAACTGAGGATTTTTCAAGCAGTGAAAAGACAGATTCTGTTTATTCAGAGTTATGTAGAATGTCCGAAAGCTATCAGTGTACCTTTGGTGTAAAATTGGCAGTGTAATGGTTGCATCTTGTCGTGGTAATTCCAAGTAGTAAGCTTGGGGTTTCCTTTGCATATTGCCCACGTGGGAGAGGAAGATGGCATAAAATTAGCTTTACCCCAGCCCAGAACAGCACAGTTACAAATGTGGCTCAGCCAGGAGAGTTCTGACAGCCAGCTGAAAGAGCAAGTTGTGTGTTTAAGCCTAAGGGAACTTAAATCTCAGTCTTTCTGTGGATGATCTGGAAGAGCAACAGCAGCAAAACAGCTTGCCATCTTGGCAGTGAGAGAACTTGACACATGAGTTGAAAAGCTCCTACTGTAGGGAGAACAGTTAAAGGTTCTTAGACATCAATATTGTACTTGACTCAGTGCTTTAAGGTTTTTTTTAGCAGTAATTGATTGTGTCATCTGCATGTACAGGATTCCTAGCGTGGGAGGCAGTAATTCTCTCACAACCAGAGGGAGGAGAGAGCTGGTTTTCCTCAAATTGTAAGATATTTACCACAAGTGTATTCAAAGTATGGTTTAGTCACATTATTGAAGCCACTTCATAGAAGATTATTTTAAGCCAGCTGTAAATACTCTATTGTGTGAGACCTACTAAAAGTGAGTGAAAGCCACTCAGCTTTCAGCTCTCAGGCCAGTCCTACAGTTGTGGTGGGATTTCAAATAATTGCCTAAGTCTGCAGTTATGCTGCCATTGGCTCTCATGCCTTGATTGCTCCATTCAAGTTTCTGTGGTGGAATTGAAATATTTATTTCTGATAGTTGTTTTCCAAAGCTGGCATGTGTTTGATCAGAGTTGCCTCTCTGATATCAAAGTGGCCAGAAGAGGCAAGAAGGAAGTACAGTGATTTGATGACTCTCTGCCCAGGTGTTTTTCAGCAAGAATTTGTAGCTTTGTGCCACAGCTGAGTGAGCACCAATACTGGAGAAGTGCTAAATCTTATCAAACATTTTAATGGTTTCCAGACCAAAAGCTGTGAAAGCAATCTTCTAAGGTAATGAAGAATGGTTTCTACTAGATACTGAGTGTAATTTCCTTCTGTTCAACCTTCCATTGTGGGAAGTGTCAGCCTTTCTCAGTGTTCCATTTAGCCTTGTCAAGTCCACAGTCACAAAACTCTAAAAATTAGGGGGGATCAATATTTTTAGTCATCTTTTGCAGCTATAGAACTTCAAGATTGAGTGAAGTTAAGGTATCCAGCACAATAATGGCTCCCAAAATTTTTTCTAAAGCCTAATCTCAGCAGAGAAAAATCCAATCAGCCCTGTCATCCTTGGTAGTTTATTTTCTATAATGGAAGTCCTGCCAGTTTGAGACAAGCCAAAGTAGATGAGCTGAAGGCACTTCCTGCCTATACAAATTGGCAAGAAGTGACCAAGTAGTTGTTGCACAGTGAGTGAATATGTTAATTCTACCCTGGGGATGTTGAGATGGCTCTGTCTCTATGCACATGCCTAGTTTTTCTTTAGTGGCTGGCTTTTGGTGTACTTGCTAAGCTACTCAAGAAAAAAAATACAGGAAGAAAAACAACTCTCAAATTTTGAGATAGATGTTTTGGTGCAGTGCTTGTAGCTGTCACCAAGGCTTTTACACAGTTAAACTAATTTGATTTTTTTTGTTATTGCTGTGAGTTTTTCTGTACATTTTTTCATTACATGAAGTGTAAGAGTTTCACATTGCTTAGATGTCATTAGTTTGCATTGGCAATGTTCAAGTACATTGACAACAACAGTTTATTTTTCTCCTTATTTTGCAGAAAAGAAAAGTTACATGGTAAATTGGTGGTGAGTATTTCCTTGTATAAGCACTGGGGATCTGTCAACATATCAAATGTAACTGAGTCTGCAATTACGGATACAACATAGGTACACTTACTTCACAACTTGTTTGTAGTTGTGTGGAGACAACTAAAAGGGCAAGTAAAACTCTGGAATATATTTATTGCACTTGTTACAGTGTAAATCTGCAGTTCTTTGGTGCATCCTGCAGACTCCTAGTTTCAGTGACCTCAGGACTCATTCTAGACATCTGCCTAAGTCTAATTCTGGGGAAGATGTTTGCTTTAGTTTTTTTAGTGATCCTGTACTTAGGGTGGTTTTCTTTACAGTGTAAATCTATATTTTGTGACAGGAACACAATAGATTAATTGTCAACAGAATTGGTGTGACTTAGTTTTTAAAATCAAGTCCTAGGAAAATAAGAATAAAGCAAAGAGAGGGCTAAATAAATTTTCATATTTAATTTTAGTTTTTGTTTTGATTTCTAAGCGCATTTTCTACTTTGTGGCTGAAAGAGAATGGGTGTTTATGAACATGTGCACCTTTGTGAATGTGTCTATGTCAATCAGATAAATGTAAATATAAATTGAAGACTTTTTATTGCTTGATGTATGCCTTTAGGCAAATCCTGCTGCCTAAGGGATAGGTAAAAATGCTATCTGAATAAGTGATTTGTGCAACTCGCAAGAGCTCAGAAGTGCTAAGTATAGGTGCTGTGTAGGATAACAGTTTAGAAAATAATTAAGCCCTTTCTCAGATAATATATTTGATTCTTATCTTGCACTTAAGTGAGACAAAATTGTGCTTTATTTCTGTTAATGCATACTGGCATCCAGGCTGCAAAGTACGGGGAAGAAGAGTGAGGCCTGAAGTATCTATCTCATATACAGCTGTAGGCAATTAGCTAATTCAGTTGACTTCAAGAGGGTTAAAAGATTTTATTTCCCACTAATATTATAGAAAGTAGCAAGCAGTGTAGGTAGCATCCAAGATTTAGGCACATTTGATATATGTACGTGGGAGGCTTTTCTGAACAGTCTCGTAAAACACAATGCCATTGCTATTCCTCTTGCAATATTTGGATTCTCCTTTCAATGTGCAGATCATTAGTAAACTGTGAGGCAATCAAGTAATCAGAGCCCAATTAAATGGCTCATTCCATTCCTGGGCTCAGAGAGAGTAGTGCATGTGTGAAAATCTGGCTGTTAAATGGAGCCTGAACAACAGTGAGTGAAATCTTTCTGAAGAATGCAAGGTGCTGAAAAATAGAGATGTGTCAGCTGACCATGAAAAAACAAGTGCAAGCTTGTTTAATGTTTAAGTTTGCTTTTTTTTCATGCAAATATAATCACAAAAAAAAACAGTCTGTCATTTCAGTAGTAGATTTAGGACTTCCTATTGTGTGTGAAGAGATCAAAAGAGTAATGAAATTTAGAAATATGCAGTCATCCACGGTTGATAAGGCTGACTTCTGCCTTGTACTTTTTTGATTAGACCTGTGTATTACATTTCCTCCTCTGACTTGCAGACCTTTCCAGTCTACATCTGAATATGTACTTGAGTATTAATCTGTGTGCCAATTAATAATCAGATTGAGAATGCTATGCCTCATGCCAAAAAGGAGAAAGGGATCCTGAAAGAAGTAAGCATTGACTCAGGTCTTTGGGTCAAGATTGATTTTTGTACTGTGATTAGGAAGCAGTTTTTGCAAGAATGACAACCCTGAGATGGATTGCTTTAGTTTAGAAGAGCTGAAGTGTAGTGCAGTTAGGGTTCTTGAGACCAAGAGATAATTCAAGAACAAAAGATGGAAATATATCTGTCTACCTGATACCTCTGTAGATAAAAATGACTGCAGAGCTAAAAATGAAGCAATCACCTTAAAGACTTGACTAAGAGTATGAATTCCGGAGCTTAGACATTGTCCAGGAGAAGGCAAGAGAATTATTATTTTGTCCATAATCAACTCTCTATGGAAGGGTTAGGTTGGAATAGATAATCTTTGAAAAGAAATTTTCCCAACAACTTTGCTAGCATGACGGACAGTTCTTTGAAGCCAATAAATTTTTATTCCAAAGAAGGGACTAACAGTGCTAGTCATCAGCTTATTTTCTTTGATTGTATTGAATTTTATATTTCTCTCTAAAGGATTAAAAAAGAAATCTGTCAAATATTAGCAACTCCACCTAATTTTCCAAGCAAACAGCTTAACCTCCCCTACAATTAAAATTATTAAACCCCACCAAGTTATGTGAAGACCTAGAAAGTTAGAAGCCAAAAGAATACTTCAGCATCTATTTGGCTTAGCAGAAGGATGTTAAGATGGTCAGAGGTGAGACACGTGCCCCCAGAGAGTTTTAGCAACTTCTCAGTAGTTTTTTGTAATACTGGACATCCTTTCAGCACCACTCTGCTTTTTGCCAAGGTAATTTTGAATGTTTACTTGAGTACTGAAGAGCTTTACAATATGATTAATGTCTCATATTAATGCCTGCTTTTTTTCCCCCTTTTGTTTTTTCAGTTCTTTTATTTTTTCTTGTTTAAAGCACATTCTTCTTTTCTTTTGAGAATAGTACTATATGCCAGAAATCATACATAGTTTTTTAATCACAACCCTTGCCTTTAAACAGAGTTGAATTTCCTTAACATCCCAAGAAGCCATCAAGTGTAGTAACTTATCCTGAGGTCTCTGTGCCCTTCCTGATGTGACTCCTTGTGTTTCTATCTCGTGACCTTGGTGTTGTGACCATACCTGAAGCTGTATCTTTGGCATGATAGTGAATTTCTAATCAGATAATTTTTTATTCATGCACAAGTGCTGTCTTATAGTATACATAAAACCCAATAATAGCAGCAGGGGAGAATTATTGTTATGCTGAAAAAGCAAATCTTTGATATGAAATTGGCTCCTAAGTGTTCAGTGGTGCTTGGATGGACATCCTGCTCATTTTCAAGAGGTAGTAAGAGGCATTAAGATTCTCAATGGAGGTTGCTAATTAAAAAAGTGTCAGTAGAACAAGCAATGAAACTGTGGAACTATGTCTTAGTATTTCTTGTAGTATGGACCTGTGGTCAGATTTTCATAAAATACTGGGCTGTAAAATAGAAAGGACATGACATTGAGCCAAAAGTGGTAATGACTTCTTAAGAGTCAAACAACTCTTACTATGGTCTCTTACGTGGAATCACTGCTCAGCTTTTTAAAGTATTTGTCTCTAGAGAGTGTTTAAGATCCAGATGATACAGAAGTATCCTTCTGTTTCAGGACCTCAAAAGTAAAATTAGTGGATAAATTGATCGATCTATTTTCATGAATCATTAACGTTAAAAAAATGAAGTGAAATGTAGAAAATCTGATTTATCTGATTCTCTGTTTTCTAAGCATTTCAAAAAGTCTTATAAATCTTCCTATTAAGTAATTTCTAACCAAATGGGAATGTGTTGGACACAGTTTTTCAGCATCATCTGGAAATAAGTGGGCTTTAGGTTAGGGTCAAGTATGGCTTTAGAACTTGCTACAATATTTTATGACTGAATTGGTCAGTCTTTGTGCCTCCTTCCTACAAATTTTTCAAGTTGCACCATATAGTTAAAAAAAAAACCTTTCCCTTTTCTCTCTTGGGTACAATCAGCCTCAGCTGAGGGAAATCTGGAACTGGGCAGTGGATTCAGTCAGAACTCAGAACCATTTAAGAAAAGCTCAGTGGATGGGTAAAATGGGATGTGTGGGTGCCAGTGGAACATTGGAGGGGAGGATGAGGCACCCATTTCCTGAAAGGGGTGGCAGGGTGGCCTGAGCTTTTCTGATGCTTTGAAGACAGAAGAGGAAATTATAGAAGAGTATGGTTTGTAAAAGAGGTTGTAGCAATTGTTTTATTTAAAGAAAAGCTGGAAAATACTCTCACCACAACTTTTTTCATGTAATTAAATAGGATTGATATGATTCATCAATGATGGTGTTACAGTTAAACCACAAGGGTGTTTTCTGTAGTTCTTTTCTCATCATTAGTAATTAGAGTGATATTTGCCTGTCAATATAAATCATCTCCTCACTAATTAGCACTCTGGTGTGATTTGCTAACTGAGGCTCAAGAAATAGAGCTGTGTGTGACTAATCCCAAAGTGCAGCTTTGCTCAGAAAGCAGACCTGCATCACAGTTTAGTCTGGTGGCAGAAGAAACAGGTTAGTTCAGAAAGAAAATGGTTTTAAGGCTAAGACTCCAAATGTTGCGTCTAATCTAATGGAAATCAAAGGCCAAGCTGTACTGATTTTGAGTTCTTTGGAAATCAGTGGAGTGCTTAGAAATCTTAACTTAGGTATTAGCAATTTTTTAGTTTTACCAACAGTTGACTGTAGTAATGAGGTTCCAATAGAAATATCTGCTTTGTGTGCATTATGTGAATACGCACATTCATGGGATTCCAGAGGTATCAGAAAGAGCAGTGATCTGTTTGTCTTCTGATTTGAACCTTCCCTGAGAGACAGAAATTTCAGTGTCTTATATTTTCAATTCCGTTTACGACAAGCCTATGCTGCTTCCTCTGTTGAAAACTATTTGTAACCCAGCTCTTTCCCTGCCTGGAGTTTCAGAGTAAACAGTCTTCTTCAGGGATGACTTCTCTGAGGTTAGGGCTGCACATTATTTGTTATCTAGTTGCATATGCTGCTGTGTTGTATGTTCCTCTGTTCTCTGGTGACAGGGCTGAGAGCGCAGACTTGGTAATGAACCCTTGACAACAGCAGGGGGAAAAACAGTGGAGATAAACAAATGTCAAAAACTGTACCTAAACTATGAATTTTTCAGCCTGTTAATTGTTCAGATCTTAGTCTCTTACCCTTTGGGAACAAGTGCTTTCACTTATTATCCAATTGTCACAAAGCGTTCTGGCTACTGATGTGTCTGAGTGCTCAGCAAAGCCTGTGAGGCCCAGGTGCCAGACTGAGAGAGCAAGGGAGGGAGCCAACTCTGTTGGATTGTCTGGTTGTGGGATCTTGGTTTTGTATCTCACATCACAATCTCTGCCCATGATACTGCAGTCCTGCTTCTGCAGGAGACAAATGTGACTTAAAAATTTGCAAGGAATAGGTATTGTACAATTAAAAAGCTTCTAAGCAGCAACAATTAGCCTTTTTCTGCACAAAGTTCCACCATGCCCATAAGGCTATGGACCAAAAAAGAAATTAGTAATTGATGTTAACGGTGTTGTTAAGGAGGGCTCTCAAAATGAGATGTCTAATGGGATGTTGACTGGAACACAGCAGAGTGATGAATTTAAGTTGTCCTGTAGAAGTGTTGAACCCTTGTTTCTGTTCTTTCACTTAGAGCAAGATGGGAAGAATTTTTGCAATGCAAATGGAAAAGGTAATGCAGCATTTTGGGCAAAAAGGAGTAATTTCCTTGAACAGTGGCCAAATTGCTCAGAGTGTACTAATGGAACTGGGTAATAAATGAATACAAAATTACTTGTGCTGCAAACAAGGTCTTTTTTTAACAAAGCAGGAAATAAATTCCTATGAAATTATTTCAGTAAATTGTTCATCACAAATGCTTTCTTCCACTTCCATATTGTTTATATTTTACACAGAGCTATGTGATTCCCAAATTTCAGTATTTTATTTAACAAATCTTTTTGCATTTTCTGAAAGCAAAAGAGATGAACATAAAACAGTTGATTCTGAGTTGTCAAAATAGTTATATTTAGCCAATGACAAAATAATTTTTGTTTAGCTAACTTTGCAAAATGGTTAATGAGCGCTTAAGTGTGATTTTCTTAGTGGACCAATTGGATTTGAGACCTGGAATTTCAAGACAAGGGAAGTAAAAGCCTTTGGAAGTTGTTTGGTGTCTAGACTGTTTATGGTGTCTGTAGGAATTAAATGTAATTTGTTTTATGGATTATTGTGTTGAACTCTGCGTTCTCATCAAGGATAGTAGAAGGTACAATGATAATAAAGACTATAACACACAAGTTAATATTCATGGACAGATACCTAAGCGTAACTCAGAGCATTTCTATACAGTGTGTGAAACAATATATCAGTTGCCAGTAGCAACTGTGGTAAAATACTTCCCCTTGTAACGCCCACTTTTCACATATCTGCAGTTTTTCTTAAAATTCCCTTTCTAATATAAAATTCTGTGAAGATTTCCTTTTCGGTCATTACCCAAACAAAATAAAATGTGGGAAATACTTTCCTTTTTTTTCTTTTTTTTCTTAATAGAAACATGAGAAAATTATCAATTGATTTGTATTATTACTAATTGAAGGTATTTGATTTTTCCAGTATGAATCTTAGATATGATAATTGGAAGCCTCGAATGGTCATATGGGAATTAAATTATCTCTTTTCTTTGAAAAAGCCTCATGGTACTGAGAACATTATTATATGACTTGTGTGGGAGCTTTTTCATCTTTCATCAGATAAAATGATGAAGTGTTAGTCTTGGATGTTTTAAGGGCTCTCTAAAGCTTTTGTAAATATGCTGTAAGTATTTGGATTGTGTGAATAAATTTATTTCTAGGGGATTTTCCCTGGGAGTGATTTTGGGGTAAGGGAGGCAGGGTATAAATCACTCTGGCTCTGGAGTACATTGTAGTTATTGTCAGACTTGTGCTCCTGGTCGTTTCTGTCAGTGCCCAGCAAATGAATGTTTCAGGATGACTCTGTGTCCTCAACCCTAAAAGACTTTATATTGTGAAACCATAATTAGTAGGATTGGAAAGGACCTGAGGAGGTCAGGAACTCATCCCTCCTGAATTCTAACACAAAATGTGTTGACAGTTCTGTGTTAGGTAGATGAAGCAAGATGTTAATAAATAAATACAAATAAAAAGATGATGTGAGGGGAATTCAATTTGAATATTCTTCAAAACCAATGAAAACCCCTTCATGTTTTCTTCAGAAATGAGGAAAACCAGAAATGTTTTCCTTCACACATTGGCTCTTTTTTCCTTCTCCAAGATGAATCTTGTTTTTCAAGAATCTGTGTGCTTCAAGTGCATAACAGTGTTAAGTACAAACTGGGGCAGGTATCAGAGGGGCTTTATTCACTCTGGTCCTGGTGAGAGAACAGTGGGGCAGCATCTCCCCCCACTGTGTCCCTTGTCATCTGAGTGCTTGCAGAGGCTCAGGCTGCAAAAAAGAGTGGGAGGTGGAGGGAAAACACACTTTTCAATCTTCAGGCCAGGTGTCCATCCCTGGGAGGCGTGGGTTGGAGCGGTGTGCTAGCTGCCATGGTTCAGGGGAGCAATCAGACAGTAAATAATGTGACGCTGTGGAGGCTGTAAGAGTGACCCACCTTGTGTTAGTCTGGCTCCTGAGTGGGGAATTGGAGACCATCTCACTCTGCTAGCTTTTAGTTTAAAAAGATGTTCTTGCAGTGAAATACATTCTTAGCCACACCTCTCAATTACCAAAAATTAATTTTATTGCCAAAATGTCTTTCCTTTCAATCTCTGCTCACAGATCAGGTTTTTTAGGTTTTATTTTCCTCAGTGGTGTACTGATTTACTGTGTGTTTGGGTTTGTTTGTTTGTTTTCAGTTTTTTTCCTCATTTGTTTTTCCCTTTTTTGAACACACTCCTGCAGCTTCCTTGAGAGTATCACACAGATTAAAAGAATTAACTGATGTCTTTTATGGGCTAAACACCACTCTGCACATCCCAGTGTGCTGTTTATCTTTCCTTGTTAAAGCATAAATGTTTACTTACATTGAGTTTGTGACCATTATAATATGTAAATTGTCTTCTGTGAGAAAATATTACCTAACTTGTCATTCTTCATCTTCTGTTATGGAAAATATGCTGCACCAATGGGACAGTAGTGTTTTAGGGATTCATAAGTTTATAATTATGGTAAACAATTAAGAG
Organism: Ammospiza caudacuta; assembly: GCF_027887145.1. Classification (NCBI taxonomy): domain Eukaryota; kingdom Metazoa; phylum Chordata; class Aves; order Passeriformes; family Passerellidae; genus Ammospiza; species Ammospiza caudacuta. Next base: position 16,823,805 of record NC_080596.1, on the reverse strand, counting down.
CTCATATGGCACTTGTGCTTTCAAGAATAGAGGCTTGCTTTCCTGTGTTTTTTTCTCTGCTTTTATCATAGGAAATTACACTGTTTTTGTAGTGAATCCCATCCCAGCCCTCAACATATTTTACAAACATTAATGAGGAAACCTCAGCACTCAATTTTTACGTAGAGGTTCTAGGCCCTTAGGGGAAATAGTTTATTTATTATGAGTACAAACAGGTCAAACAATTTCCTGTATGTTGTCTGGCATTAGTCAGTGATCTATAAAGTTTAGCATCATTTTTATTCCCAGTGAAGCTAATGACATTAGTCATAGAAAACAGTCTTTCTTAGCTGAAATTATCATACCTCAGTGACGGCTTGTCTAGCACGTGAAATCCAGCTGCAGAGGCTGGTGTGATTATCATCTTGCTGCTGTTAATTACAGTAGTCATTAGCAATGTCTGGTTTTCAGAAACCACCTTCTGATTTTCTTGGATTATTAAAGAAAATAAGGTATTAACAAATTAAAAAATCAATTTTCTCAAAAATGGTCCTTGAAGGTAATTTTTTGGGGTTTTTTTGAGAACTGTGGGAGGCGTTGTGTTTCTGTTATGGTTGTTTACATCATTAGATTTCGTTCATGCTGAACTGAGATTTCTACTGTTCAAGTAGTGCAAAAAGCAGTAGATATTGAAACTGTATTAATTTTTACTTTTTGTTAATTGCTTTGTGCATCAAATCTAGCCAAAATAATGGAAAATTTTGCATTTGTGTCAGCGGTGTAACTATAGACTTTCTGCGGTCGGTTGAGAATGGTCTATTTGACAAAGAGACTGAAATCTTCTACATGTCATCTTGGGGGTCACTACGGCATTTCTCCAAATGCATTTTTTTATCAACATAACAGCAGTTGTGCAGTGGAAGGGAACAGTGAACTGAAACAATAGATTACATTTTAATAATGCTTGGCCCTAAATGCACCAGAGAGATGTTTCTTGCTCAGTGAAGTGTGGCACTCTGATGGCAGTTTTTTCTTTGATTCAGAGAGCTGTGGCACTGACATAGTAGGACTGTCATTTGACTACTTGGAATGAAAGTTCTGGAGATGTAAATCCAACAAGATATAAGTGGTAGCAAAAGCCTACCTATTTAGACTGCTTGCACTTACTTATAATCAAGTTTTCCCATGAGGTGGATTTTAACTTTCTCTGTGTTCTTTATGTAATGTCTAATTCAGGCTTGTTCATGTTGAAAAGTTTTATTTTACTTTTGCTATTTAATGGCATAAATCCTGCATGTATTCTGTGTTTCTTCTTACACTAAATCCAGTTCAAGTAGCTGGGGAGAGTGATGCCCTGTGCTATTCACAGTCTAGGCAAGTTTAGGAAAAAAACCATTCCAGACGTGACTGGAAAGACGATATTGTTCCCTAGTCCACCTCAGCCCATGAGTGCAGTCATGTAATTCTCTAAGTTGCTCATTATTATCCACTTGCTGAAACAGTTGAGCAGTGAAATGCAGTGCTAAGAAATATTTGAAAATGTTTTATACATTTGAATTTTGTCAATGCCCTTTTACTTGCAGCTAATTATGCACAGGTTATTTCTGAAAGACACAACTCTGTCCACGGTGTAATATAAAAAATGTTTGCTTCTAGATAATTGCCTTTTTCATATACTATGTGCTGTGACAAAATTACTCAAATGAGTACTTATTGCTAAATACCAAATACCATAGATTTCCTAGTCTTTGGAATTATTTGATAATTTGCCAAGATTTTTGAAATTGCAAAAGGTGCTTCATGTTACATTTATTCATTGATCTCCTATGTGGGACACTGTTGAAGTGAGGTATAGCAAGGTTGAGTTACTTTTGTGCATTTGCAGTTGGGGCCCTAAACCAGTTTTTTCAGCTAATATCCAAAAACCAGTAGAGTAGTAATAGCATTTTTGTATATTAGCTGAACAGTTTGTTTCCTCTTTGTGGATTTTGGAAATTGTAATGATTAATTATCCTTCCTGCTTCTGAACACTGTTTGTTTTGTAGTATTCTGAAGATTAGGTGTAGAAAACAGACTTTCTAAACTGAAAAACTTCTGTCTGAAGAATTGGTCGAGGTGATGTATTCATAGAATGTTCCAGTATGTTGTGTGCTTGGAGGTTTCCCTGCATTTTATAGTTAGAAGTTATGCAGCTTACCCACAAAAGTTTTTCCTCTATTTCCTTAAATTTGTGGAATTTAGGTTGTCTGTTTGTAAATAGTGTGAAAGCTGATTTCTCTCAAAAGCTGACTCCACATCAAACCCTTTTAGGGAATTGTTTTTGAAAGTAAAGACTTTTAAAGAACAAATAGAAACTTAGCATAATAGGTTTGTACAAGAGAGAATAGCTGACATGTACCACCAATATTACAATACCCGATTTGCTGACAGAATCACTGCTAAAACACCTTAAAACAAATTTCACTGTCTCTGTATTTCTTGCAAAGGTGGTCTGCTGATATGGAGAAAATAAGCAAGGGAACAATAATTTTATAATGATTGTTACATCTAGTGAGAATAGAGCTCAGTCTGAAAGGAGAAGATAATTAGAATGAAACTCTTCTGAAAACACCTTAAAAACATAATATTGGAAAGTATCACTTGGTCCAGTGACTATCATCTTTCTGACTGTAAGTGAAGGAATCATGGCAGAAGATTGAATGCGGATCGAAAAGTAGGTTTCTGTCAAGTAATAAAATAATTAGTTAGAAGAAGTTATTTAATGGGTAGAGGTCTTGAAAACAGTTTTTTAGAGACAGTATCTAAACCACAACACCATTACTTTGATACAAGATATGGATATGAAGTGCAATAAGGAAAAATGTAGTTTTGTCAGGGATTCCTCAAATCAGAAAGCAATTGTTCTCTTAGTGGCAATTGCACTGTCTTGGCAATGGCATGCATAAAAGGGTGGCACAAACATACAGAGACAAAACAAAAAAGATGGATTAAGTTCCAGTGAATAAAAGGCACTAAAAGTCCATAAAAATGTCCTGTTCATCATATTAGGTGTGAAAAGAAAACAAAGAAAAATGATAATTTTTTTCTTGAGGAAAGGAAAGTAATTAATAGTTCATATTAAGCTAAAGGTCTGTTTTCTTCTGTGTTCCATGTCTTTTAAAAAGCAAGTTCCTTTGGCAATTGAACATAATATAGTCAATAGTAGAATGAGTACATAGACCAGAACAGGAAAAGCATGAATCAGAGAATATTTACCCCATCTTGGTGTATTTAAGTCATTTGTGTCTGATGAGGTTTACCTACAATCCCCCAGGAACTAACTGGATCAATGGCTCAGAAACTGGCAGTGTTTATCTTTGAGAGCTCATAGAGAGTGGGTTGGCCCCAGAGGGCTGAAGAAGGGCAAACATAGTAATTAATCTTTCAAAAGAGTAAAAGCAAGCATGACTGATAGTACAGTTTCTCTTTCCTTACTCCAAGAGTTGAGAGGAAGCTAGAGAAAAGTTGCAAACAGCCAGCTCTTAAGAACCTAAAGAACAAGAATAAGCCAATATGAGTTCCCAAAGAAAAAAGTCAAACCAATGTGACTTCCTTGTGTGTAGGGAAATTTTCTAGCATGTGTGGTATAGTGAGTTCTTTAGTAGCCTTGCAAATGACTGTTGAAAAAGGAAATAGCAAATAATGTAAATGCCAGATCATTATATGATACTTCTGCCTTATTGGTAACTATCTAGAGTATTCACTGATAGTTCTCTGTGATTCTGTTAAGAAACAGGAATTGCAGTCTTAAACATTGTGAAATTATTTTTGAAAAATATTCTGAGCATATCCAAGATGAACTCCTTATAATTTTTTAAAAATATATCAGTTCTGCAGTTTTTAAGTTTGTGACTCTAGAGTGAGACAAGCTGTTAGGGAGGTTTTTTGGACAAATTATGAAGAACAAGGAGGTTTTGGTAGTATTTTAGTATAATCACTTTTCCACTACAGAAATAACATATCTTTTGGTAAATTGTTTCAGTTTGGCATCTGTCCCAGTAATCAGCTCCTGAAAGGGTTATGTGAAATGTGATAAGCTTTGTTTTGCAACAGCCTTCATTCATGTATGTGATCACTCAATCATGCCTTGTCTCCTGTTGTCTCTCCAGCTCTTATATTCTGTCCTGCAGTTAACTACTTCACATTCTGGATACTTCACTTGTAGTAAGTTTTGGCTGTGTTTGGGGCTGTGGCAACCTTTTGCAGTAGTTGGTCATAGACCAATGCTGGCTGTCGTTCCTGTTGTGGATGTCTCCTTTTTTGCTAAGTTATTTATGTGCAGATTGTTGCTGTAAAGATAACTGGCTTTTTGGGGTTTTTTTTTGCTAATGTTTATCAGTGTTGCAAGAGAAATATTATCTACTTGGCAGAACATTTCTCAAGCATTCTTATAGGTTTGACAGTTCCAAAGAAGACTGGTACTGAGATTGGCAGTCACTGTGCAACGAAGACTGACCTCAGGAGGCTAAAACCCCCGTAGCTATTTTTAAAGTTTTCAGAAGCTGCTTTTTCACTGAGAAAATGCCGCCTGGATGTTTGTTTAAATGGATTTTCCAGTAGGAATAAATCTTTAAAGCTTTCTAATGACATGGGTGCTTTCTCCTTTGGGAGGCAGAATTCAAGATAGCTTTTGTTGGAAAGCCCATTTTGAAGAGATTAGGAGCGTTCATTTCATAAGTCAAAACAAGGCTCTTGCAATTTAAGTGACCATAGGGAATTTCTTCTTCCTGTGCTTTTGCTCTTAGCCAGGAGAGCACCCAGAACTGTTGGATAAATGAGTAGGGAATCTGGATTACTAGTCAGGATTTGCTGATGTGACTAAGTTGAGTTTTGAAATTTTATTTTCAGTTTTACTTTAACACCTATTGCTATTAACTCAACCAAAATGATGAAAAAAAAATTGAAATGTAAAAATCAGATGTTTTATGGCTCCTCTACCGTAGGTGGTAACTCTAGTACCAACAACTGGTGGATGAACAGCAAAGGTGTGTTTTCAGATCCTGATTCCATTGACATTAATGGAAGTTTTGCTATGGAGTATTTGTTAAGAGAAGGAAAAAAAATCATTTTTTGCCTTCAGAAATTAGTAATGCTGGTCTTCTGAAAGTACGAACCATAGTTTTGTGTGAATTAGGTCAGGGAAAATGAAAAGCAGAGTAGAATCCTCTTTGGGTTCTGAAGGCTCTGAATGACTCTTAGGAGTTGGCAGCATTTGAAATATTTTTGACCAGGTCTTGCATGATTTCTTTTGGTACGGTATTTACATATAGAAGTGTCTCTATTTTGGTTAGGGACAATTGGGGTCATAATTTTCGCATGACTTCTGCACATATTCCAGCACTCATCTGAAGCTTTAGTTGCTTCCATACACAACAGGCATGTGCTCTTAAATAAGCTTCATGGACTTGTGAATGGCTGAGGAGTCACACTTCAGGATGATCCTGGCTTGTATTACAAACATGGAACTGGCAGGAATGCTTTGTTTGCCATCTGTTTTCTTTCCTGCTTGTCTTATAGCCCCAAAGTTTGCATGATTCCGATACTGAAGAATCCTTATTGCTTCCTCAGGAACTTTTTCCAATTTCTAGTTGCTAGTTGTTCTAGTTCTTCAATTTCTAATTCTAGTTGTTCAATTTCTAGTGAACACTTTTCATTGTTCACTGTGGTTTTGGTTTCTATGCTCAGCCTTAAAAGCCCCACAATTAATGACTCTTCATCCATCTTTCCATTTAAAAATGAGCAGGTAACTTCTGCTTCTTTTTTTGAGAGGTTAGGACTGTCATTTAATGACATCTGGGACTGACACTTGTACATGGCTTTATATTTTTAATTGCAGATGATTATCTGGAGTAGCTTCTGATACTGTCCAGTCAACCAGTTTGAAGTAAATGAAATCTATTTATAATTGTCCCACATTTCTTGTAGAAGTACCAAAATATGCTGCGTTTTTCAGGGAATGAGGTTAATTGTTCCAGCCCTGATTTGACAATTTTGATTCTCTTCCATGATAGTAATTACACTATATTTTTTAAATCATCTCTACTTTTTAAAACAAAAGGAATAGTGAAAAAGTAGACAACAAAATAAAGGGGTGTATAATTTATTTACCAAACTTGAGACTCTTACTGAGTTACCTGAAAGGATTTACAAGTGGGTACTTATAAACTGACAGAACAAGAAGGTATTGAGAGCAATAAAATATTTAAAGAATTAACACTGAAGGAAAATAACTGACAACCTGAATTAGAACTATTTCTTTCTTCTTCACAGCCTTTGGTTACCTGGCCCTTCAATTTGAAGTGACACTGGTGATGGCTGCTTGATGCTGCTTGAGTTCTACCTTGCTCTGTGGAAGAGGTGTCTCCTCCTACTGTATTAATTTAGCATGCTTCACTAAGAGACAAGCTGCCAGGCTTTACTTAATTTACTTTGGTTCTCCTTCAGAGAGTTCGTATTCTTTGCATTTTAAGTTCCCTTGATAGCAGGATGTTTCCAGCTTAAAGTTGCATGGCACCTTTCCATGCTGTTTTGTGCCAGCACAATTCTGCATTCTGAGTTGCTCAGTCAAGGCTGCAACATCCTGATATTATTGCCACAAAAAAATAAGATAAAGTAGAAAACTTGGGTTGTAGGTAATGGAAGTGCTTTAAGGGATTGACATTACCCACGTTGCTCGTATTATTGATTGACATTACCCACATTGATCAGTTATTGATTATAGAGAGAGGCTGGAGCTAGATGATATTTTAGTGTCCTTCCAGCCTAAACCATTCCATGGTTCTATGATCATTTGCCTTTGGGGATCACAGTTTTGGGCACTACAATATAAAAAAACCCATTAAGTTATTAAAGTCAAAAGGAGGACCATAAGGACTGTGAAGGGTTGTCCAGGCAAGTGTAATTTATTTCATCCTCAGGACAGGGTCATCTGGTTTTTTTCCTGAAATCAGTATTGCAGCTAATCTATTTCTTTTTCATTTCTGGTGATTCTTTAAGTTACAGCTGCATAAAATGTACATAAAATGAACTGATTTGTAATTTTAATGCATCATGTGAAGTGTGCCCAACTTTATGCTGTTATGCTTAGGGTTAAGTCCATTTTCAAGAGAGAAAACTAAAATATCTGAGATAAGGCAAACATAAAGAAAGGGAAAAATTTCAGATAATGGCTGCTGATCCATAGTCTGTCATCCAAACTAAATAGATATTTTCAGTCTTATGAATATATTCTTTGTAACTCTTAAATAGTACTAAATCAGTCATGAAGATTATAAATTGAGAAAGTGAAATGCACTAATGCAGTATTTTAAATTTTCATACCCTTTTGAGTACTTATGTGACCTTTACAAGATAATATAAGCTTATTAGGTTGAGTATCCACAATTCAACACTCAGCTCAACCTCCAGGACTAATGAGAGAAAGAGGAAGTGAAATTTGGATGCAATTAACTGTTAACTTGGCATTTGTGTGCTCCCTTATGCATTCAGATATTGCTAGTTGACTTTTGTAGAAGCACAGTCATGTCTGTGGAGTTTCTAGTCAAGCACCTTGAAGCTTTTTTTCTGCAGATGAAATGGTTATGGATTGGAGGAGACTTGATCATTAGAGGATAACCTGGTATTGCCCCGGACTTTCCTGTTCTCGTTTACAAAGGAAGAAAAAAAGACCCCTGTGTTTTTAAATCAAGGGAAATGACCTGTAGTTCACTTGTGAAGCTCTACTGATGGAAAAGAGGTTTTGATTTTAATGTGAATCACCATCTAGGTTATGAACCAATATCTGTGAATCATGCAAGTTCTTAAGATCTATGATTAAGTTTATGATGTTGCTGGGATTGTGGAAGCTTATAGAAATAGCAAAGTGACAGGTTAACAATCACTCTTTCTCAAGAGCAGTTGATCAGTCTAATATCACAGTGTCTGCAAAATGAATTGTACTACTTAGCCTTATGTATTGTGAGATGTTATTGGTTATCATTGGGTCTTTAATGTTTACATACTCTCAATTTTACTTGTTGCTATGATATTCACTGTCTGATGCTTCAAATTGTGTCAAGCCTTTGTGAGTGGTTTACTGAGGTTTCACATGTGTGGTTCATTAATTGTTTCTGTTTTTCTTCTTAGCCAAGATCATAACTAAAAAGTAATATACATCGAGTATGTCCAGGTTTTCTAGATGTGTACAGAGACAATGACTGTGACCATCTCAGCTTATCTGGGATGAGTGCATTTATATAACTTTGTTAGTTGGTATTCTCTTCACATTTTATGTCCATTTAAATATTAGAACTTGAATGCAATTAAAAATCTAAATAGTGGACCTTCTTAGTGTGGTGACAAAACAAATGTGGAGTTTGTGTTTTGTACCATGCAAAGCTAAAAATGTAGCTATGGACCAGCACAAATAGCAGAGTATTGCTGGAAGTTAAAAGCTGGTGATGATGAATGTGACCTGCCATGTGGTATTACTGAACTCCTGAGAGAATAAAATGCTACTCAATATCTCTGGTTGCCTTCTGTTTTTTTGAGCAATGCAGTGTGCTCTGAGGAGGGGTTAGCCTAATATTTGCCATCCTGGAGAATGTTTAGTGGAGAGGACTCTAGCAACACTAACTAAGAACATCTCTATCACTGGTAGACCCCATAAACTCAGCTGTGTGTTTATCTTCTCATATTTCAGCTTCAGGTTTTCAATACTAGAAGACTTGAAGGTTTTCCAACTTCATTTTATTAGAATGATGATCATATGTAAATATCTTTATTACATTGTGCACAAAATAATATTCTTTTTGCAGTGCAGATCATTCTACAAAGAGAAAGCAAGTAAAAATTTTGGCCCAAAATCTGGTTTAGTTGAGTCATGCAAGGTGTTGTGAACAAACTGTCATTAAATTTACTTGCAAGTTAAGGGCAGCAGAAGAAATACATAGAAATACATCTAGAGATTATAAATAGGCTACAAATACTTTACAGTTCACCATCATGGTTTCTCCCTTCTTCTACATGCTACAATCCTTTCAGAGCAAAGATACTTGAGCATGTGGGTGATTGCAATTTAGTGTTTATTGCTCAGAAGATGGTTGGCTTGCAGATACCGTGCTTTGTCTTCACTAATAATAATGAAAAGCTTCTGGTTGCTAGGTATTTGCTAGATATGTTTAATAATGCTGGGATTTTCTGGTCACTTGTTGGCGGGTTTGGGGTAGGTCTTTTTGTGTGATGGATTTTAGTAGCTAGTGATACATCTGGCCTGCAGAGCTCGTAGGTTTCAAGTGAGACTTAGATGTTTCAATTATTTTTTTCTGATATGTTACATTCTGGCTCTGTAGTCAGCCATTTGCAAAAGGAAGGGAGCCTTGTGTAGGGAAAGGAGACAAAGATGTTTTCAGACTTCTTCTTTGAATAGGCATCATAAAAATTTTAGGTGAACCATCACATAGAGAAATCTGTCAGAGTTAAGATACAGCTGTATAGGACAAGAATCTTGGCTTAAACTTGAGAGCTATTTTCAGTCCCTAGGGAAATCAGTTTATTTTCTTCTGTATTTCAATGGTACCCCTTGGGTTGCATTTCTTAAAAGCACATTGTCTAAAGAAGTTGTTTCTTAATGCAAACGCAATGATGATAAAATAGGCTGAGGCTCTTTAAAGCAATAATAATATATAAGATATACTAGGCATTCTCATTGGTTTTTCTCATTGTCTATCTAAGTTTTCTTTAGGTATTTTTTCTGATTGCTTTCCAGGTGTTCTGAAATGCCCAGAGGCCTGAAAAATACTGTTTTGTGCTCAGGTTGAAAACTAGTCCTATCTGTTACCAAATTGTTTGCTCATTTCCTAAGAAAAGCAGAAACCAGCAGAAACTGCAATTAAAAGTATAAAGTGAAATAAGTTACTAGATCTGGGGATTTATAAGAGCATGTTGAGGGAGAAACAGGAAGTCAAAAAAGGCCCTTTGATGCAGTTGTACACTAAATCTCCGGAGCTAGTTCTGTTTGAGCAAACCACACTGAAGCAAATGCTCACTATTTGAGCAATTTATATCTAGTACAGCTCACAGTAAATGGTTTAGGACTTTTTTGAAATATGGAATAAAATGTACCTATTTAAAATCTAAAGGGAATCATTATAGCTAAGCTAATGATCAATGTTTATTGCTATATTGCTTATTAATGTTAGATTTATTCAAATTAAGTTTTGTTGATGGTCTTCTCAGATAATTTTTAGGAAGCTCCATATGAAAGTGTTCATAAAATTTTAATCCACATGTAAAGAAATAAGTGCATATAAATATTAGTGCAAATTTGAGCAACTGTTGAGAAACTTGTCTGAAGGAGAGATATGTTGAGTCGCAGATATTTGTGTTTTCAGGCGGAGTTATATCCATTTCTTCCCTTAGGAAGTTTATCTTCTACCCATCAAATTCTCAGGTTCTATCCTTCTGCTCATTGTTGATGAAGCATTAGGAATGGTTGGGTTCTCATTTTAGAATGGAAGATTTGTTAGTGCTTGAAAAATTTGTCTTATCTGTTTTGTTTTTTTGTCTCCAGTTTCATTCTCTGGAGTTGCTTCAGTCCCTTCAGTGGTGTAAGAGTTTTTCATAGGATGACCACTTAAGATGCTCCAGCCTCTCAGATTCTGTGCTATTACATAATTTGGTGCAAATTAGCTGACAACTTCTTGGTTTAATGTAATTTTCATTCAGAGCTGCTTTGGCCTGAGTGTTGAAACAACAGAGATGTCTGAGCTAATTTGTGTAGGAGAAAATCTCTTTCATGCTTCAGGCCCTTCAAGCATATCCTGGACAAGGCCTCAAAACTCAAAGCAAGTGCTGTGTCTTTTTGATCCTGTGACTGTCTATTGCATTGTGAGCAAAACCAATCAGTCAAGCCTGCTCCATGGGTGAAGGTCTGTTGGAATAATTGACTGATCTGTAGCTTGGCTCTTGATTTTCCTTCTCACATATCCAGCCTCTCTGCACTCAGATAAAGATTTTGGTTATCATTATACTAACATGTATGTGTGTGTGTATATATATACATACGCACACATAGTATGTTAATTCCAGCTTAGGGTCTGTAAAATAAAAAAATGAAAAGAGGGCTTATATGAAACTTGGGACAACAACAAAACAAAACAACAAAAACAGTTCCTTTCTACCTCTAGCCTGTGCCATTGTACTTTCAGAACAGAGAAACAGACCAAGTCAAATATGAGTTTTCCAGCATGATAAATATAGGCAACGTGGTGTCTGGGATAGGTTTCCAAAGCCCCTTATGAAATATGGACTGATCAGTTTCTGCAGGTATTTACTGCTCTGAGATCTTTCCCTCTAATTCAAATAGAGGAATGAAGGAAATATGGAAAGCAAATACAGTGAGAAGCATGGGATTGGGGAAGAAAAACTTGACAAAGTCCTTCCAGAAGATAATTTGTTCTATTTTCTTTCTCGAGTCTGAGGGGATTTGAGTTTCTCAAAGTTATCTTGGTTTCCCTCAAGCAACCAGATTGTAGTGCATTGTTTTAGTTCTATTGTTGCCTGTAGCCATCTTGTTATCTTTGGGATGAGTTGGACTGTTAGCTCCGAGCAGCTTATCAAGTCTAGAACTGAGCTGTCAAAGTGTTTTAAAGACAGCTCTGAAAGATGAAATACAACTGTGGGAGGGAGCAGTTAAAAGCAGTTCCCTGCTGCTTTCTTGCAGCTATTTGGTTTTTCTTTTTCATTATTTTTTGTTTTATTAATAGAAGTAACTAAGAATGAAATGGAACAAGAGGTAATCATGAGGTTTTGCTAAGTGTAATGCAACTAAGTTGCTGCAGTATCTTTTTTGTGGTCTGAAATACAGCTGGGTTGAAGAGTTCAGATTCACATTTACATACAGTGTGTTTGACTGTTGACTCTGAATTTAATTTCTGACAGCACTAAATGCCTTAATGGAATACGGACATAAGAGCAGAGACTACTTGCTTTTAACAGCTCATCCTGGGAGGCACACAAGCCCAGAGTGATGCATGTAGTAAAACACTTAAAGGCTGAGCCTGTTTTGTTTCCTGCCATTCTTTCCAAGGGAAAAGAAAAGTCTGTTACCATGCACTCCTGTGTCCTCGGGGCTGCACTGTCCTGTGATGGCATCAAGCATGATCTCAATCCAAAGACTAGTGATAAAAATGGTTTGGGGAAAAAATCAGAAGGGTGAGACTGAAAGATCTAAAAATAACTTGAAATATAAGGAAGGGAATGTAGAATTACTATACCATATTCTTTTGGTTTTGATACTTCTTATTGCAAGCCTAGCTGGTGTAGATTATTTTAATTTTTTTTTTTTGCCATTTTTATCAGTTCTTTTGCTGGAGATCTTCCCAAAGCTCATATCTCCTTTGGCCATTAATCACAAGGATTTCCTTCCAACTATTCTGCCAAATGTCTGAGTTAAATGTGTTCACCAAACCAGAATATTTAAAAAAGAAGCAAAACACAAGTAACTTTCTTGCTTATTAAATCATATATTGCTACTTCACAGTTCTAAAGGCATAATTCTTACAAGATTTGCAATGCTTACAATGACTTTGAGTTTTCAATGGAGAAAAACTATTATAGTCTTTTTTTTTTTTGAGGCCTATGTCTTTCCTGAGACACGAATTATTGACTTGCTTTAAAATATAGAAAGGTGTAAATAAAATTAATTATATATTTTTATTATTTATAATTTTTTTTATTTCGCTATTTCTGTGTATCAGACATCCACATAAAAATCAAATGGGCATATATTTTCCAAGCAACTTTTTCAGTTTGCAGGTACCATTGATGTTAGACATGCACTAAGCATGGCCCTCAGAGCTCTTAAGCAGAGGGCAGACAAGAATCAGATTTTTATTGTTTTTATTCATGGAAAACTTTCTTATTTTAATATTTATTGTCAGTCGAAATTGTAAGGAAATAGTAAAGGACAGGGAAAAGCATTTTGAAGTAACCAGTAGAGAATGTTGTGCTCTCTTGAGATGTTAAAGATCAAGTTTCATAATCAGGTCTTTAGCTCTGTCTTAAGCAGAATTTTAGTCCTAGTCTTCAGAAGTTTTCTTGACTGATTGTTGTTCAAACAAAGGCATTAAATCTGAAGAACTGGCACTGTTTGGGGAAAACAAGTTCTTTGAAATACTTTGACACAGCAGGAGAATGTTATTGATACAACTAAGCAAATCAGAGCAGATGATATTTGTGTGTCGCTGATTCTCATGTCAAGATTTAAATGCAGGGTACTGTTGCTGTCAGGTGCTCTTAACAGATTAAATCTGGTTTCAATTTCAAAGCATTTGTTGGGTTTCCAGGCTGAAATGCAGCCAGTGTCATTAAAAATCATTGAGCACTTGGGTTTTTTTGGCTTGCAGGGACGTAGAGTGCTTCACTGTCAGACTCTGGATGTTGTGTCAGCTCCCTGCTGGCCTCTTGTCATGAAGGAGCACCTGGGGAATTGAGGTGGGCACATGGCTACTGTAGAAGCTTCTGGCAGAAGCCAGGCTCCCCTCAGTCGTGTCCGTGGGACTGCTGGAGGAGGTATTAATGCTGATCAGATCTGGATCCAGACAAGCTGAAGTTCGTGTCCCAGGCGTGGGAGCTGTAGATGTCCTTGTCTGTGTGAGGTGCTCTGTGTGTTGAGGGACCCATTCAGTGTGGGGAGCTTGGGTGCAGCCTCAGCTCTGGGGGGCAGGAGCCTGAGCCCCAGGCAAGAGGCAGAAGTGCAGAACAGAGGAACCTGGGACCTGTGGTGCATCCAGGGGATTGGACACTCTGGGACACAGCAGGAGCTGATCATTCCAGACTCTGCTGCCCTTACACTGTGAGGGTATAAAAGCCTGGGGGCTCCTTTGTTCGGGGACCCTCCTTTGTTTGGGGTCAAGCTGGAGGCACCAACTTGAGCTGTCATTCTGTTGTTCAGTCATGATAGAATGCCAAATTATTTGAAGGGTCTGAATGTCTGAGACTGTGCTCTGGGAAACCTGGGATCAAGTCAAGAAGGAAACCTGGTGTCAGTGTGGGGTCTGTAACTGTGAAAGGGTCTGGGTCCCATCTCAGGTGGTGCAAGAGTGGCTCCAGGAGGGTCAGATGGGGAAATTTCCTTAACACTGCCAGCTGCAGGAGCTTCACATCAGCCCTGGAATGGTTACAGGCTTTCTTTTTCAAATGTTTGTCATGGTCTTCTAGAAAACTTTATGGTTTTCTGTCTATTTTTCCAAGAGAATAACAGATTATCTAACAACTGTGTTGGCATAAGGAAGAAATGAGCTTCCAGACACAGATCTATGAAGATGTTATTTTATCTCTTCTGTTAGTATTTTTTGAGAAGTATCAGAAACAATCTCAGTTTTTCTCAACCTAAAATTTAGCCTGTCAGTGTGGCCATACTGAAAATGAGTAGGAAAGAACAAAAATTCACAGAAAACCTCAAGTCAGTGCATAAGAGAAAAAATCCAAAACCTGTACAAAAGAAAAGCAAGGTGTATCAGTATAGAAAGCACAAGAGTCTTGTTTGTTTCACACTGACTCTTTGAACTACTCCTTGAAGAAAGGTTTAACAACTGTCGCTGTCATTTGAGTCAGTTTGCTGACATTTTGCTGAAGGAGCCAAGAAAATAGATCTCAGTAATAACTCTGACTTTTATTTCCTTCTGTGATAGTAAAAGGGGTATCGTCAGCTGTTGTTTAAGGTTTTGGCCCTCACCAACAGCACATTTTTTCCGTTTTGAAAGGTATGAATTTTTTATTTGTTGCTGTTATTATAATGTACTGGTGCCCAACCATGCTAATGATTCTTCAGAAATAAGCAAGTTGCCTCACAAGCAAAGTTCAGGGCACTATATAATAGGGTTTTTTTCCCCCACAGTGGTCTGCCTTATATCCATGAAAATTGTTGACATCAAGCAGCCAGCTAAATTAGGAAATCTACTTTGAGCTTTGCAATTCTGATTATGACAGGGGCAAGCATTATAATTTGGATTGGGATGCAAGTATAAGGGCCATGACTTATCTCTGGACTGTAGAAAAAAAAACATTTCTCTATTCCTGGTTTCCATGGACAGCTCTGGTCTTTTATCACTCCAATGCTACAAGGAGTTCCAGCAGTTCTTTTATTATTCTGTTGTTATTTTGCACAATCTCTCAGAAAACAGCCACAGGGTGACATTTTTATCATATTCATACAGAATTAATGCAGATGTATAGAAGAATTTTTATGCCAAGAAGAGCCAAGTTCTAAATTTTTATTATTCATTTTGGAGCATTTATTTCTGGTTAGGAAGTAACATTTAGACGTCAAGACCAAATTTTCCTTACTTTTCAGGGAACAGATGTTTGTCTTGCTGCCGGAGACACTAAGCTATAGTTTTGAGCTTTGCAGGCTAGAATTCATTGCAGTAATGTTAACTGATAGTTAGACATGCTAATTACAAAACCACATAAGTTTAGATAGGATACAGGCCTCTTTGCTTTATGGTGCATAGCCTCACAACTGAGGTTCTTTGGTTTACGTTAAATACAGGCTATTTGTTATGATTCCACTTACGACACCAAATAATGTTAGGGTCTGATTATTAAAAGATGCCTCTACCTCCGTTATGGTACAAATTGAGACGATGGGCTAAAGTCAGTAGTATGGATTTTATTTAACAGTAAATGTGAATGTTGAATGTGAATGTTGGGGTGGAGGACAGTAGCGGGGAAGGGAGAAAGAGCTAAGTTAGGTAGAAAGATGGTCACCACCACATGGGTACCTGCAGTGTCCTGCTGGCCCTTCGGGTCCCAGTGGGTTCCTCTGGAGGTACCACTTGGATCCAGTCAAGCCCCCAGGTGTCCATGTGGTTCTGTGTGCCCATCCCACAACTTGGGACAGCATGTCTGGAAGGATTTGCTTCCTTTCCCAGTTTCACAGATGGCCATAGTGAGAATTGTTGCCCAGAAAGTTTATCCAAATCTGCCTCACCAGGCCTGGCATCTTCCTGTTGTTGCTGTGCACATTTTTCCCACAGTGGAATTTTTTCTGGTGTGCTAATTCCAAACCTTTTACCCCTGTGTAGGCCTGTTTGTTTTTCTTTTTAAGTGTGCTAAGATGCCAACATTCTGCCATTGACTTTCCAGAGAAGCATTTGTAGGAGTGTTTCCAGGTGTATTTCCACCACAACCTGGATAACCCAGTCATAGCCATTCATAAATTGTTTTTTATATGTTAAGATGAGGATTTACACATTGGTCTGTGCTGTGAACGAAACCACATCCTCATTACATTTTGAACTGAATTCTCTAAACCCTTTACTTTAAGATTTTTCTAGAAACTTCCTTTTTTTTTATTGATACTGAGGTGCTCTTGGAGTGCTAATTATATTTGAGTGAATCCTGCAGTTTTCCCCTCCTGGAGTTTGCATGCATTCTGCAATGAAGAAAGGGACATTAGCTGAGTTTTGGGCTGGTGTTTTGTGTTTGGTAGTAACAGGTGGTTGCTTTACTCCTGTCTGAATTAGATTCTAATGGGGAAAACCAATGATGCAACTGCACAGTTAACTTCAAAATAAAGGCTTTTTCTTATTTTGCTGATAAAACTTGTGGGAGAAAATGGAAGTGCTTGATTTTTGCATGCTCAAATCTGTAGAAAAACCTCTTACTGGGTGAGCTGCCCTTAAATGCTGTAGTTTGGTGAATGTCTGAATATGAAATGCAGATCTTCTGGCTGCACTTGTGTTTGTTTATGGTTTTTTGTTGTTGTTGGTTTGTTTTGTGTTTTTTGGTTTATTTTCTTATTTTAAATGGGAGCTGAAATGCTGTGTAGTTAGAGTTCATAATGAGGTATTCAGTTTATTGTAAGTGGGTGACAGTAATGTGATATTTTAGAATTGTTTTGTAGGAAAAGATAGCCTTAACAAGTTTTATGTTGTTGAAGAACGGCAGAATCTGATTGTATATTATTTTCAGTTTACAGTTTGTTATACAGAACAAGTTTAAGCAACTGAATTCCAAGAATAAATTTTTTGCACCATAATAATTGACATCAATTTGGTTTTCATCTTTATTTGGATTAAAGTAAACAATATACTCTAGCTGATTCCCCAAGTTATAATTTAAGATCCTGGAGTACTTATCATAGTAGACTAATTCTGACTATATTTTCATTTTTTTCTACTGCTAAAATTGGAATGGAAGGTTATGTAGTCTGAGAAAATTACCTTCTATAAAGCTTGTGAAAAAAAGATAGATTCTTCACTGTGGCAAAGCTTGTCCTATCTTGGATGTACGTTATGCAGTCTGCTGGACTGGTGAAAGTAGCAATATCTAAGCATTCACCATTTCTCATTCTTGGGGTTGAAGGATTGATTCCTTGTGCTCAGTTGCTTTTTTGTGTTTTTTTTTTTTTTTCTTTTAAATCCAACTCACATTTTAAGTTTATTGTGACATTAACTTAGGATACATAATTCTTTCTTTGTACCTTTAAAAAAGGTGTTTATAAGCACTGGTGAAAAGTAGTACTTTAAAGGGATGTTGACAAAACCTTGTCATTTTGAAAAAGATCAATTTCACAGTGGTTTCAGAGACTGCATCTGATTATGGGCCACCATGCCAATTTTGTTATGTTCTTACAAATGTAATTTAATGTATTTTATCTCTTGCTGCGTTGTTTAAAATAGTAATATACCAAAGAAAATGAAAGCTATCTTCCTAATTCAAAACAGAGGTGTAGCAATTTCTGCATAAGGATCTATATCCATGATTCAGGATATAGGTATAAAATGGAAGGTATAAAAGCATAACTGTATCTAAAAATAATGACAGAGGAAAAAAATGAGGTGATGTAGTGTGTGGAACATCATCTTGTTTAAACTGAAGAAAATCTGCTCAACACAGTGTGTTTGTAAGTTAGTGACTGTGACTAAATTTTAATACGTCTTCAAACTGGAGAAATGTTCCATGAACTGGACATGTGAAAAGAGGCCCTTAGTCTGGAAACATGAACCTTTATTTCTTGAGCTAGAAGGCAAGCCCAGTAATTTAGCCTCTACAGTCTCAGAATCCCCAAATATCTTTAGGGTTTACTGACTAGACAATGGTATGCCATGTCAGTTGAAGTTTTACTTGTGTGACTTAATGCACCTTGCAAGTCTCAGTCTCATTATTTTCCATATAAGGGGAAATCGTTTTAAAGCAAGAGCAGAAATAGATTTTAACCCAGAGCAATTCACCATCTGAGTCATTTGAGGCTTGGTAAACTACAGTCCACATAGGATTGGATTTCATTTAAAGTAAAGAAAAAAACCCTAAAATATCAGAGTTTGTGTTTTCTACAGAATCCAGCTTACTGCAAGATGGTTCAATTTTGATAAGAAACTGATGGTGATGAGAACCACATAGAAGCCAAAAAGGGTTCCAGCAGAAACCCTCCCCCACTTTAGAGCAGGTACCATCAGAAACTTGCCTGTTTATTACTATTACTTTTGACAACTGGTTTGAATGATTTCAGAGTGTATTATCTATAAACATCCAAACTGACCTCCAGCCAATTTCTTTCACCTATCTATTTCTCTAATCTGTGAGCCCTTTCCTGGAACTGGTGTGTGTCTGCATCTGTATCCTTGACCTCTCATTCTTCTGAGCAGAGAAACCTTGCTCTCAGTTCCTTGAAACCACTCTGTGAGCTACTGATGCAGAGAACAGAATGTGCAGTCATGAAACTGTGTTTCTTTGGCAAGAAACAAGTTCCCCAAAGATGCCAGTGTGCTCTACTTTTGATTTTCAATAACGTTATTAACCCAGGGTCCTCTAAGAGCTGCCAATTTGTTTCAGGTCTTCTGTCTTTCCTCTTTCTATGTGACAAAGTTTTTAAGTAAGAGATACATGGAGTGGTCTTAATATTGCCACACTTACTCTGGACAATGATGATAAAAACAAAAGCCTAAAACAATCTAACATGCTGGAGGTATTCCCCAGAATCTGTCTGGGAAGACCTGACTTAGGGGAATGAAAGCAGCAGTGAGCTTGCACTTCTGTGGAACAGAAATGCATCTCTTCATTTTGTCTGGAAACATAGATAAGGTAAATCAAAGCAAGAGGAGAGTGAAAAGCAAGCCTAAATCAAATGAAAGAGATTAAGTTTTGTAATTTAGTCCTTACTAAGGACTAAATAGACAGCTGTGTAGAAAAACAGTTTCTGAAGTGTATACTCTGCAAGAAATCTTTCACACTAGAATTACTTAGGTTGATCTCTGCTCTCTTGGATGTGCCAGCTCAGACGAGCCTCTGACAAAGACACTGATTAGCATGCAGTATTGATCTGATGGTTAGAGCTGCTGAGTACCCAGGATCTCACACAGGAAAGGTGAATTGAGCACATCTCAAATGGCTTAGAAAAACTGCCTGTGTGCAAGTGTATGCCTCACTTGAGAAATCAGAGCAATACTGATTTTAGTAAGACCATGTACATGTTATCCTTTCCTATAAGAAACTAAAATTTTTTCACCCCTGTCACACATGGGGCAGAGCAAGGGAAGAGTTTCATGTTCCAAGAATGAGAGGGTTTTGGAAAAGAACTGTAAATGTATTTATGGGGGAAGGTATTTTGTGAGGAAAAATGCAAGAAGTTTCTAGATGCTGTGGTGCAATGGTTCAGAGGTTATTTGGTATCAAATGAGAATTTGAGTGCTCCAAGCTTTTTGCCTGATTTCATTTGGGTTAATCTGGCTTGGAAGGGGTATATTCTGACTTGGTACCCTGTACTGAGGCTATAGGCTGACTGACCTGCTGTTTATTCACACTTGTGTTAGCACACTATCAGAAAACCATAAGACCTTAGGTTCTTGATTACAAAAGTTAATCATGCTCAGCTTTCCACAGAATTGGCAGCTGTTGAGTTAGAGAGGGATCTAAAAGCTTGTCTTCAAAAGCGAGCTGACTTATGTAAGCTCAGTGATACATCTAGGGTTTTGCAACATAATCATTTGTTCACAAATAAGCGGAGGTGGAATTTGCACAACCCAGCTTGTCCAAGGTGATGGCATAAATTCTATTGGAGAAGTGTGCTCTGAGGTGACCAGAAAGATTTCAGGTTTTAGTCTTTTCTGTATGCTGGAGGAGTAAGGACATGGTAAAGATCTATCCTGTTGTGACTTCTGTAGAATACAGAGAATGAGCCTTCATAAACTTGGGCTAAAAAAATTCCCACTTGGAATCAATGTTTGTAAAGCAGTGCCAGAATGCTGCCTCTTGGTAGGCAGAAATAACTGTGAGCACTAACCTTTAATGGATTGAGCAAAGTACACAAGTACATTTCTAATGACAGCAAGAGAATGTTGTCTGGAGTCTGAAAGCCTTTCAGAAGGTTGTGAAATGGTGCCTGATGGGCAGGCTTCAGTGGTACATGAGCGCTTTGGGCAATTTGGTCATCAGCTGCTTGCGATGTGCTGTTCTTTGCCGGGTTAGTGTCATTAATGTCTGACACATCAGCGGGAATTACACTGACTGATCTGCAGTAGCAGCCTGATTCAATGCCCAGGGAAGCTAATGGGAGTCTTTACACAGGCATAAGTTGATTTTTAGTTTCCAGATGCTCTTCACTGCATATTGTAATTGCCTGTTGTATTGTTCTCAGAAAAATGACATTCTGACATAATGGTGTGTCTGTGAAATGATAGAAGTTCTTGCTGTTGCACTTGGGACTGTTTGATTTCTGTCTTGCTGCAGTACTTTTATTTAAATTAAAGCAGACTGAGTTTAATGATGCAGAATGCTTCATTTAAATCCTTCTAGAATAAGTAA